>NC_060149.1:662645042-662960509 GCF_021461385.2 Schistocerca piceifrons
ACCGAAACACTTTCTCCAATTATTCAAGATCCGTATTTACTACCATTAGTGTTCAGACTTATAAAGGATAAGAAGAAGGAAACATATTTGAATAGTATGAATTATACAGCGTGCTCAAGATGAGTGTCGGAAGAGGCAACTGAATTTTAGTTGGAAAACGGTGGTTATTGATTTCTAACAGTTCATCCATGAGATTATGAAGATTGCCTTCTCACCAGGCAAGATTACTAGTTGTCATTTCACCTGGTTCTAGCTTGATAAGTGCAGTTGTAACTGTTATCACGAGCAAACCGCAATACTGTCGAACGATAAACGGTCATTATTAGTATAGAATATAATTTATCTTTTTTTTAAAACACAGTAGAATATAGTTATTTCTAAAATTAGCTACACACCATTCACGCTACCAAGGGTTGTGTACAAAGCTTAAGTAACAGACATTAAAAAACTTCTGCCGCTTAAATTTCCACAAATATTATTTTTTCTACATTTATCAGCTGATGAAAAATACAGACACTTGATCTGACTTCAATGTATAAAGACCAGTGGCTGCATAAATCTTTGAGCCTAACTCCTTAGCACGTTCCATATATTTCTGCTCAACTTGTCCGGACACACCCACAAGACCAAAAACTCACCAAATTTGCCCACTATGTAACTGAAAATTACATTGATGAGGAAGGAGATGCAAGCTTTCCCACAGAAAAGTTAGATTTACTCATAAATGGTGAACTGACAAATTAGAATTTGTGAAGTGTGTTTCATACAAAGCAGCCGTGAGCAAAATATAAGATAAAAGAAATACAGTCGTTTCCAGGGAATATTTCTGTATGTGTAATTTGTAATAAAATCTTTGTGTTTATGTACGATTTTTTTATATATTGTTCTTCGGTCCAGTATTTACAATATCCTTTCAGAAAGCTGTAAATAATAGCGGAGGTCCTTTCAGATTCGGAAGAGTTTGTGCAGTTGCTTTGCCACGAGCAGGTATAAGTTGCCAAATTCGTGTGTGGCGCTGAGGAAGCGCTCTGGGAAGAGTTGTGGAATCTGAGTGTTTCGTTTTGCACCAGCAGGTGGAAGTTGGCGAGTTCGGGCTAGCCCAAGTTCTCGTCCACCGGAAACGTTCGCTATAAGTAACGATCTACCTGCACTCCGAAATTCCTTTGCGTTCCGGATCCCTTCAGAATATTATCCTTATTTGGTTACAATACAGACCATTAGCTGAAGTCTGCACTGGACAGTAATAAGTCTCTCATACAGCCTACAATCACTCTGCCTTCCGTTTAAAATGGTAAAAAATGAAAAACGAAGACCGTATTTTCGTAAAACATTGACGGAATGTAATACTGGTAATGATTCGAAATAGGCAATCGATTTATGGACGATCGGGACCCACACATAATCGCTGAAAATGTATCCGCATTCTAGGCTTGCTGTATTATTGCGTACATGTCATTGTGTCTGTAGACGTAGCAGACTACACAATTAGTGTAACAAACTGATTTTTGAGCGACTGTTACTCAAAATGTTGTTCTTAACGAGAGGAACTAGACAGATGTAAAGGTAATTCCTGGAGTAGCCCAAGCGGGTGTTGCAGAGCCGTCGCTGTTTACAGTTTGTAGCAGATAACGTCGGAAGATCCGTGAGGCTTTTAGGATACGATGCTGTGATCTATAGGAAGATTGTAAGTGTGATTGCCAGGTGTCCGGCTTTAGTCGGACATGTCCGGCGAAATACAGGGCGTTTCAAAAAGAAAGAGCAGATTTCAAACATTTATTTCTCAAAAACTACAAATGATAGAAACACAATTCAAACGTTTCTTGTCAGAGAAAGGTTCAAAGTTTTTCAATGGTCCGCGCAGAAGTTCCATGCAAATCCGCAGTGGCGCTGGCGTTTGTTTGTAGGAAAATGGCGACGACACCACAGGAACGATCATTTTGTGTGCTGCAATTTGCAAAGTTAGAGTCCATTGTTGGTGTGCAACGTGCATTCCGCCGTCAATTCAACAAACAGCCGCCTCGTCATAAGCAAATTTATGAGTGGCATCACAGATTCGTAGAAGATGGTTGCATCTGCAAGCGAAAAAGCACGGGTCGTCCACGCACATCGGATGAAAATGTCGAGCGTGTCCGTGCAGCTTACGAAAGGAGCCCTAGAAAATCCACGGCACGGGCAAGTCACGAACTAAACATGTCTAAAACAACGGTATGGCGCGTTCTGAGTAACCGTCTGCACATGAAGCCGTACAAACTGCAGTTATTGCAAGCATTGCGTCCTGACGACCACAACAAAAGGTTCGAATTTTCAACTGCAATTCTACAGGACATGGAAGAGGACAATTTTGCCGAACGATTAATTTTTTCAGATGAATCAACGTTTCACATTTCTGGTAAAGTTAATCGGCATAACGTACGAATTTGGGCGAGTGAAACTCCGAGGGACGTTATTCAACATGAAAGAGACTCACCAAAGGTTAACGTCTTTTGTGCAATTTCGGTAAACAAAGTTTATGGACCTTTCTTTTTCATGGAGAAAACTATCACAGGAACCATTTACCTGGACATGTTAGAAAACTGGCTATTTCCTCAACTTCAGGAAGATTCAAATCACTTCATCTTCATGCAAGATGGCGCCCCACCACACTTCTCTGAACCTGTACGACGGTACCTAAATAACACCATTCCAGGACGGTGGATTGGAAGAGCAGGAGCACAAGATCAATGTCATCGTCTGTGGCCTCCCAGGTCACCAGACCTTACTCCCTGCGATTTTTATTTGTGGGGGTACATAAAGGACTGTGTTTATGTCCCACCTATGCCCGCTACTCTTCAAGAGGTACGACATCGAATTGTTGCGGCCGTGAATTCGGTAACTAAAGACCAGTTGCGTCGTGTGTGGCAAGAAATGAGATACCGGTTTGATATTTGTCGTGTAACAAATGGTGCTCATATTGAGGTACAGTTTTGATATTTGTTGTGTAACATTTGGTACTCATATTGAGTGAAGGACCGTTGGAATTGTGTTTCTATCATTTGTAGTTTTTGAGAAATAAATGTTTGAAATCTGCTCTTTCTTTTTGAAACGCCCTGTATATACACGCCCGGTCTGTCTGACTTTTCTTAGGCTTCTTTTCTTAGGCTTAGGGAACGCACAAATAGGCTCAGGCCCGTTCCAATGTAATGCTGTTAGCGCGAGGAGTAAGTTTAAAGAGGAATATAAAGATATACTATAAGCATATACAGATATACACTATGTGATAAAAAGTATCTGGACACCCCCAAAAACATACGTTTTTAATATTAGGTGCATTGTGGTCCACCTACTGCCAGAAACTCCATATCAGCTACCTCAGTAGTCATCAGACATCGTGAGAGAGAAGAATGGGGTGTCCCGCGGAACTCATGGACTTCTAACGCAGTCAAGTGGTTCGATGTCACTTGTGTCATACGCCTGTACGCGAGATTTCCACTCTCCTAAACAACCCTAGGTCCACTGTTTCCGATGTGATTGTCAAGTGGAAACGTGAAGGGACACGTACAGCAAAAAAGCGTACAGGCCGGCCTCGTTTGTTGACTGACAGAGACCACCGACAGTTGAAGAGGGTCGTAATGTGTAATAGGCAGATATCTACCCAAACAATCACACAGGAATTCCAAACTGCATCAGGATCCACTGCAAGTACTATGACATTCAGGTGGGAGGTGAAAAACTCGGATTTCATGGTCGAGCGGCTGCTCATACGCCACACATCACGCCGGTAAATGCCAAAAGACGCCTCGCATGCTGTAAGGAGCGTAAACATTGGACCATTCAACAGTGGAAAAACGTTGTGTGGAGTGACGAAAAAATGGTTCAAATGGCTCTGAGCACTATGGGACTTAACTTCTAAGGTCATCAGTCCCCTAGAACTGAGAACTACTTAAACCTAACTAACCTAAGGACATCACAAACATCCATGCTGGAGGCAGGATTCGAACCTGCGACCGTAGCAGTCGCGCGGTTCCGGACTGAGCGCCTAGAACCGCTAGACCACCGCGGCCGGTACACATTGGGGCGATCCGATGGCAGTGTTTGGGTATGGCGCATGCCCGGTGAACTTCATCTGCCAACGTGTGTAGTGCCAACAGTAAAATTCGGAGGCGGTGGTGTTGTGGTGTGGTTGTGTTTTTCAAGGAGGGGTCTTGCGCTCCGAGTTGTTTTTCGTGGCACTATGACAGCACAGGCCTACTCTGAGGTTATAAGCACCTTCTTGCTTCCCACTGTTGAAGAGCAAATCGGGGATGGCGATTGCATCTTCCAACACGATCGAGCACCTGTTCATAATGAACGGCTTGTGGCGTAGTGGTTACACGACAATAACATCCCTGTAAGGGACTGGCCTGCACAGAGTCCTGACCTGAATCCTATATAACACCTTTGGCATGTTTTGGAACGCCGACTTCGTGCCAGGCCTCACCGACCGACATCGATACCTCTCCTCAGTGCAGCACTCCGTGAAGAATGAGTTGCCATTCCTCAAGAAACCCTCCAGAACCCACTAGAGTAGAAGCTGTTATCAAGGCTAAGGCTGGGTCAACATCATATTGAATTCCAGCATTAGCGGTGGAGTGCGCCACGAACTTGTAAGTCATCTTCAGCCAAGTGTCCGGATGCTTTTGATTTTGTTAAATGATTAACTTTTAAAACTTCCTGGCAGATTAAAACTGTGTGCCGGACCGAGACTCGAACTCGGGACCTTTGCCTTTCGCGGGCAAGTGTTCTACCAACTCAGCTACCCAAGCACGACTCACGCACCTTCCTCACAGCTTTACTTCTGCCAGTACCCCGTCTCCTACCTTCCAAACTTTACAGAAGCTCTCCTGCGAACCTTGCAGAACTAGCACTCCTGAAAGAAAGGATATTGCGGAGACATGGCTTAGCCACAGCCTAGGGGATGTTTCCAGAATGAGATTTTCACTCTGCAGTGGAGTGTGCACTGATATGAAACTTCCTGGCAGATTAAAACTGTGTGCCCGACCGAGAGTCGAACTCGGGACCTTTGCCTTTCGCGGACAAGTGCTCTACCCAAGCACGACTCACGCCCCCTCTTCACAGCTCTACTTCTACCAGTACTGGTAGAAGTAGAGCTGTAAGGAGGGGGCGTGAGTCATGCTTGTGTAGCTCAGTTGGTAGAGCACTTGCCCGCGATAGGCAAAGGTCCCGAGTTCGACTCTCGATCCGGCACACAGTTTTAATCTGCCAGGAAGTTTCACATCAGCGCACACTCCGCTGCAGAGTGAAAATCTCATTCTGATTAACTTTTAGTTTATTTCGACATAAGATTATCTTTGGAGGAAGACTGAGCAGTTTTTTGCTATCACAGTTGGGACTGTCAGTTGACTCTCAACGTAAATAAATGTGACGTATGACACATAAAACTATGGTTTCGTTACACTACTGGTGAAAAACACTGAAAACCGCAACTACCAGAAAATAGTAAGAGTAACAGTCCCGAGCAACCAAAAGTGGAACGATCGTGTAAAACAATTTGTATGGAAAGCAGATGTCCGGCTGAGGTTCGTTGGAAGAATCCGAGGAAATGTACTAGGTCTTCGAAGGAAGTGTCTTAATAAAGTAAAAATTAAAAAAAAGCATTTGTTCGACCAATTCTTAAGTATTGCTCATCACTCTGGGACCGTTGCCACCTTGGAGTAATAGAAGAGAGAGAGAGAGAGAAGATTTCGTCACGGGATGGCTTAATCGGCGCGAGAGCGTTACAAAGATACTCAACAAACTATAGTGGTAGACACAAGAGAGGCGTTAGTCATCACGAAAGGGTGTGCTGTTGAAATTCCGAGAGCGTACGTTCGAAGAAGAGTAGTGTGAAATGTGTCTCGAGAAATGGCCACGACGATAAATTCAAAGAAATTAGAGCTCATACGAAGGTTTATCGACAGTTTCTTTTCCCAGGCACCAGTCGCGAATGGATCAGTGAAAGGGTGAGGAGGTGGGGGGGGATGCTAGAGGTGCCAGATGTAAGCTTCATGACACCCTGTAAAGTGGCTAGAGGAGTATAGATTTAGACGGACGTGCGGGAGGCTGCATGTTGCTTTCTACCAGCTTCCCACAACTTGAAGTATCGGCCGTGGGCCACTGCTAGTGCACAACTGCACGTGGCCACCCGGGTAGTGATACGCACCGGTCTGTCTGGTCCCAGCTGTTGTTCCTTATAGAACAGGGTGTGGCGCAGTAAAGTGCATCGCCCGTACAAGGTGAGACGGTTACTATCTTCATAGCCGCACTCAGTCATATCTTCACTGTGATATATGTACGCGCGTAAGTCAGCTAGGGTCTCAAGCTGCGCTGCTTAAAATCACATTAATAGCGACTGAATATCGCTTTCATTACCCTAAATTAAAACAGACCCTTGCCAGACGCCGTCCGCCTCTGTAGCTCAGTGGTCAGCGTGTGCGGAGGACCCAGGTTCGATTCCCGGTACTGCCAGGGATTTTTCATTGGAAGGAGGACTGGCTCAGGCAGTCCTCAGCCTCGTGAAGCCAACTGAATGACAAGCAGCTACCTGAACGAGAAGCGGCGGCTCCAAGGTCAAGAAAGCTGACAACGGTCGGGAGAGCGGTGTGTTGATCGTACGCCCCTTCTACATTCCATCCGATGACGCTGCTGGTAAAGGATGACATGGCGATCGATAGGTCCCGATCGCCCATCAGGGTCAGAAAGCGGAGCTTTGCTTTTACCTACCTTTCCTGTACACCAAATGAGATGAAACTTCGTATAACCTTTTGTAATAATAATGGTTCAGAAGGCTCTGAGCACTATGGGACTCAACATCTTAGGTCATAAGTCCCCTAGAACTTAGAACTACTTAAACCTAACTAACCTAAGGACATCACACACACCCATGCCCGAGGCAGGATTCGAACCTGCGACCGTAGCAGTCCCGCGGTTCCAGACTGCAGCGCCAGAACCGCACGGCCACCGCGGCCGGCTGTAATAATAATAATAATAATAATAATAATAATAATTAAAGACAGTACCAATTTATCTAAAACACCGAATTTCAGACCCTCACTTCCTGACATATTAATATGTTTTGTGAAGAAGTCAGTGAAGATGGTTGATCAACTATCCGATCCTTCAGCCATAGAGTAAACCACTTTTCTGGGAAAACAGTCAGATTTAAACAAAAATAATTTCATTTTACTGACATGATCATTTCTGCAAAACAATGTTACTTGCGTTTGTAATGTTGCCTAGGTGAATGAGGTGATTAATGTAGCATTCATATGACGTATGAATATTTGCACTCGTGAGTAACAATATGTATATGACCGTCGGAATTTGATTGTGTAGTTTTTATATTGTTGTTGTTGTTGTGGTCTTCAGTCCTGGGACTGGTTTGATGCAGCTCTCCATGCTAATCTATCCTGTGCAAGCTCCTTCGTCTCCCAGTACCTACTGCAACCTACATCCTTCTGAATCTGCTTAGTGTATTCATCTCTTGGCCTCCCTCTACGATTTTTACCCTCCACGCTGCCCTCCAGTGCTAAATTTGTGATCCCTTGATGTCTCAGGACATGTCCTATCAACCGATCCCTTCTTCTACTCAAGTTGTGCCACAATCTTCTCTTCTCCCCAATCCCATTCGATACCTCCTCATTAGTTATGTGATCTACCCACCAAATTTTCAACATTCTTCTGTAGCACCAAATTTCGAAAGCTTCTATTCTCTTCTTGACCAAACTATTTATTGTCCATGTTTCACTTCCATACATGGCTACACTCCATACAAATACTTTCAGAAACGACTTCCTGACACTTAAATCTATACTCGATGTTAACAAATTTCTCTTCCTCAGAAACGCTTTCCTTGCCATTGCCAGTCCACATTTTATATCCTCTCTACTTCGACCATCATCAGTTATTTTGCTCCCCAAATAGCAAAACTCCTTTACTACTTTAAGTGTCTCATTTCCTAATCTAATTCCCTCAGCATCACCCGACTTAATTCGACTACATTCCATTATACTCGTTTTGCTTTTGTTGATGTTCATCTTATATCCTCCTTTCGAGACACTGTCCATTCTGTTCAACTGCTCTTCCATATCCTTTGCTCTCTCTGACAGAATTACAATGTCATCGGCGAACCTCAAAGTTTTTATTTCTTCTCCATGGATTTTAATACCTACTCCAAATTTTTCTTTTGTTTCCTTTACTGCTTGCTCAATATACAGATTGAATAACATCGGGGAGAGGCTACAACCCTGTCTCACTCCCTTCCCAACCACTGCTTTCCTTTCATGTCCCTCGACTCTTATAACTCCAATCTGGTTTCTGTACAAATTGTAAATAGCCTTTCGCTCCCTGTATTTTACCCCTGCCACCCTTAGAATTTGAAAGAGAGCATTCCAGTCAACATCGTCAAAAGCTTTCTCTAAGTCTACAAATGCTAGAAACGTAGGTTTGCCTTTCCTTAATCTTTCTTCTAAGATAAGTCGTTAGGTCAGTATTGCCTCACGTGTTCCAACATTTCTACGGAACCCAAACTGTTCTTCCCCGAGGTCGGCTTCTACCAGTTTTTCCATTCGTCTGTAAATAATTCGCGTTAGTATTTTGCAGCTGTGACTTATTAAACTGATAGTTCGGTAATTTTCACATCTGTCAACACCTGCTTTCTTTGGGATTGGAATTATTATATTCTTCTTGAAGTCTGAGGGTATTTCGCCTGTCTCGTACATCTTGCTCACCAGATGGTAGAGTTTTGTCAGGACTGGCTCTCCCAAGGCCGTCAGTAATTCTAATGGAATGTTGTCTACTCCCGGGGCCTTGTTTCGACTCAGGTCTTTCAGTGCTCTGTCAAACTCTTCACGCAGTATCGTATCTCCCATTTCATCTTCGTCTACATCCTCTTCCATTTCCATAATATTGTCCTCAAGTACATCGCCCTTGTATAGACCCTCTATATACTCCTTCCACCTTTCTGCTTTCCCCTCTTTGCTTAGAGCTGGGTTTCCATCTGAGCTCTTGATATTCATACAAGTGGCTCTCTTTTCTCCAAAGGTCTCTTTAATTTTCCTGTAGGCTGTATTATCTTACCCCTAGTAAGATAAGCCTCTACATCCTTACATTTGTCCTCTAGCCATCCCTGCTTAGCCATTTTGGACTTCCTGTCGATCTCATTTTTGAGACGTTTGTATTCCTTTTTGCCTGCTTCATTTATTGCATTTTTATACTTTCTCCTTTCATCAATTAAATTCAATATTTCTTCTGTTACCCAAGGATTTCTAGTAGCCCTCGTCTTTTTACCTACTTGATCCTCTGCTGTCTTCATTACTTCATACCTCAGAGTTACTCATTCGTCTTCTACTGTATTTCTTTCCCCCATTCCTGTCAATTGTTCCCTTATGCTGTCCCTGAAACTCTGTACAACCTCTGGCTTAGTCAGTTTATCCAGGTCCCATCTCCTTAAATTCCCACCTTTTTGGAATTTCTTCAGTTTTACTCTACAGTTCATAACCAATAGATTGTGGTCAGAGTCCACATCTGCCCCTGGAAATGTCCTACAATTTAAAACCTGGTTCCTAAATCTCTATCTTACCATTATATAATCTATCTGATACCTTTTAGTATCTCCAGGATTCTTCCATGTATACAACCTTCTTTTATGATTCTTGAACCAAGTGTTAGCTATGATTAAGTTATGCTCTGTGCAAAATTCTAACAGACGGCTTCCTCTTTCATTTCTTAGCCCCAATCCATATTTACCTACTATGTTTCCTTCTCTCCCTTTTCCTACTGTCGAATTCCAGTCACCCTTGACTATTAGATTTTCGTCTCCCTTCACTGCCTGAATAATTTCTTTTATCTCATCATTCATTTCTTCAATTTCTTCGTCATCTGCAGAGCTAGTTGGCATAGAAACTTGTACTACTGTAGTAGGCATGGGCTTCGTGTCTATCTTGGCCACTATAATACGTTCGCTATGCTGTTTGTAGTAGCTTACCCGCACTCCTATTTTTTTATTCATTATTAAACCTACTCCTGCATTACCCCTATTTGATTTTGTATTTATAACCCTGTATTCACCTGACCAAAAGTCTTGTTCCTCCTGCCAGCGAACTTCACTAATTCTCACTATATCTAACTTTATCCTATCCATTTCCCTTTTTAAATTTTCTAACCTACCTGCCCGATTAAGGGATCTGACATTCCACGCTCCGATCCGTAGAATGCCAGTTTTCTTTCTCCTGATAACGACGTCCTCTTGAGTAGTCCCCGCCCGGAGATCCGAATGGGGGACTATTTTACCTCCGGAATATTTTACCCAAGAGGACGCCATCAACATTTAACCATACAGTAAAGCTGCATGCCCTCGGGAAAAATTACGGCTGTAGTTTACCCTTGCTTTCAGCCGTTCGCAGTACCACAACAGCAAAGCCGTTTTGGTTAATGTTACAAGGCCAGATCAGTCAATCATCCAGACTGTTGCCCCTGCAACTACTGAAAAGGCTGCTGCCCCTATTCAGGAACCACACGTTTGTCTGGCCTTTCAACAGATACCCCTTCGTTGTGGTTGCACCTTCGGTACGGCTATCTGTATCGCTGAGGCACGCAAGCCTCCCCACCAACGGCAAGGTCCATGGTTCATGGGGGTGGGTGGGGGGGGGGGGGGGAGTTTTTATATGAGTGACATATATGGAGGGAAATGTGAAGTGTAAGCAGCCAGTGTACACTACTATCATCTGCATCTACATGACTACTCTGAAATTTTCTCTTAAGTGCCTGACAGAGGGTGCGTCGAATCGCTGTCACACTATTTCTCTATCGTCAACTATCGAACAGCGCTAGAGAAAAACGAACACAAATCTTTTTGTGAGAGTTCTGACTTATTTTCTTTGTTACGATGGTAGTATCTCCCTACGTAGGTCGGCGTCAACAGAATATTTTCGCATTCAGAGGAAAAAGTTGGTAGTTGAAATTTCGTGAAAAGAGCTCGCTGCAACGAAAGACGCTTTTATTTTAATGATTGTCACACCGAATTGCGCATCATATCCGCGACACCCATTTCTCGTTAGTACAAAACGAACTGCTCTTCTTTCAACTTTTTTGATGTCCTCCGTCAGTCACATCTGATAAAGATCCCATATCTCACAGTAATACTCTAGCAGACGACGGACAAGCGCAGCGCAAGCAGTGTCCTTAGAGGATGTGTTGCATCTTCTAAATGTTCTGCCAATAAAACAGTCTTCGGTTCACCTTACCCGCAACATTATCTAAGGGATCGTTTGAATTTAAGTAGCTCGTAATTGTAATGCCTATGTATCTAGTTGAATTGACAGCCTATAGATTTGTGTGATTTGTCGATTAACCGAAATTTAACTGATTCTTTTTAGCACTTAAGTGGATGACCTCACACTTTTCATTATTTAGAGTTCAAAAATGGTTCAAGTGGCTCTGAGCACTATGGGACTTAACATCTGTGGTCATCAGTCCCCTAGAACTTAGAACTACTTAAACCTAACTAACCTAAGGACATCACACACATCCATGCCCGAGGCAGGATTCGAACCTGCCACCGTAGCAGTCGCGCGGTTCCGGACTGAGCGCCTAGAACCATTAGACCATCGCGGCCGGGTATTTAGAGTCGATTACCACTTTTCACACCATACAGATATCTCGCCTAAATCATTTTGCAAGTGGTTTTGACATACAAGGCGATAAATGACAGCATCCTGCAAACAATATAAGACGACTGCTTAGGTTGTCCCCTAAATTATTTTTTATAGGTTAGTAGCAGGAGATGCCATGTAACATTCCCTTGAGGAACGCCAGATATCACTTCTGTTTTACTCTGTAACTTTTCGTCAGTTACTACGAACTGTGATATTTGTAACAGGAAATGACGAATCCAGATGCACAACTGCGACGATTCTCCACAGGCATGCAATGTGATTGGAAACTGCTAGTGAGAAACGGTATGAAAAGCCTTCTCAAAATCTAGAAATATGGAATGTATTTGACAGTCCCTGACGACAGTACTCATTACTTCATGAGAATAAAGCGCTACTTGTGTTACACACGAGAGATATTTTCTGATCCGTGCTGTGTGTCAATCGATAGTTTTCTTCGAGGTAATTCGCAATGTTCGAACACAGTATATGTTCCAAAATCCTACTGCAAATCGACTTGAGTGATATAGATAAATCTGTAATTCAGTGGATTACTGCTACTTCCTTTCTTGTATACTGGTGCGACCTGTGCAGCTTTGCAGTAGTTAGGTGCGGATCTCTCGTCGAGCGAGCCGTTGTATATGATTGCTAAATGCGGAGCTATTACATCAGCATAGTCTGAAAGGCACCTAATTTGTATACAGTCTGGATCGGAACACTTGCGTCTATTAAGTGATCTGAGGTGCTTCGCTGCACCGAGTATATCCAGTTTTGTTATTATGTTGAAGGTGTTCTTGTTCTAATTCCTGAATATTTAATTCGTCTTTATTGGTGAAGGAATTTCGGATTACCATGTTTATTAACTCCGCTTTAGTGGCACTGTCATCGGTAACATTACCGTTGCTTCAGCGCAGCGAGGGTATTGATTGTCTTGCCGCTGGTGAATTTTACATAGGACCAGAATTTCTCTGAATTTTCTGTCGTATTTCGATTCAGAGTTTCGCTGTGGAAATTGTTAAAAGCATCTCGCATCATTAGATTACAATCATAAAACTTATTTCTTTCTTTTTATTTCCTTGTCTATGTTGAATGATCTCATAATTTCGTCTGAAATGACTACAGAAAAGGTTTGGTCGAAGACGGGGAAGTACCGTGTTGAATGGATCACAATGGTTAGCTGATTGGCTACACTGGTATTCAACTAATCATAAGAGAGATCTTTCGTGTGTTCTGGGACCGGGAAAGCGATTTACCATATGAGTTGCGAACTATTTAACAGTGCGTGTCTTTTCAGAATCAGTCGGGATGAAAACCTTAAACTCCCTACTAAAGAGATCGTGCTATTAAGTGCGAGTGGATTAGTACAGGCTATAATCGGTTTCGTGCTTCTATGACGTGTTGGTTGGTCAGTTGGTTGGTTGACTTTGGGGAGGGGACCAAACAGCAAAGTCATCAGTCTCATCGGATTAGAGAAGAATGGAGAAGGAAGTCGACTGTGCCCTTTCATTGGAACCATCACGGAATTTGCCTGAGGCGATTTAGGAAAATCACGGAAAACCTAAATCAGGATGGCAGGACGCGAGTTTGAACCGTCATCCCGCCGAATGCGAGTCCAGTGTCTAACCACTGTGCTACTTCGCTCGGTCTTATGACGAGTTCTGTGTACCAGTACGGACTTGGTAGCTAACAACTGTACAGAAAGGAGACAATATAACGGAATTTACATTCACTGATTTTCGCTCATTTAGTAGTTTGGTCAGACATGTTCAATTAAATTACTACGCATCTTGTCGACATATGCAATGCAGCTAAGTTCTTACGGTTTTTCTCTGCTGAGGATCATTACTAATCACTCCAGTGCAGGCGTGTTTCTGTAGAGACGGTCAAGATGAATGCTTTTCACTGTTAGTAGACAGCTTGACAGTAAGCCATATCGTCGCAAGGATGATGCGGTTAACACAGGCCACCGCAAATAAATCCGGAACCAGTAAGTAAAGATCTTTCAGGAGGCATCTACAAGGTGATTCAGTGTTGATGTTACAAACTTTCAGGGATGATGGAGGACAGTAAATGCATCAATTTGAAGTAAGGATTCTGGTCCGTAGATAACCGGGTCGATGAAATTTAAAAGCAAATATCTTTTTAGTGCCTCTGACAGTGGAATACATGTACCGGTACTGATGTTGCTATGAATGTGGGGTAGGCGGCTTGCAGAGGTGAGAGTATGGACAAAAACAAGAAAAAATGTCCAGTAAATACGAGCTCTAAAATGCATACCTTAAGAGCTATAGTCAGTTGTTAATTAGAAGTGCTTCACAGAAGTGAAGATGAACAAGTACTCACAGCACTTAAGGTAAGTATTTTAGGGTCCATGTTTATCAGACCGGTGTGTCCGAGCGGTTCTAAGGGTTTCAGTCTGGAACCGCGCGACCGATACGGTCGCAGGTTCGAATCCTGCCTCGGGCATGGATGTGTGTGATGTCCCTAGGTTAGTTAGGTTTAAGTAGTTCTAAATTCCAGGGGACTGATGACCTTGGATGTTAAGTCCCACAGTGCTCAGAGCCATTTGAACCATTTTGTTTATCACGCATTTTTTCTTGTTTTGATCCATACTACCACCTCTGAAAGTTCCGTACCCTACAATCTCAGCAACAACAGTATCGGTGCATGTATTCCACTGTTAGAGGTATCAGAACGATTTTCATTTATAACTTTCTACTCTGTAGTTTCCGAACCAGAGTCGCTTACCACAAATTGATACATTAGGCAAGAAGTTTCAATTTAATACTTCTTTACTACTAACTCTATTCGCAAAACACTTTACAGACAAAATATATCTATATCATTGAATGTAAAAACACTTTACAGACAAATTATACACAAATCATTGAATGTACCTGCAAAATTATATTATTGGATGACACAATGTTCAGGAGATATGACGTCATAAACACTGAGCTGCATGATAAACTATATTTTGCTTAAAATGGAGCGCAAACTACCCTGGCTATATTCATCCAGTGTTACATAATGAGAGCACTTCCAACAAACTTTAAGCATAATTTCAAACCATTCTTAAACATTTTTCTCTCGTACATGCTTACAGTCAAATACACTGTAAGACACACAAAAGAAGACGCAGCACGAATTATCCGAATGGGACGGAAATCTGTAGACGTTATATACATGTACATACAAACAAATAATTACAATTTCAGAGAAACTGGATAATTTGTACAAAGGAACAAGCTTCACAAATTGAGGAAGTCAATAACGCGTCTGCTTGGCATTGATTGACAGAGTTGTTGGATTCCTCCTGGGGGATATCGTGCCAAATTCTTGGAATGCCCGGAATCGATACCACGCTACTACTACGGTCGCAGGTTCGAATCCTGCCTCGGGCATGGTCGTGTGTGATGTCCTTAGGTTAGTTAGGTTTAAGTAGTTCTTAAGTCCAGGGGACGCATGACCTCCGATTTTAAGTCCCATAGTGCTCAGAGCCATTTGAACGAATTGACCTGAAATCGATATTTTGGCAGTATAAATGTCGATACAGACAAAACTCGTCGAGATTTTCGATTCCTGGTATGGATGAATTGTGTACACACCTTATTAAGTTTGTACGGAATCCCCAGAGTGCGAGTCCTACTCGCATCTGGCCAATTTTGTAATGGAACTATCTAGTTTTATTGTGCCATTAGAAAGAACTTTCCAAGACGACTTCAATGAACATAGCATTCGTGGTACTTTGTTATATAGTAAAAAGACAACAGCACGGCAAACCACTTCCCTCCGTCAAACCGAGCGGTGTAGCGCAATGGTTAGCCCACTGGACTCGCATTCGGGTGGACGATGGCTCAAACCAGCATCAACAATCCTGATTTAGGGTTTCACTGAAGGCAAATGCCGGGATGGATCCGTAGAAAAAGAGCACGGCCGCTTTCCTTCTCCATCCTTCCCTAATCCGAGCTTGTGCTCCGTATCTAATGACGTCGTTGTCGGCGGGACGTTAAACACTGATCTCTTCTTACTCCTCCCCCGTCAAATGAAGTGCCCGCACAATATCTTAACTAGATACACAAGTAGAACGCAGAAATCGTAGTGTGAGAGACGGCTGATGTTACACCCTTATGGGTCGGCTGCATGCTATTGAAATCGCAAGTGGTGTTGGAGGCTCGAGGCAGACTTATTAGTACACAGTCGCCGAGCGAGGGGGCGCACTGGTTATACACTGGACTCGTATTCGGGTATCCGGAAAGACGGGTGTTCAAATCCTCGTCCAGCCATCCACATTTAGGTTTACAGTGATTTCCATAAATCTTTTGACGTACATGCCGGGATGGTTCCTTTGAAAAGGACGCAGCCTTCTTCCTTCCTCATACTTGTGCTCCTTCCACATTTCCGAAACCACTAACGACTACCTGTGCCAGATGGTACAGAATGGGATTACGACTCTCACATACCGTCTCCCTCTGAAAGAGACGAGGGGGACAGGAAAGTGACATTGAGTAGGGTGTACTTTTTGATAGGCTGTAGAGCAAAATAGTACATACCGTTCTAAAAATATTTTCGTGAACTTATGTAACACTGTAACTGTGACTGACTTCGTGAGGTTCGAGTGACGTAAATATATTAAATTGCCTCACCTCCTGAGTGTGTTATATCCTCCCGTCCTACTAAACCTCCATAAATTTTTTTCAAACTGCGAGTTCATAGAAAAAGATACACATGAAGTACAGTACAACTGGTCATTCCTTCCCACTCGGGACTGCAGAAGTTAATTTAACCCTTCTCTGGATCAGCTTAGTAAATCGAAGCCTACAGCTCCTCCCTGCAAGTTCTGTGCAGTTACTTCGCTCATGCAGTCCCCTGAAGCAGTTCTTGTGGCACATTAGATTCGTTCGGAGATACAAAAGCTTGCCAATGTGGCTATAACCCGTGAGGTGAGTGAAGAGCTCTGGCAGTTGAAGTGGCCTTGGCGCACGTACTTCGCGTTTTAAAGACGGCCAATCAGATCATGAGATTTTGTTTAAGTTACCATGGCAACGCCCTAGTGTTGCCTTACTGAAAGGCGACCCCTACTTTGTCAGTGGTACTGCGTACTTCGTTCCGGTTTGTGTGTGTACGTACGCTTTCCACTAATTCTGCGAGTTTCCTGTCGCGTGTGTGGAAAATGGCTACCAGTAGGGCAGAGAAGAGGGCTTTTGGAAGAGGAGGAAATCTCAAGAATGCGAATTTCTATACAGATTGTATGTTTGCTTTGAAAGGGAAAGCGACAATGGTGGTGCTTTGACAGCAGTGAGTGAAGTGATTAACAGGGTGGCAGAAGCATTGAACATCTCCACAGCAACAGTGAAGAGAGTCACAAATGATCAAGAGGCTGCCGATTCAGATGGGAGCCCTGTTACTGTACGCCTAGAATATCAAGAAAGAGATCGTGTCGTGTGACTGAAACAGACAACAGGCAACATGTATACGCATATTGCAGCAGGAAAGAGTTCCCAATACTTAAAACGTTCATGGCATATAACGGTCGAGCAGAGCAAGTCTCTCTTTTTTTAATTTTTTTAAAAAATATTGGCTTCCAGTGCAAAAAGTTCTCGGGAAGAATGGCACTAATGGAAAGCGGAGACATTGTGGCTTGGAGATGTAGTTTCCTGAGTCAGTTGCTAGCAGTGAATCCAGAGAATGTAATATGGGTATCCGAAACATGGCTCAACATGCGTCATGCACGAGCCGTCGTGTGGATAGACGACACACGACACGGAACTATGAGTGTGCCATCTGATAAGGGACAGCGACTTATTATTGTCCATGCTAGCTCTATGAACGGTTTTGTGCCCGGTGCTATCATGATGTTTCAGTCAAAAAGAAATTGTCGATTACCACGAGGAAACGAATGCAGATACATTTAAAGACTGGTTCGTTACTCGTTTGCTACCAGATGTCTGTTCTGGTAGTGTTTTTGTAATGAACAACGTGCCGTAGCATTCTGTACAATTAAACAAAGCACCAACGGCTGCTGCAAGGACAGACGAAATATTCAGCTAGCTGAAAGATAATAAAATACGCTTTTAACAGAGTACATGAAAAGCAGAACTTCTGGAATTAGTGAAATGATACAAACCACTGAAGGCGCAGTATGTAATTGACATGTTAGCAAACAACCACGACTACAAACTTATACGTCTTCCACCGTACCAATACCATTGCAACGACACTGAACTTGTCTGCAGTCAAATAAAAGCAGATGTCGCGGGGAGAAATAAAACCCTTACGTTGCGAGACACAGAAAGGCTGGTAAAGAAGCTGTCACACGAATAACGCCAGAAAATTGCTTACAAGGCCGAATGTAGAAGAATACGTAAGAGAAGAATCCGTACAAAATAATGTAATTTCTGAATCACACGATGAGGGCAGCAGCAGCGAAGATACCGAAGCATGTGTGGGCGGGACGGGAGACGATCTAATAGATGACAATAATCCTAGGGTTTCCGTTTGTCGTACGTCCGACCTTTGTATCTGCACAGTGAGTGTACTAATGTGTGCAAAATTAGCTTGTCCACTTAGCGCGCAAATGGACGAAACATCTGAACTGTCTTCTCAAGCCCAGGGTGTCAAACAGACATTCTAAACAAATATGACCCTGGCCCTATTAGGCAGCTAATATAAGGTGTGGATCGTAACAAAAATCATTAGAAATGCTGCTGCCACGTACCTAGAATGCATGAATTAATAAAAGTGAAAGTTTGGGGTCTATTCTAGAAAGACAACACAGCTATTCCCTTTTTTGTCTACATATAATTTATCAACTGTTGCTTTCAGGGGTCAAGTGATAAACAACAATCATGTTCAACTACTTTTGACACTCAGTAACAAAATATTTAAGTCTTGGATGTACTGAAATGATGATTATTCAAATCGTTATCTCTACACATGAAAATTTTCTTTCACAAGAAAGAATGGTTATTAAAAATCCTCATCAGCTCGTTTAAATCTACATTGTCGTAGCTGGTCGATGCAATGAGTTGGTGGAGAATAAATTTACTTTTTGAACAAATGAAAAAACTCTCATGTACTCAATGTGAGGGTAGCTTAGTATCCTAGCTTCTGATATTCAATGGTCAAAGTGTGCACAAGTTGGAGTGAGCAAAATCTAGACTCAACATTTACTGTAGCCTAATGTGCGATGGTACTTTACCAAGCGGCATCTGCAACGGCGTTGTCTTTATGCTGGATGTGAAACACTACATCTACATCTACATCTACATTTATACTCCGCAAGCCACCCAACGGCGTGTGGCGGAGGGCACTTTAAGTGCCACTGTCATTACCTCCCTTTTCTGTTCCAGTCGCGTATGGTTCGCGGGAAGAACGACTGTCTGAAAGCCTCCGTGTGAGCTCGAATCTCTCTAATTTTACATCCGTGATCTGCTCGGGAGGCATAAGTAGGGGGGAAGCAATATATTCGATACCTCATCCAGAAACGCACTCTCTCGAAACCTGGCGAGCAAGCTACACCGCGATGCAGAGCGCCTCTCTTGCAGAGTCTGCCACTTGAGTTTGCTAAACATCTCCGTAACGCTATCACGGTTACCAAATAACCCTGTGACGAAACGCGCCGCTCTTATTTGGATCTTCTCTATCTCTTCCGTCAACCCGATATGGTATGGATCCCACACTGATGAGTAGACCACGGAATTTTAGGTCGTAAAAAAGTGTGTTTTAGGCACCTAAAATAGGCTCCTTCAGTAGTTCATTTAGGCTGTATAAAACCTAAGATAGGCTGCAATAAAAATGATGCAGAGAAAATAAAAATAAATTAAAATACACATTGTTGTTAGTATGAACCTCTTATTAGTCATTAAAACCAGGAGAATGAATATTTACACAGTTACAGAGCACAGCAATCTACATACAACATTAATGTTGAACATAACTCCAAATATTTTTGAGTTCCTGCAAGATAAAGATCTCCGTAAAAAAGATGTGTCAATGGTTTAATTAATACATTCGTAGTTTCACATATTCTGACCATAGTTGGCTTCACAATAAATAACCAAAATCTTTTCTAGGTTTTCTAGTGAAAAACTGTGGCGCTTGTCAGTCAGAATCAATTTATACGCTGGAAAAGAACATTCTACATCAACAGATTTCATTTTCGGCACATGTTGGACAGGAATGCTGCAGTGAGGAGTGCTGGATTTTCCACTAAGTATGTCGGCAGCTGCACACAACTGCTTCAGGCGAGTGTTCTTCTGCAAAACCGTTTGCATTTTTGTCCGCACTTTTTCCCCTGCTTCACCTGGCGCGCCATTAATTTTCATTTTGACTTCTTCAAGCAAAGAAATATTGTCGTAGATAGGTCTCCCTGAGCCTTCTAATTGTGAAATTATTCTTGCCATAAATGTGTAGTGGGCCCTAATGTAAGATAAGTCCCGTTTTAAAGAATAATCTTTGAGTAACTCCATTGCTGCAGTTACGGATGCAGTATACTCCAGTATGTTTTCAACCACCTTCTGGACAGCTGAGAGATGCGTAGTATAGTATTCTGCTGCTATCAGCCACGTGCCCCAGTGGGTGACAACAGGCTCTGGCGGCAGTGGGACATCTGGAAGCTGTTCTTTGAATACCTGTATTCTTGATGGTGCCTCAACAAAAATTTTTTTCGCCATAGATGTTACTTTATTTACTTTAGGAAATTGTAGCCTTACTTGCTGTGCTATGCGGTTGATCCCATGCACTACACAAGTTACGTGCAGCATCAATGGGTAGAATACTTTTAATAGTTGAAACGCTGCTATCATGTATGCAGCAGCATCAGTGAGGGCCAGAAGCACCTTAATCTCATCCTCTCCGTTTGGGTATAGCACCTTAAGCCCATTGTTCACAAACTGTGCTATTGTTTGTTCGTTAGTTTTTGCAAGCTGTTTTGAGTAAATCAAATGAGCCCTGGGTGGAGCATCTCGGTCTAGCTTGCCAATAATCAGGTTTGCAATGTAATGGCCAAAACTGTCAGTAGTTTCATCCACAGAAATCCATATAAAAGATTCTCCAACATCTTCTCGGATTCTGTGCAATGCAGCATTGTAAGCTGAATCCACATAATTCTTAAGTAAATCTGACTCTGCAGGAATATACTGATGGCACTACTTCTCAAGAAAACCTCTGAAAATAGGTTTTTCTAGTTTCCGAAAGGCGATGTTTGCTGCCACAAGTGCATGACACAAATCACTGCAGAACTTGTTTTTTTTTCGGACGATTTCGTTCAACATTAACTTTTTGTGCGATTCCATCTGCATGCTGAGTTAAGTGAGATTTCTTAACACTCGAAACCTAATACGAGAGAAAAAAGAAATGCAGTTTAGAATCGCATATAAAGAGTATTTCGTATTACTAAAGGATAGAGATAAAAGAGAATCCGAAGTGACAGGAAAATAAGAAGTCTAAGAAAAACATCAACTAACCTCCTTGTTGCATGCTTGGCAGAAAATAATTTTCCCATCTGTTGCATAATGCGGAAAATCTTGCAGCCACTGGCTGATATGACTAGACTTTGAACTAGCTGTTTTCGGCATGGCGTAGTATTCTCACACAGAAACTAGAATTTATTTTACACTTAGAACGTCAGTAACACTTAACACGTCGGTCGCTACACAATGTACTGATTTGTTTTCACTGGGAAAAAGTGAACGATGACCTGTTTTTTTCTTCCTTTTACTGCGGTGCATGGGAGTGGTAGGGGAAGTACCGTACTCGTTGCTGGACATATGGCACCTGACAGATGACCGCCCATTCTGAACAAGCGAATGGAACCTACCGGTGCTTCAGATGAAAACATTTCACTTCTGGCAAATTATTTTTCGAACCGGAAAATTCACGTATAATACCTTTCACGAAACAGAGTAGTTTGATAGGACTACCTGTAGACAGCAGCAAGAAAATGCGCGAAGTGCAGTAATTTAGCTATAGAGGGCGTCTACGATTAACATTGTGATTTTTTGATCCGAGCTCAGCTTAAGGCCTACGAAACCGTTTCTTTGCGAAAATACACAGCTGGCCAGAATCCTACGAACGAAATATTTTCAAATATAACATTTGGTACTCCCACGTTCGATTCTAATGTGTAACTCAAATCTTTGACCGGTTCCCATTCGCTCACCGAAGTTGAGCACTGTCGCCCTCGGCGCGTACTTGGATGGATGACCATTCAACCGTGCCGAGTGCTGTTGGTAGTAAGGCAAGCAAAGGAATTGTAAACAGTCTCTAACGACCTTCGCCTTTTTCTAATCTTTGAAAACACAAGAACACTATGTCAGATTAACGAAATAGGCACTTTTTAGGATTTTGATGCCGAAACAGGCAAAATTAGGCGTCAATTTTAGGTCCTATAGAACTAACGGTATTCAGTTTAGTTAGTCATGAATCGCATAAGTACCAACTTATATGCAAATTGGAGCTTAGGAAAAAAAAGGTTTTAACCTAAAGATCCGTGATCTGTTTTTTACATATGAATAATAAAACACCTATAAAGAGTATTTGGTATTAACAGGGATAGCGATATAAAAAAATAAAAAAAGACCGAAGTGTTAGGCAAATACGAAGCATAAGCGCTTATCAACTAGCCACCTTGGAAAATATTTTTTTCCATCTGTCGTATAGTGTGTAAAAACTTGGAGCCACTGTCTTATGTGATGAAACAGGCACATTTTAGGATATTAAAGCCGAAATAGGCAAAAATAGACACTAACGTCGAAATAGGCTTTTTTAGGTCCTATAGAATAAACGCTATTAAGTGTAAATAGTCATGAAACGCATAAGTACAAATTTTTATGCAAATAGGAACTCAGGAGCAAAATAGGTATTTACCTAAAATCCGCGGTCTACTGACGAGCAATACTCAAGTATAGGTCGAACGAGTGTTTTGTAAGCCACCTCCTTTGTTGATGGACTACATTTTCTAGGGACTCTCCCAATGAATCTCAACCTGGTACCCGCCTTACCAACAATTAATTTTATATGATCATTCCACTTCAAATCGTTCCGCACGCATACTCCCAGATATTTTACAGAAGTAACTGCTACCAGTGTTTGTTCCGCTATCATATAATCATACAATAAAGGATCCTTCTTTCTATGTATTCGCAATAAAATACATTTGTCTATGTTAAGGGTCAGTTGCCACTCCCTGCACTAAGTGCCTATCCGCTGCAGATCTTCCTGCATTTCGCTACAATTTTCTAATGCTGCAACTTCTCTATATACTACAGCATCATCCGTGAAAAGCCGCATGGAACTTCCCACACTATCTACTAGGTCATTTATATATATTGTGAAAAGCAATGGTCCCATAACACTCCCCTGTGGCACGCCAGAGGTTACCTTAACGTCTGTAGACGTCTCTCCACTGATAACAACATGCTGTGTTCTGTTTGCTAAAAACTCTTCAATCCAGCCACACAGCTGGTCTGATATTCCGTAGGCTCTTACTTTGTTTATCAGGCGACAGTGCGAAACTGTATCGAACGCCTTCTGGAAGTCAAGGAAAATAGCATCTACCTGGGAGCCTGTATCTAATATTTTCTGCGTCTCATGAACAAATAAAGCGAGTTGGGTCTCACACGATCGCTGTTTCCGGAATCCATGTTGATTCCTACAGAGTAGATTCTGGGTTTCCAAAAACGACATGATACGTGAGCAAAAAACATGTTCTAATATTCTACAACAGATCGACGTCAGAGATATAGGTCTATAGTTTTGCGCATCTGCTCGACGACCCTTCTTGAAGACTGGGACTACCTGTGCTCTTTTCCAATCATTTGGAACCTTACGTTCCTCTAGAGACTTGCGGTACACGGCTGTTAGAAGGGGGGCAAGTTCTTTCGCGTACTCTGTGTAGAATCGAATTGGTATCCCGTCAGGTCCAGTGGACTTTCCTCTGTTGAGTGATTTCAGTTGCTTTTCGATTCCTTGGACACTTATTTCGGTGTCAGCCATTTTTTCGTTTGTGCGAGGATTTAGGGAAGGAACTGCAGTGCGGTCTTCCTCTGTGAAACAGCTTTGGAAAAAGGTGTTTAGTATTTCAGCTTTACGCGTGTCATCCTCTGTTTCAATGCCATCATCATCCCGGAGTGTCTGGATATGCTGTTTCGAGAAACTTACTGATTTAACGTAAGACCAGAACTTCCTAGGATTTTCCGTCAAGTCGGTACATAGAATTTTAATTT
The DNA here is from genome assembly GCF_021461385.2 of Schistocerca piceifrons. Classification (NCBI taxonomy): domain Eukaryota; kingdom Metazoa; phylum Arthropoda; class Insecta; order Orthoptera; family Acrididae; genus Schistocerca; species Schistocerca piceifrons. Next base: position 662,668,936 of record NC_060149.1, read on the forward strand.
CGAATTCACTGAACGCTTCACGCATAGCCCTCCTTACGCTAACTTTGACATCGTTTAGCTGCTGTTTGTCTGAGAGGTTTTGGCTGCGTTTAAACTCGCAATGAAGCTCTCTCTGCTTTCGCAGTAGTTTCCTAACTTTGTTGTTGAACCACGGTGGGTTTTTCCCGTCCCTCACAGTTTTACTCGGCACGTACCTGTCTAAAACGCATTTTACAATTGCCTTAAACTTTTCCATAAACACTCAACATTGTCAGTGTCGGAACAGAAATTTTCGTTTTGGTCTGTAAGGTAGTCTGAAATCTGCCTTCTATTACTCTTGCTAAACAGATAAACCTTCCTCCCTTTTTTTATATTCCTATTAACTTCCATATTCAGGGATGCTGCAACGGCCTTATGATCACTGATTCCCTGTTCTGCACTTACAGAGTCGAAAAGTTCGGGTCTGTTTGTTATCAGTAGGACCAAGATGTTATCTCCACGAGTCGGTTCTCTGTTTAATTGCTAAAGGTAATTTTCGGATAGTGCACTCAGTATAATGTCACTCGATGATCTGTCCCTACCACCCGTCCTAAACATCTGAGTGTCCCAGTCTATATCTGGTAAATTGAAATCTCCACCTAAGACTATATTATGCTGAGAAAATTTATGTGAAATGTATTCCAAATTTTCTCTCAGTTGTTCTGCCACTAATGCTGCTGAGTCGGGAGGTCGGTAAAAGGAGCCAATTATTAACCTAGCTCGGTTGTTGAGTGTAACCTACACCCATAATATTTCACAGGAACTATCCACTTCTACTTCACTACAGGATAAACTACTACCAACAGCTACAAACACGCCACTACCGGTTGCATGCACTCTATCCTTTCTAAACACCGTCTGTGGCTTTGTAAAAATTTCGGCTGAATTTATCTCTGGCTTCAGCCGGCTTTCTGTACCTATAACGATTTCAGCTTCGGTGCTTTCTATCAGCACTTGAAGTTCCGGTACTTTACCAATGCAGCTTCGACAGTTTACAATTACAATACCGATTGCTGCTTGGTCCCCGCATGTCCTGACTTTGCCCCGCACCCTTTGAGGCTGTTGCCTTTTCTGTACTTGCCCGAGGCCATCTAACCTAAAAAACCGCCCAGTCCACGCCACACAACCCCTGCTACCCATGTAGCCGATTGCTGCGTGTAGTGGACTCCTGACCTATCCAGCGGAACCCGAAACCCCACCACCCTATGGCGCAAGTCGAGGAATCTGCAGCCCACACGGTCGCAGAACTGTCTCAGCCTCTGATTCAGACCCTCCACTCGGCTCTGTACCAAAGATCCGCAGTCAGTCCTGTCGATGATGCTGCAGATGGTGGGCTCTGCTTTCATCCCGCTAGCGAGACTGGCAGTCTTCACCAAATCAGATAGCCGCCGGAAGCTAGAGAGTATTTCCTCCGATCCATAGCGACACACATCATTGGTGCCGACATGAGCGACCACCTGCAGATGGGTACACCCTGTACCCTTCATGGCATCCGGAAGGACCCTTTCCACATCTGGAATGACTCCCCCCGGTATGCACACGGAGTGCACATTGGTTTTCTTCCCCTCTCTTGCTGCCATATCCCTAAGGGGCCCCATTACGCGCCTGACGTTGGAGCTCCCAACAACCAGTAAGCCCACCCTCTGCGACTGCCCGGATCTTGAAGACTGAGGGGCAACCTCTGGAACAGGACAAGCAGCCATCTCTGGCCGAAGATCAGTATCAGCCGGAGACAGAGCCTGAAACCGGTTCGTCAGACAAACTGGAGAGGCCTTCCGTTCAGCCCTCCGGAATGTCTTTCGCCCCCTGCCACACCTCGAGACGACCTCCCACTCTACCACAGGTGAGGGATCAGCCTCAATGTGGGCAGTATCCCGGGCAGCCACAGTCGTAGTCCGACCGGGGGATGCGTGGGACGAGCTGGCCGTCCCCGACAAACCCCCATCCGGACCCCCACAGTGATTCCCATTGGCAACAGCCTCAAGCTGCGTGACCGAAGCCAACACTGCCCGAAGCTGGGAGCGAAGGGATGCCAACTCAGCCTGCATCCGAACACAGCAGTTGCATTACCTATCGATGCTAAAAACTGTTGTGCAAAGAACGTCTGAATTAATCTACAGAGAGCACAAACAAATCGACACAAAATTTAAACGGTTATTAAAATACAAGATTGCCTAGTAAATGCAGTAATGCTGCTACTTGCGCACTGCTGACACACTGCATGGCGGCGGAAGGAGACTACGCGATTTTACACTATTCAGGTACTAAAACGCGATGCTACACCTTTCAAATACTATAACACGCCCGAAATTTATGAATTAAACAATGCAATTACCAAAAACACGCAAAGAAATTAAGAATTAAACTATGTAACAAATGAGTGAGCTAGGAGTATACGACTTTCTGCTGGCAGCTGCTTATCCAACGGCGGCAGGGAGCACACTGACTGTGACCAACCGACACTGGCCGTTCAAAACAAAGGCCTACTCTGGCCTTGACTGAATTCATTCAGACGCAACCTTCCTGCGTTCGTAGAATTTTAATCTTTCCCTAATAGAAATAATGGCTATTGCACACTCGCTATGGGTTGGAGTGACGAGCACAATTTCTTAGCCCGCAAAAATTCCCACAGGAATAATTAACTATGGCTTTTCTATCTGTCACCACGATATGTGAAGCGTATCTTCCTCATTTTTCAGAAAGCAAAGAAAGCTCTCAAGCCTTCGCTTATTTCCACACACTTGTGCGGTCCGCCGTGTGACGAGAGAGAGATAGAGATTTTAGGTCTCAAAATACTTTTATATAATGGGGATCTCCCCACCACGTCGCGTCTGCGTCGCCAATCACCGTCTCGATAGAGGTGAATACATTTTTATTTTTCTTGCTGGGTCGCAGCCTAGCCCTGTTAATGACGTGCAGCTACCTACCCACGGTCCCGGCCTTATTTACATTAAAAGGAATAATGTGTTATTCTGGCCTTATCCATTTCTGCCCTTAAGCTCGCCGTTCTCTTGCTAAATGGGAGTTTTAACTACCTGCTCGGTTCGTCCCCAAATTGTGTTTCACTTTAACGTGTTCGTTCCATGCCATTGCCCATATTGGTCGAGATTGTTTTGTTAGTTTTCGGTACATGGGATAAACTGCAATCGCCTTTAGTTGATATAATAATTATTATTTTCTGAGGATCTCATACTGTATCGCTCTGTCGTTATAGATCAGGCTCATGTAATGTCCGTAAAATCCAGACGCCTTACACGTGCTTTTGCACGAAAAATGAAGGTAACATTTTCATTTGCTATTTTACACGTAATGTTTGTGCATTAGCTGTATCTTGTCAATATAGAAAAGATATTTGTGTGTGTTTGTGTATGAGGCAAACACTGGTAGAGCATTAGCAAAAACATTTGACCAAGGAACATTAGGCTCTGTAGCCTAGGCTACCGCGGGGCCGAAGGGTGGGAGATCAAGGTCTGTCGCTCAGTTCGTCGCCACAGCCGTCGCTGGCCCACTGACTGCTCTTGCATGTCGAATACCCGCAACTGCGTTGCCAGCTGTCAGAGCCCTTCCTCGCCGCACGGGATGTAGTAATCGAAATACGGGTAGCTAATCTGCTTTCAGTAAATTTCGGGATGCCATTACCGTGAATCTATTGACAAACATCGTAAAAAAGTAACAATCACGCAGTTAGACACAAATATTTTCAAAATTATGACAATTTGAGAGAATGGTTCCCACAGAAATCATGTCTGAATTACATATTAACACCAACGGAAGAGCTTGGTGCACAACAGAAGTCTTTAGTTCACTTAGTTTAAATTCAGCCCTATTCGTACTTTGTCGACAGATTAATTTATTTGTTTCCTGATACAAATAGTACATTGCACAGTAGCACTGTAGTAGTAAAGCTTTATTGACATTTAAGCTACCCCTAACATTTAATACGCACGAATTGGGCTCCAAAAATTGGTATCTGATAAAGAAAATATCTTAGATTCGTGCGTAAATGTTGATGATTCCTCGTCATTTAGAATCGCCTAGGATTCACTCTCAAAACTTACTCATAGTTCCCCCACGCCACTGTCATATCGGTACTTCTGTGCCATATGGCGCGGCCATTATCGCAGCCTGTGTTCCGACAGTGGGAAGTACGTCTTCTGATTTGTCGCAATACCACTCTACATTGCTGCTTAAGAAAGGTAGTTATTCCTGTTAACTGCAGCGTCCCCATAGACTGTTAAAATTAAAAAATCAAATGTTATTCAGGAATAAGAGGAACGTCTAGCTGCTGTGTCAGCAGTTTACTAACACTGCTACTGTGTATGAATTTACAGAATGCGTTTTTTCGTCACGGTACACGTCAGTTAAAACACCTCGATTACAATAGGGATGTTATGTCTCCTTGCATGTTTCACTAGAATTTTTCTCATTGACAGTGTTGCAGTAGATTAAAAATAAAAGAAAACAGAACACCATAAACGGCGATCAGTGCACCACAACAAGGCTGACACTAGTAGTACCGTTAAGAAAATATTTCTCGGGCTAGCAATAACTGGAGGAAGGGAGAGAGGGACGAACTGTTTCCCTCTCTCGCCACATTTTTCTCAGCTGCCTACCGTACTGAGGACAAGCAGAATATACTAGTGAAATTTTGGAGCCCAAGATACTGCACCTCGTGAAATCTCCGTTACGAACAAATTTTTTTCTTCTGCTCATTACGTTCGATTAAAAACCAGAGACGTCTTAATCGCAGTGAATACAGCGTTATTCAACAACGTGAGGAAGATGGCTCGTTAGAAGCGCGTTTCTCTTTGAGACGCTGGAGAATAGCGTAGGCTCGCTATCCTTACGTGACTGCAGACTGATGAGCGTAGTTGAAGTTGTGAAAAGCAACACTGAGCTCGCTACGGCGAGAAGGGTTTAAAACGAGTTACGAGCTAGGCGCCGAAACGCTGAGACTTATTACCTGTTATTAACGAAAGCCTATAACGGTTACAAAATGTAGATCACAGAGAAGCCATGCCAGTATAGTATATCAACTCTAATATGTCACTGACAACAAAAACAACTCACGTTAGTAGCATAAAATGACCATCTCCCAACGGTACGAACATGTGCGAATAATTGTTCAGTGTGTTGGGTAGTGACAAAGTTAACTGAAACGGGCAGTCGTTGCCCAGACATGGCCCTGACAGCTCATCTGTGCGAGGTCGAGCATTGTATAGTAGTATTATTCACTATGGAACTAACGAAAAGACCTCAATGTTACAAAACTTTCCTTAGACCAGTACTTGAACAGTGCCCGTCACTTTGGGATCCGTACCAGGATAGAGGAAATAAAGAAGGGTCAAAGAAGAGCAGCGCACTTCGTTACAGGTTGATTCACAATAAGCGCGAAAGCTTCACGGAGATGTTCGTCAACCTACAGTGGCAGACGCTACAAGAAAGACGTTGTGCATCACGGTGTGAACTACTGTTAAAGTTCCGCGATAGTGCGTTCCTAGAAGAGTTAACAAATACACTGCATCCTCCTACGTATATCTCGCGGAAAGATCATGAAGATAAAATTAGATTCGAATTCACATGGGAGCTTACCAACAATCGTTTTTCACACGAACCATTCGCATCTGGAACAGAAAGGAGGAAAGTGACATTGGTAGACGAAGTATCCTCCGCAACAAGCCATAAGGTGGTTTCCCTAATATAGATGTAGATGCAGAGTCGGTGATGAGTCAGATAGCACTGTCATGTCTCATTGTACTGTTTACTAACAGTGATTTTGAAGATTATTGTCTGTGGATGGGATGCAAACCTCAGTGTTTGAAGTTTACGGACACATCGTACAGGATGCGGCGTCGATTAATTCATTTTCAGTCTACATCCTCCATGTGACAGCACTCCTCAACCGCACCCAAAGCCATCTATTTGTTCATTTTTTATGAATATCCCAGCAGTCGAGGCCAACACAGACGCCACCAACCTCTAAGTGGAAAGGAAATGTTTGTAAGAAAACAGACAGACTCAATGTGCAGGATCCGGGCGGTTCTTTCCGAAACGAAACTCCCGCCTGTGCCACCGAATAACCTGATAAAAATTACATGATATGATGATTACCGGTTTAACGTACAGAGAGATTGCAACCTCCTTCTACATCTACATCGACATGGTTACTCTGCAATTCACACTTAAGTGCCTGGCAGAGGGCTCATCGAACCATTTTCATACTAATTCTCTACCATTCCACTCCCGAATGACGCGTGGGAAAAAGAAACTCCTAAATCTTTCCGTTCTAGCTCTGATTTCTCTTATTTTATTATGATGATCATTTCTCCCTACGTAGGTGGGTGTCAACAAAATATTTTCGCATTCGGAAGAGAATGTTGGTAATTGAAATTTCGTAAATAGATCTCGCCGCAAAGAAAACCTCCTTTGTTTCAGTGACTGCCACCCCAACTCGCGTATCATATCAGCGACACTCTCACCCATATTGCACGATAACACGAAACGAGCTGCCCTTCTTTGAACTTTCTCGACGTTCTCCGTGAATCCCACCTGGTAAAATTTTCGGATAATACGCTGAAAGCTGCCGGAAAGTTTTGAAGTCAGCGAACAACTGCCTCCTATTTTTCTCGACGATATTCCAATACCACATCAGAAAACAGTGAAGAACTTAGGTGCAGCCTTGGATGAGTATTTCAGCTGAGCAGGAAGCACTGTCTCCACAAGCAGGAAAACTTCCTTTTGCGTCTTCGGCCTCAAAAAGTTCCGGAACGTATTTCCACATGATGAGAAACGTAAACTTGTGTCAGTCACTCCACTATTGAGATGTAATTTAACACGGCACCAGTAGTGAGAACACTTAACGGTCAGAAGTAACCATGGATGCTTGGGTGTGTTACATCTGCAACCTTCGCCTATTTGACCATGTCAGTGCTTGACATACCCAGTTAGGTTGGTTGCGGCCATACTGGCTACTTGGCTACCATAAGCTACGTGTATTTAATCAGCTTCTCAGTGCATATGCGCACCACTAATTCTCAACACCCGCTCTTCATAACTAATACACAAGACCCTACTTACCTGCCCTATCTGTTCCCATCCAGAAAACAACAATATTCGCACACTCATTCTCTGTTGCTGCTGTCCACCTCTGGAACAAGCTACCCTGCGCTTCGCGCAATTCTGTGTTGCTTTTAAGAAGCTGAATCACTTTGTTGTGTCACGCTCATGAAGTTACCCTGTATACCGACGTATATGGCTAGTTTTGCTCTTTATCGAACAGTAAAGCAGATGCTCCCACCCTCGCCCAGTTTACACTTCTTTCTCTTTTCGTTTCTCAGTGACGTCACTTTCTTTTTCCCACTCTTCAATAATTTTTATTTTTATAGTGTCCGTTCCTTCAAACATGTCTGCACCTCGTCTCAACTCGGATATCCCGCTGATCGCGAATGGTCTCCATAAGCATTTTTTGTTTTACTTATTTATTTTTTTACAGTCGCTGTGGGTTTGGGGAATGAAGTGGGCAGAGGTCGGATCTCGAGGCCTGGCGACGGTATCCCCCAACTACCGGGACTGACTTTATTTGTTTTTGTTTTTTGTGTTTTATGGTGAAAAGCGAAGTAAGTCGACTGAGAAATGGAGAGAAAAAGAAATAAAGAAAGTCTCTCCAGGGGTTGAGAGAGGCTGTGATGCGTAGCAATCCCTGCCGCGGTCGAGAATCCGTCGCTGGATCTGTCAGGTACGTCTTCACGGAAAGATTTATTAGCTCCGCAGAGTCTGGTTTCGGAATACCGAAGTCTTCAGTTCATGAACTGTTGTCGTCTCCTACCCGGCAGATTCCAGCTGGACGGAGGGTCACGGAAAGCACTGCCTAGGTAACTTAAAAAGAACTGTTGGTACTTCGGGTTGTGAACAGTTTTGACATGCCTTCTTTGCAAATAATTCCATAAGCCAAAACATCTTTGGTATTATTCCGAAACGAAGACGGTGGAAACCAAGGAATACTATGCTACGTCGCTATAAATAATTTTCGTAACACTTCGATACTTTTCACTATTTTTTATTCACAACACAATAAGACTTGCTGTGCTCATCGCACAAACCATAATTACCAACCATATGGCTGCCTTTCCGCACAGTCCAAAAATCACGTCCATCCTCCACAAGGCAACAATCGAAAGTGTCCCTTAGCTCCTTGGAGTATCAAACAAAAGAGAATCCAATGTGAACTTTACAAAGATTATAATATACATGCCTCTCAATTTATCTTTGGCGCAGCTTTTAAGATATCGTATGTCTCTGCATAGGAATGTGTCATTACAACTGCCCCCCTACTGTATACTGTCACTAGAAAATTTTATTTGATTGACAGGATACAGTAGTCGACCTTGCAATTGATGGGTTTGGGGGTCTTTTATTTACAAACTTCATTTTTATTGTCTCATTTTCATGGCACTGTGAATTCTTTGGTATTTCTGAGTGTGTGTCAGTTTTTTGGTATACTTATGCTAATATTTACAAACCTTAATCCTAATATACAAAGTTTTGGTTAACACTGAGAAAACATCATGTGGTAAAGTTTGTACAATAAAATATACAAATAATACAACGTTATTTACAAATGTTTCCTTCCTTCATCAGAGGTGAAAATTAAGTCCTTGTACTGCTTTCTGTATTTATTCTGGGGCGACGAGCTTTGTTCGCTAGCCCGTGTTGAATATGGGCGGGTAATACGCGCGCCTGATTGTTTGGTCGTCCGTTAGCTGGCGACGTTGGTTGAATGCGCGCGCCAGTGCACTGAATATACACCGACGTGCGGGTACCGTCAAGACCTCCGAACCTCAGTATGCGTGTGCTTTTTGTAGTTCCTTCCAGTACTTAGACTGGATACGACGAGGTACATTGGAATATGTGCCCCGAAGAACACACCACACTATGTGCGAGGCGGAGGACGATCCCGTCGATGCAGCTCCTGGTAAGAAGCGTACCATGTCAAACTTGTTTGGCATTGTCCTTTCCTATTGTTACGCCATGGGTCGTTTGACGATACAAGCTTCAATTTTCGATGTCACTTGTTTAGGCTCGCTGACACTTGCAACGTAGCACTACTTTGCACAATTTTAATTTCTACACACTCCACTTTAACCGCGAGTATTGCGATCGAAACTTCCTTTTCGCTACACTTTTTTTTCTTCGCATTAACCCCTTTTACCTATTGTACTGAGATTCATTCCCCTCAATACTTCTGGTCAATGCACATAATTTGTAAGTCACGGGACTTGGCATGAAATACAAAATACATCACATACAATGGAATAACATATAATACATACAATACATTGTTTACATTAACTACAGGAAAAAACTATCGACTAAAATTGAAAAAATTTTTGACCACTCATAGTGGCTTCTTCGTCTTGGATTTTACTGACACACACGCTCGCCTTTTTCCATTAATCTGTTAGAAGGAACAAGTCCTTTGTTTTCCTTCTTGAACTCGAGTATAAGTTAAGGTTTACCTCCGTTACGTATTCTTCATACGTAACGACATGCATCAGCATGCTGAGAATACACCTGTAGCCGCTCCACTGAAGCTTGGGAAGGGAATTTTCTACCTTCTACTTAGGGTAGTGGCAACGACTACGTGTATGCTACGGTTTTTCGCGTATAAAATCTGAAAATGCACGAAATAATCATTTATATGCAGCATAACCCTAATATGTACAGTGTTTTGTGCTTAAGCACGTTCTGGTGTGCTTGTAAATCATTACCTCTAATAAAATTTCCTACCTTAACATAGACATATAAACATACAATTTTTGAAGTTCAGGGTGTAACTACTATTACTATGTACAGAGTTTCATAATAGCGGCACGCCCTTGTTTGCGTGTATCATCTTCAATTAAAGTGCGCTTATAGGCGTCTTGTGTTATCATGGGAGAAAAAATACAGACATTTTAATGCATCGGTTGTCATGAAAATCTATGTACACGAACAATCAGACTTTCATAGCTTCAGTGCAGCATGAAATTCTTTACGACGCTTTTGTTCATAATTCATTTTATAGACGATTCCTTTGCTTACAGGTCGTCGATCACACTACTTACCTGTTTCTCGTATAGCGGCGAGATCATTTTCATTCTTTGTGACTGTAAATTGTAATAGGTGTGAAACATATAATTTTGACATGATTTTTTTTCTTTCATGTTTCAAGTGGGTAAAGTAATTCATACCTTCCTTTTGCATACATGAGTGAAGCATCGCTAATATTGCACTTTGTGTCAGGTTTTTCACCTTTTCTCGTACACTCGTAGAGTCTTACAGTTTTAATTGTTTCCTGACGTTAGGTATACCTGTTTATACGAGGTTGTCTTACAGTTTAATTTTCCTTATACACTTCTACGTTGTTTAAGTTCCGTACATGTACAGGGCTTCTTTCGCCTTTCACACATTCATACATACGTTTATACACAAAAAAAATATCTACGACTATAATATACACTTTGCTGGTGGGGCCCTTTTTCGGTACCCTGCATCATTCCTTCAATATTCCAAAATAATTCAGGGTGTGCTGAGCATCGTCCCTTATACTAATAATACTTACAACTAAATATTTCTTCTTACATACATAACTGCCTTACAGTCCATTAATGCGCAACATTCCCTATTTTCCTCCTTTACACTTTAGCTTTCGTACATGTACCCTCGTGTATAGCTTATATATTCTACAAAGTTGTTTGCTGAGTGCTTCAGGTGTTTCCTAACGTTAATGTGTGTCTCTCTCTCTATAAACTCTAGGTATTTGTTTTGAGAGCGATTCAGTTCATTACTCACGCTGCATAGATCTGTTTATTATTTTCCTATTTTAAAGCTTGTGTCACTCTTTTCCTTAGTCACAAAAATTCCCGCGTTTACCTTGTTGTTCATTCTGAAAATCGCTAGCTACTGTGTAATGTAAATGTATGCGTTATCTCTTTGATTTCCTCTTTGCTGCTTTTTCCCTATATGTAATTGTGTCCTGTTCTCGTGTACGTAGCCTTTCTTCCGGTTATATATCTGCATTATTTATCTATTTATTTATTTTTCTATTTTCTTTCTCCTTCCGTACAAGCTAAGATTTTACTCAGTATAATATAATATTACAATACCGTCCATGACCAGTATGTACTTGCATGCTCACTTTTATTACGTAATACCAGCTTATAATTAAATTTTCTAAGTTACTATTTACAAGACTTGTGTACCCTTTCCTTTCTTGTTTTTGAATGACTTTCGTCTCTGTGTCTCATAGTAAGAGTGGTCTCAAAACTTTTAAACGTTCCGCGCATGCGCGCTTACGTACCACGACTGGACTGTAGGCGCGGGGAAAACTCTGCATTGTTGGTGAACATTATTCGTGATAGCCACCATCGTGTAATAGTCACGTGACACCTGGACTCGACCGCGCATGCGCCTTCGCGCTTTGTATACGCTCAGCTGATCGGACATGGAAGGGGGGAAGATTTCTCCCCGGCTCGCTGCCTACAGCGCGGCCAATGACCTCGTCTTGACATGCAGCTATCGCGTGCTCATGAGCTGAGCATTGGATTGCAACTTCGACGCGTGGTTTCTTGCTCGTCTCAAGCGAACAAACTCTGACCGTCGCGCTAATTTGTCTTTGTTCCCCTCTCTTAAATAACTGAGTTAGACTACAAAAGTACTGTATGGTTTATTTTTATAGTGTTAAGACTCACAGTAACACATGTTTCATTAGGTTTGGTTAAATATGCGCTTTTAAGCTGGCATATGCCCCCAGTTGTTCGCAAGTTTCTTAGGTTAATGACAGCAATTTTACTATGTGATCCAAGGTTGTACAATTTCAATTTTACTAAAATAACATATAACCTTTAATGAAAAAATTCCTTGATGTCCTTGTGGGGGTATAACCCTTTCACCTTGCCCGTTCGTGTGTTACCTAACAGATAACATCCTGGGTGAGGTTTGTCTATTATAATGAAAGGGCCATCATACAACAACTGCCACTTTTTGTTTAATGCCTTAATTTTAGAGGATTTTGGGTGGGTACGTAATAGTACTTCCTGTCCAATGTTAAATTCTGTAACCTTTTTTATCTTTTTGTTGTCATTACAGCCTGCACGAGGTCACTTACCTTGTCCGGTGCTTTCGTCTCTTCTTCACATAGATCATCTTCTACGGTCGCATCCTGATCATATCTTAAAAATAATTGTCTAAGATGTAATGTGTGCTTGTTTGTGCCCCCTGTTGTCAAATCGGTCGGCCGGTGGGGGCTCATTACGACCGATTGTTGTTTACCTGGGGAGACAAAGGCGTTGCTTCAGTACTGTCCGTTACCTCTACAAAGTGTACTGAGTGGTTATTCTGTCGCCAATTAGTTTCCGGACCGCTGCGTGCAACATTTTCTTGCGACCGGCCGTCGCTATTCCTCCTTGGTCTATCATTCCTATTACTGTAACTATTGTAATTTTCATTTGTGTGCCGCCTTTCATCACGCGGGCCTGACCAATCATTCACGTGATTTCTATCATTTCCATACCGGCGTGGACCGTAATCTGTACTATACCTTCGGTCTTCACGTCTCTGTGGCGCCGAATTCCTCCGATTTCCGTAATTCCAGGTTCCATTATTTGGCCTTGTCGCATACGGATGCCAACTGTGTGGGTTTTGTCCACTGCCATTAAAATGATATCCGTTACCGTTGTTTTGATTGGTTCCGGAATATTCATTCCGATTACCTGTGCTCGGCTCTTCTTCGTATATTAGATCAATTGAGTCAAGCACGGAAAGAAAGTATTCAAGGTCGTTCTCCGGTATGGTTACCAATTTTTCGCGTAAGTTCGCGGGTAGTTTGTTTTTCAGAATTTTGAGAACATCTACGTGCGGTATTGGATTGTTCCAATAGTGCGTCTTATTCAAGTACTTTTCGACATACTTTCTCAACCCGCCGTTTTTGAGGTTGAACGGTTGTGGGTTGAATACTTCACGGCGCAGTCTTTCTTGGACCCCAGCAGACCAATATTTCTCCAAGAAAGCCCGTTCAAATTGTTCGTAGGTGACGCACTGTTCAGCCATGTCTGTGGCCCACAAAAGTGCGTCGCCTTGTGTGAAGCCTACTACATATCTAATCTTCTGTGCCTCAGTCCAGTTTCTTGGTAAGACATTTTTAAATGCTCTTACAAATACGACTGGATGAGTTTTTCTGGATTCTGTGGAGAAAACTGGAAACTGTCTATGTTTCAACAGGCTCTCATCGACTAGAATCGTCGAGATGCAAGGCGACACGCCTACAGCCTGTTGCAGCACCGCGTTTGGCGAATAGCCATTGTTTGCCTGTGCCGGTGCGTGCAGATACGCCGGACTGGGCGCCTGATGTTCTGCGTTATTGACATCGTAATCTGGCACGGGCGAATAAGTGTCGCACTGCCTGTTGCTTGACGTAGGCAAGTCATTTGAAACATTCAGTCTACCAGCAATTTCCTTGCGTATTCTGTCCTCGGCTACTTTGATTTCATTACCTAATTTTTCAAAAAGTTTTGTTTCCCGGTCAGTTATTGATTCATTTACACTACCGTTTTCTAAAGTTTCATTTATTTTGATAATGTCCGCGTTGATACGTCGAGTCTCCTGTTTCAGAAAACCGACTTCTTCGTTAACTTTATTAACTTGGTCAGGTATTTCTTCAGATGCGGACTGTACTCTTGTTAAATTTAATTGAATAGCCTGTACGTTTTCATGTATTTCTTTTTGTACGGTTTGTGTTTGATTGTGTGTTTCTACTATTTCTGACAGTTCCTGTTCCTGTTTGGTTGTAAGATCTGACAATTTCTTTTCTAAGTCATTTGCCAATACATTGTATACACTATTGACGGTTTTGATGACTTTGTCTTCGATCTTTTGATCGATTTCATTGGTGAGTTTATTTAAGCGTTGATCGAAATGTCTGTGTATGTTTTCAAATTGCGTGTTTACACTTGAAAACTGCTGTTGGAACCCAATTTCCATGTTTGACAATTTTGTGTTTGTCGTTATTTCTAGATTCGCCAGTTTCTCGCTCACATTTGACATCAGACTATATAATGCCTCAAGCGTAACTGACGAAGCTTGTGTGTTTGTATTTATGCCATTATTTGTTGCCATTGTTTCTCTGCCACGGTCTGATTGAATCGAAACCGGGCTAGGTTCACTGACTTCACGCGAAATATTTTCATTTGATCTGGTAATCGATGCTTCATCGACTGTGCACAAGGTTTCATTTGCAAGTGGTTCGTTATTGTTAATCCCTGTGGAGTGCAATTGAATTGTATTTACTTCTACATTATGTTGTGCTGAAAAACTAATTGCGTCATCATTTACGTCACTATTGTCAGAATCGGTGACGTGTCCATGAACATTTGTCAAATTAAAGTTCTTCGATTCCATTGTGAAGATATTATTTTTATCTGTACTTTACTGTTAATCTAAATCTTTAAATTCTCTCGCAGTTGAATTAATAAAAATATCTCGCGATTGTTATTTGTTGCGCGTCGGAAATTTACAAGATGGCGCACTACGTCTTCTAATTCTGCGATTGTTGAACATAAAAAAGTAATTATCAAAGTGTAATTGTGTGTTGCCACAAACACTACCAGGATTTTAATATGGACAGGAAATGGTTCTGCTTTATGTGGAGCTAAGCCAAGGTGCAGCCACTGCATGCGTTTGCGCTTTCCTACCTTAATTCCGACTGAGCTGCGTCACTCACGATTACGTTAGTTTTGTAAATCCTTGTCCTTGTTCCTTCTGGTTATTGTGCCATCCGTTTATACAGTTAATATTGTTTCACTTTATTCGTCATTTTCCATGTGCGTCATGTAACAGAGAAACAGTAATTAGTACAAGTACATTTGTAGCACAACAATGAAGTACTTACTCTTTGTTCCACCAGCACTGTCCCTGTCAGCGGTCGCCAGTGTGGCGAAATAAATAAAAAACATTTTACATTTTAAATTCCACGTCATTGTTGATTTAATCAGAGTTCTCACCTTAGACGTAGAATTAGTCCTTCTGCCACAATATTAATTCATTAGTCGCCATCGATGTTCTTCTCTTTGTTGACCGTGTGTACCATCATGAGTCGGCATCGGTTCACTTCACGAAGACGGTGGAAACCAAGGAATACTATGCTACGTCGCTATAAATAATTTTCGTAACACTTCGATACTTTTCACTATTTTTTATTCACAACACAAAAAGACTTGCTGTGCTCATCGCACAAACCATAATTACCAACCATATGGCTGCCTTTCCGCACAGTCCAAAAATCACGTCCATCCTCCACAAGGCAACAATCGAAAGTGTCCCTTAGCTCCTTGGAGTATCAAACAAAAGAGAATCCAATGTGAACTTTACAAAGATTATAATATACATGCCTCTCAATTTATCTTTGGCACAGCTTTTAAGATATCGTATGTCTCTGCATAGGAATGTGTCATTACACTATCGTCCGGGATAAGGAGGACCTGTGGAGCAGTATGTGCCGGCATCACTTGGAGAAAGTAGGCCAGGATTTGCCAAACCATGTACCAGATGCCACCCGCCTCTCCACAGCAAAAACAATGTACATCCGTATCCACCGTTCCACAGGTGGTGCAATTGGGTGAAGTCTTTTTATTGTATCGTCTGTTTTGAATTGACCGTTACATACAATGTGGACTGAACATCAGCGTCAAGCCCGTCCTTATCGTTTTCTTCACGACTTCCATGGGACGTGTAGGTGTTTCGAGTCTATGACGTTCAGGGGTCGACCCCTTCGGAGGACACGATAAACGTCGCGCGCCCTCATATGGCGCGTAGGAGGTACAGCGAGGCAAACATAGCTAAATTCGACGTAAGAATGGCTCAGATGGAATAAGGGAGGGGGGGGGGGACATTTCTTGTCGTCAGCGAGGGTGCGAGAGAAGATGGCTTCAATGATACCAGTAAGAGGCCAATCAGGCTTTGTGGGGAAGTCCTCCACAGCTTAAGTTGTGTGTTCAGGAAGAGGGCCACCTCCCTGTCATAGACATGAACGAACTGAGTCGCCTTCGATTAAGGGGAAGGTTGAAGGATCCACAATTGAGCTTTAATGACATGTCAATGGTGACGAAAGATCTGAAGGCTGCTAACAAACGTTGCACAATCATGCCAGCATAGGTAAGAGCTTGGCCAGGTGAGGGAGACGAGAAGCCAAGCAGGTGTAGGTAAAGTGTGTTCGTTGAGTGATGTCCACGGCTCGTAATCGATTGACGACAATGAGAGCCCTGACTTGTTGCAGAAGTCGCCGATAGTTAAGGCCCGCTGCGCGGCGTATGACGCTACTGAATTCGATGCCTAGGAACTTCATTATGTCACAAAGTCGGAGGGGGGCGACACACCCCGGATGGAGCCCTGCTCTAAAGTTCATAGCGACCGACTTTTCGACATTACGGGCGCTGTCTGAGGCCATGCCGTATATATCTATCCAGTTCAGTGCGTTGGAGACATCGTCGCCATTACCGAGCACAACCACAAGATCGTCGGCGTAGGCTGTACATCGAACGTAACTCTACGGAACATCATGGCCGTAATCTTATGATGAAAGCCACGTAACATAGGTTCAAACACCAGTGCATGCAGGATTGTCGATAACCGGTATCCCTGCTCACTGAATGTGCAATGGGAATAGGGCGTGTTAGGCGGCCGTTGATCACGACTTTGGAGGTCGCTCTTCGAAGGAGACCTATGACCATGGCAAGGAAGGGCTGCCGATACCCCATGTTCAAGAGAGTGTGCGTCAAGTAAGTGTGATCGACTCGGTCAGGGCCTAGACAAAGTCCAGGGATGCCAGAGTACCTGGTAATTGGACTGTCTTCTCCAGGGCTATCATATCACGATATCTGCACAAAGCAGCTTGGATATTAACGACCCTTGGTCGTCTGAGATGACAGACGCTAGAAAGCGTCCGACGGATTCCTGCCGCCAAGAGGCAGGTGAATATTTTCGTGTCACAATTAAGAAGTGTTAAGAGGTAATAATTGTGAATCCGTGCTCTATCTTTGTTTCGGGAAAGGGCTGACTATCCCATGACCGAAGGTAGCGAGAACTGACGTCTCCGGGGACATGAGGTCTTGACAGATGGACCAGCAATGCGGTGCGAGTAAATACTGGAACGTTTAATAAAACTCCATAGGAAGTCCGTCCAGGCCCTGTGATCTGTGTGTCTCACCTTTACTGATTGCATCAAGCACTTCCCCCTCAGTAACGTCAGTCATCAAGGCGTCAGACATGGCGGGGTTAACATTCCATAAATCTGTTGTGTGACTTTCATCATTGTCAGTTGGCCGGGTTCCTGAGCCGAGTAGAGCGTGGTGCCGTGTTCGTAGAAGGCTGCACTGATGTCGCACTGTGTAGAAAAGCGCCGCCCGTCGTCCACATCAGCAACATGACCAGCGCCCGTTGGCGTCGTCGGCGTTCTCTGTTAACGTACATTGATGACTTGTCCACAGTAAATCTACCAGGCGTCCGTGAGCGAACGACAGCACTCTCTGCCGGCGCACGTGTTCCTCAATCTGTCCTTTGGCCTACTTTATCGCTATCTGTCTCTCTGGTGAGGGTGACATAGAAATATAGTCATGTAAGACGTTATAATAGAAGTCGAGTGACTGCTGGTTCTATGCGGCGGCGTCGCAATGAAGGTCGAGGGAAGTCAGATGGGTAGTGTTAAGCTTCCAGGGGCTTCGGCTTCGCCATGCCTGTTGGCGGCTGAGGGCGGCAGCGTTTATGTAGGCGATATGGTGCTTAAAGGCAATTGGTCACTGCTCTGTATCTATCAACGCAGGTGTAAGAGGACGAGAGACATGTCCTGTCAATGTAGTTGGATGATTGGCTCGCGTAGTGAGTGAACCCGGATCGATCTCCTTTTAGATAGTCCCATGATCCACCAGTCTATGGTCCCAACAAGAGCCCTTAGTTCGGCACACGGAGAATGTCGCGGGAGCTATTAGTCTGGCGGTCGTAAGTAGGCTGTTTATGTTTTCTTATTGGCAACGTTACGTAGCGCTCTGTAGGAAAATCACTGGCTGTGCTGTGTGCAGTCTTTGGCTAGTTTGCATTGTTGTCTGCCATTGTAGTGTTGGGCAGCGGCAGCTGGATGTGAACAGCGCGTAGCGTTGCGCAGTTGGAGGTGAGCCACCAGCAGTGGTGGATGTGGGGAGAGAAATGGCGGAGTTTTGAAATTTGTAAGACTGGATGTCATGAACTGCTATGTATATTATGATTTTTCAACACTATTAAGGTAAATACATTGTTCTCTATTGAAATCTTTCATTTGCTAACTATGCCTATCAGTAGTTAGTGCCATCCGTAGTTTGAATCTTTTATTTAGCTGGCAGTAGTGGCGCTCGCTGTATTGCAGTAGTTCGAGTAACCAAGATTTTTGTGAGATAAGTGCTTTGTGAAAGGTATAGGTTAATGTTAGTCAGGGCCATTCTTTTGTAGGGATTTTTGAAAGTCAGATTGCGCTGCGCTAAAAATATTGTGTGTCAGTTTAAGCACAGTCGTGTATAATTTTTCAAAGGGGACGTTTCATATGTCGACCCTTAGCCGAGGATACCTCACTGGAATCTTCTGATTTTTTTCTTGTAGTTTGTGTAATTAGTGTAGCTTTTGTTTATTGCTAGCGCGTAATTATAGAGAGAATTTCCTTTGTAGTTCTAGTTTTTCATTGTTGTACAGTAAAACAGTTGTGGCATGCATGTAGATTTGCAGCAAGTATTTCGCAGCTGCGCTTGCAATTATCGAGATATTATTTTCAGTGCTACGTTAACGTGTTCTCTTATTTTTGCTCTTCAAATTGTGCTTTTCTGTGTTATCGTGTGAAATATTGTGACAATAATGGCGTGTGAAAAACGTAAAACTAGGCTCCAAAGTAAACTGAGAAATGACAGTGAAGACGAAAGCAGTGTGTTAGCGCCACCTAGTAATGAATTAACTAATGTTCAACATAGTAATTTGGTAATTGTACATAGGGAAATGGAGCGGGCTGCAAACAATGGTGTAGACAGTGAAACAATTAGTGAACAGGGAAGCATTATCGATCGATTGATCGGCAACAGCTTGACTCAGGAATCCGAAATGACAGAACACAATCTTGCAAATACTGTAGATTCAGGTTTTGCGTCCTCACCGTTTTCTCAAATAAGTCAAGACACATTTTCTGCTTTTCAAACTGCGAATATTGCCGGTTCAAATGCATTGCCGAATAGCACTGAGGAACATGTTTCAGACACCAGTGCATTGTTATTACAATTAATGTAACAAATGGGACAAAAGCTTCAAAAGTTAGACACAATGGAAAAAAATCTTCAAAAGTTAGACACAATGGAACAAAATCAGAGACAAACACAGCAAAAGTTTCAAAAGTTAGACACAATGGAAAAAAATTTTCAAAAGTTAGACACAATGGAACAAAATCAGAGACAAACACAGCAAAAGCTTCAAAAGTTAGACACCACACTTGAACAAACACGTGAAGATTTAGCTACTGAGTTACATAACATTGAATCGAAATGTCAAAAAGTCTGTAATGGCGTAAAAACACAGATTTGTGAGCATTTTCAACCTATTTTTTCGCGGCATGAAAATGCATTACAGAATCACGAAGCAGCCATAAAGGAACTGCAAACTATTGTTCATCAAAATCATGAGACCTTGCAAGCTAAAATTGACTCAGTTGCATCTGCCGATTCGGTTACGCAACTTGCAAAAACTCAAGAAAACTTGAAGGACACAGTAGATACTCTGAAAACTGGTTCAGAAAGACACATGGAGGAAATTAGTTCATTATCAGAGAAAGTAGTTGAACTTTCGGATCAGCTAAATAATTTATCTACGAAGGTAGATGATAATCTGAATGACACAAAACCGGTAGTCTTTAATGACACATAAGAGTGCGAACAAATTAGGAAATTCAAACAAAATCTGAATCAAATTAATACGCAACACCGAAGAGAAATCCGGGAAGTACAAGATCATCTGACACAGGTAATACAAGAATTACGTATTTCAGAGGACACTCGCGCTCCAATACGGGAAGAGGGACATAGAAATACGGAACAGCCACAAAATAATAACACAGGGCACTTCGGAAATTATGAAAGAAATTGCCAAGGTACACCGAATTTTGAAATGGAACCGCCGAAACGACGTAACAAGGACCGACATGCGACTCGACGACATGATGAATTTGACTATAAGCTGTTCATTACTACACGTAAATTCAAAACATTTAAGAATTCTGGCAACGACAGTCATCCACAAGCGTGGCTTCATCAATTCTCTCATTGTTTTCCACCCAACTGGTCATTAGAACACAGATTAGAATTTATGTGTGGCTACTTAGAGAATGAACCAGCTGTAAGAATGCGATCGGTCATTCACGATTGCCACAGTGAAGGAGAATTTTACCATGCCTTCCTCTCAGCATATTGGTCTCAAGCCACACAAGGCCGAGTAAAACATGGCATCATAATGATGAAACATTTCGAACAATCTGAATTTTCCAGTCTTGTGAAATATTTTGAAGACATGTTGCACAAGAATCAGTACCTGCCAAACCCATACAGCCTCTCAGAACTCATCCGCATTTGCTTAATCAAATTACCTGAACATTTACGGCATATTGTTTTGGCAGGACGTTGCAAAGACGATATTGAAGCTTTTCAGGGACTCTTACAAGAATTAGAAATTGACACTGACAATCGCGGAACGCGAAAACGGGAACACAACAATTACAGGTCACATCCGTCGCAATTCCGCGATGAAAGAAATAATAACTGGACACGACAAGGCTATTCTCACAACACAAATCGTGACCAAAACAGACATCACCCGTATGACAACCGTTGGCAGAGTAGTAATAATTACAGGGAAAGATCACCTGCCGGCCAGTGTGGCCGTGCGGTTAAAGGTGCTTCAGTCTGGAACCACGTGACCGCTACGGTCGCAGGTTCGAATCCTGCCTCGGGCATGGACGTGTGTGATGTCCTTAGGTTAGTTAGGTTTAATTAGTTCTAAGTTCTAGGCGACTGGTGACCTCAGAAGTTAGGTCGCGTAGTGCTCAGAGCCATTTGAACCATTTTTGAAAGATCACCTCTCTGCGGTAATGACTATCACAGAGACAATCAGAGGAACAGACAATATGGGAACCAAAATAAATATTATCGGGGGAGACAGAATAACTTTAGACGCAACGGTCCAGCGCGCAGTTACGATTCAGGGAGAAATTCTCCACCACATGACCGACAAGAAAGAAACTATGGAATCTACCGACATGACGACAGACGATATGATCGTAACGACAGACCTGAATTGCATCAGAACTGGCGGGATTCAAACAGAGCAGGGCCCTCTCGACAAGGTGAATTTGTAGAAGTTATGTCTCCAAATCCCAATAACGATGCGCGCCAACAAAGAGACAATAGGCAATGACTCATACCGCTGGCAGCCACAAAACGTACGTATGAAACTGACGACGCAGCTGCCGTAGCTAGTAATTACGTAAAAATGGAAGACATTAGGGACATCTTACTCCAGGAACACGACGTAAAACATAACATTGCATATCCTGTGATTCACATTTCAGTAAATGACGTAAAATTTACTGCAGTACTTGACTCTGGCAGTCCCATTTCAGTAATTAGTGAAACAGCCTTTAGCAAATGCAACAAATCGAACGATTGCCCCACACTTCCGTTACGTAAGATTAAATTACAAGGTGCAATCGTTGGAAAAAGTGTAGATGTACGCCAACAAACCAACTTAGAATTCTTTTGTCAAAGCCACAGCTTCTCTATGAACTTTTTGATTGTTCCATTATTGTCCACGGAAATCATATCGGGAGTAGACTTTTTGAATGAATACAAAGCAATCTTAAACTTTCACGATGCTCAAATAAGTTTAGCGCAAGAAGGTAAGTTAATAGCTTTGAAATTTGAAGATTGGCTCTCAAACCATGACGAGGAAATTAATCGGCTTTACCTTCTGTTAGACAACAGTTCGGAATTTTCTACGGAACTAGACACTAACAATCACTCTGCAAGTACTGACAGGGATGATATCGACGACATATTTGATACTAATGAGTTAATTCAGAATAAAATTCGAACAATTGACAATTGCAATGACACTGATAGGCAAGACCTTTTTGAGATTTTACAAGCACATTCCACAGTTTTTACTCACAAAACAGGAACAATCAAGGGATTTCAATACCAATTTCGTGTTCGTGAGCATACTAAATTTTGTGTTAGACCATACGTAATTCCGGCGCATTATAGGGACCGTGTTAGAACAGAAATACAATCTATGCTTAACGAGGGCATTATTGAGCCCGCAGTAGGCTCATACAACAATCTATTACATGCTGTTGAGAAGAAAAATGGATCGATCAGGCTTGTCTTAGATTCGAGACAAATCAATACTATCATCATTCCTGAAACAGACAGGCCGCAGACGATGGAAGAACTTCTTCAAAATTTTAATGGTGTAAAAGTGTTGTCTTCCATTGATCTCAGATCCAGCTTTTATCAGATCGAACTTCATCCAGAATGTAGAAAATACACAGCTTTCCTTTGTATCGGCGTTTGTTATCAATTTCGGAAACTTCCTTTTGGTTTGAACATTTCTTCGGCAGCGTTCATTCGCGGGCTAAATTCCATATTACCTGATTTCTTAAAACGTCACATCACCTTATATGTGGATGATATTCTAATAGCAGAAGCCGCATGGGAACAACATAATCGCATCCTCAACAGTTTGTTACGTATTTTTGCAGAATCTGGAATTACAGTTAACTTGGAAAAGTCTGAATTCGGTAGGTCAAAGGTGAGGTTTTTGGGACATATTATTTCTCCTGAAGGCATTCAGCCGGATCCTGAAAAGTTAGAAGCAATCAGAGCCATTCCAGTTCCATCCACAAAAAAACAAGTCCGCAGTTTTCTAGGTCTCGTAAATTTTTACCGTCGTTTTCTGAATATGCAAATTCTAGTTACACCAAAACTTTGTTCTCTCACTGGAAAGAATACTATTTGGAACTGGGACGAACAAGCACAGTTGGAATTCAATTCTTTGAAAGAATCGCTACTTAACGCGCCAATACTAGCTCATCGAGATCTCTCACAAGACTTTTGCCTTAGCACAGATTCTTCTAAAGTCGGTCTTGGTGCCCATTTATTTCAAGAAGCCATAGAAAATGATATTACTGTTCAGAAAACCATTGCTTTTGCTAGCCGAGTGCTAACAAAATCTGAAAAAAATTATTCCGTTACTGAATTAGAAGCTTTAGCTATCGTTTGGGCATTTAACAAATTCCGTTTCTTTCTTTCTGGTATGCACGTAAAAGTATACAGTGATCATCGTGCATTACAATTTCTTATGTCTTCAAAATTAAATCATGACAGGTTAAAACGTTGGGCATTGTTTCTTCAAGAATTCCGCTTCACGGTAGTCTACATTCCCGGCAAGGAGAACATTGTTGCGGACGCACTGTCACGCGCACCGGCTGGGCTTGAGAAAAGTAACGCAGAAGGCAACCTCGAGAAAAATTTCAGTATTCTTTACATTCAGAAAGTCGCCTTTAAAAACTTCATCACGACATCTTTAAAGGACATTGCTCATGAACAAGATAAAGATCCGTTTTGAAAAGACATCTAAAGTAAATGGCATGAAAAGCCGCACACTCAGATTCGGCATTATTATCTGGTTAGAAACAACATACTCTTCTAACGCTGCACTGTTGATGACAAGCTATGGGTGCTTTGCATTCCAGACCATTTTGTTAATAAGCTCATTTGGTACATTCATTTCAGCTATGCACATTTTGGTTGACGAAAATGTTATCATATTCTTAGAACAACTTGTTATTTTAACAATATGGAAAAGAGAATTCGAAGAGTCTTGTCTGTTTGTAAACTTTGTCAGAAGGCGAAACTATCTACTATCTCACATCGTGCTCCGTTGTTTCCTATCATTCCTTCTAAATTAAAAGAATTTGCTGCTGTTGATCTCTTGGGACCCCTTGTCAGAACATCGAATGGATTTTCGTACGTTCTAGTCGCTGTTGAACTTACTTCAAAATTTGTTTCTTTCACTCCGTTACGTAAAGCCACTGGACGGTCTGTATCCAACGCCTTTGTTAAAAATTTCTTACGTGAAGTTGGACACGTTAGCAAAGTCATTTCAGATAACGGACCGCAATTCAGATCTGCTGTTTGGTTACGCATGCTTCGGAATCATAAAATCAAACCTGTTTTTATTTCATTGTACTCACCACATTGTAACCCGTCTGAACGTATTATGAAAGAAATCAATAAGCTTTGCAGACTTCATTGTCACAGAAAGCATCAGCATTGGGACAGATATTTACACTTAATTCAAAATGTGCTGAATGAAATGCCTCATGATTCCACTGCTTTACCACCTACTCTTGTACTGAAGAATGAAGAACCAGCGAACAGAATCAGAGAGCTTGTACCTTTCCCGAATACACGTAAACTTCGACACGAAGACATAATTGATTTGGCTCTTAAAAATATAAAATCTGCAGCAGACAAAAGGAGAAAACTACACGGTAAAGCAAATGCAAAGAAATTATATATTGGTCAGAAACTTCTCATTAAAGCTCATTCATTGTCACATAAGAAGAAACACTTGAGTCACAAATTCTTTCTAGTTTACAATGGACCTTACAGAATCCGACGTATACCACATGATAATTGCGTTGAAGCTGAAACTCTGCGTACTAGGAAGAGCAAAGGTTTACACCACATTTAACATGTAAAACCGTTTATTGAAAGATAATCTGCTTTTCAACTTTGTCTTTGCCATATAACTTTTCACTTTACATTGCTAGTATGCTTTGTCAGACTTAGAATCTGTTAACATGCAACAATGTTTGAAGTTAAATATCCAGTCATGAACCAAGAGAACTTATTTAAACAGAAATTACGAATACATTGTTATTGTGAACAGACAACACAGTGTTATTGTGTGTGTACATTCTTGCTTGTTAGTTGCACAATTACGTAACATCTATAAGGCTTACATACTTAGGACATATACTGGTACTGCTAATAAGATTTTAACGCAACATTTTGGTTTACTTGAAAATACATTCTGGATTTAAAGTACTTTCAGTGAGATACCAGATGACACAGTGGTTAGTTTATGTGACAGCTACACGATTTTATCACGACGCTACTAATGAGTGACAATTTACAATGTTGTTTTTGCGGTGTATCTGTTTTATATCTGCACAGGTTTTCTGAATTCTTCTGGAAAGTAAAACATGTTTTAGTAGTAACTTTTGTGGTATAGCTACAATGAGACAGCCTTTTTCGTAGCACAACAATACGTTACATTATAGTACTTTCTTCATCACGGCAATAAGCATAATAACTACGATATCTATACGCAAAGCATCTCACTTTTGTTTATGATGAGGTGAGTACATTGACTTCAGCAGAACTTTGCTTACAGAGGACGATAACTACGACACTTCCACAGAATTATCTTACAACAAGACGCAGATTTAGCGCTACAGGACACGTATTTGAGTGATTAATTTTGTACTTAAAACATTTATTTTTAAAGATATTTTAATTACAAAGCAAGTTTTCCGTGATACATTTCATTCCATTGCTGTAATCTGTAACACCTGAGGGTATAATTACATTAATCCTCAGGGGGGTACACGCTTGCTTTGTGTACCATGTGTTTGGCAAGCACAAGGAGCCCTAGCTAATATGGTATTTGCTTACACAACATTACAATTCGGTACCATATTTCTCTAACACAGAATTACACAGCTATCGGATTATTTAACAGAGAAACAAACATTTTTTTAATATGTCAGTGACATATGTTTACGTAATTACACATTGGATAACTTCACACTTATGAAATTGTATTTTGATTGTACTTTGTGAACTCTTCATACTTTTTCGGAACCATTGTGATACTATGAGAGCTTTGAATGTTATATTTATTTATTTATTTATTGTTCCGTGGGACCACATTTAGGAGAAGTCTCCGTGGTCATGGAACGAGTCAATACATGAAATTATAACACGATTATAGAAACAGATAAAATGAAATATAAGAAACATATTCAGGCGACAAGTCGTTAGTTTAAATAAAGAAAATCAAGAATGTAACACTGGAATTTGCTTAATTTTTTAGCTCTTCCAGGAGCTCCTCGACAGAATAGAAGGAGTGAGCCATGAGGAAACTCTTCAGTTTAGACTTAAAAGTGTTTGGGCTACTGCTAAGATTTTTGAGTTCTTGTGGTAGCTTATTGAAAATGGATGCAGCAGAATACTGCACTCCTTTCTGCAGAAGAGTCAAGGAAGTGCATTCCACATGCAGATTTGATTTCTGCCTAGTATTAACTGAGTGAAAGCTGCTAACTCTTGGGAATAAGCTAATATTGCTAACAACAAACGACATTAAAGAAAATACGTACTGTGAGGGCAATGTAAAAACTCCCAGACTATTGAATAGGGGTCGACAAGAGGTTTTCGAACTTACACCGTATATAGCTCGAACGGCCCGTTTTTGAGCCAAAAATACCCTTTTTGAATCAGAAGAATTACCCCAAAAAATAATACCATATGACATAAGCGTATGAAAATATGCGAAGTATACTACTTTTCATGTTGAAATGTCACTTATTTCAGATACTGTTCTAATGATAAATAAAGCGGCATTTAGTTTCTGAACAAGATCCTGAACATGGGCTTTCCACAACAGCTTACTATCTATCCGTACGCCTAGGAACTTGAACTGTTCCGTCTCGCTTATAACATGCCCATTCTGTCTGATTAAAATGTCAGTTCTTGTTGAATTGTGGGTTATAAACTGTAAAAACTGAGTCTTACTGTGATTTAGCATCAAATTATTTTCCACAAGCCACGAACTTATATCATGAACTACATTATTTGATAATGTTTCAATATTACACACAAGATCCTTCACTACCAAGGTGGTGTCATCAGCAAACAGAAATATTTTTGAATCACCTGTAATACTAGAAGGCATATCATTTACATAAATAAGAAACAGCAGTGGCCCCAGCACCGACCCTTGGGGAACGCCCCATTTAACAGTGCCCCATTGGGACTGAACATCATTACCACTCTCAATATTGCAGAGGATTACCTTCTGCTTTCTGTTCGTAAAGTAGGAGGCGAACCAATTGTAAGCTACTCCCCTTACTCCATAATGTTCCAACTTCTGCAGTAATATTTTGTGGTCAACACAGTCAAAAGCCTTCGTTAAATCAAAGAAAACACCTAACGTTCGCAACCTTTTATTTAATCCGTCCAAAACCTCACAGAGAAAAGAGACTATAGCATTTTCAGTTGTTAAGCCATTTCTAAAACCAAACTGTACATTTGACAGCAAATTATGTGAATTTAAATGCTGCAGCAACCTTGTATATACAACCCTCTCGATAACTTTAGCAAACACCGATGGCATAGAAATAGGTCTATAATTGTCAACATTATCCCTGTCTCCCTTTTTATAAAGTGGCTTCACTACCGAGTACTTTAATCGGTCAGGAAACCGACCACTCCTAAAGGAAAAGTTACAGATATGGCTAAGAACTGAGCTAACATACGTGGAACAATACTTCAGTATTCTGCTAGATACCCCGTCATATCCATGAGAGTTCTTGGTCTTTAGTGATTTAATTATTAACTCAATCTCCCTCTTGTCAGTATCATGGAGGAGCATTTCAGGTAACAGTCTCGGACCACTTTTTTCTAAGAGCGCTATATGATTCCCTGTTGGGACTAGGTTTCTATTTAGTTCACCTGCTATATTCAGAAAGTGATTATTAAGTACTGTACATATATGCGACTTATCAGTAACACGGACATCCCCACTACACACTGATTCTATATTCTCGACCTGTCTCTGGAGACCAGCCACTTCCTTTACGACTGACCATATGGTTTTAATTTTATCCTGAGACTTAGCTATTCTATCTGCATACCACATACTTTTTGCCTTCCTAATAACTTTTTTAAGCACCTTACAATACTGTTTGTAATGGGCTGCTGCATTTAGATTTTGACTGTTTCTAACGTTTTGATATAATTGCCACTTTGTTCTACAAGATATTCTTATCCCTTTAGTCAGCCACCCAGGCTGCCTGTTTGTGCTAGTACCCTGTTTTGAACGTTCTAACGGAAAGCAACTTTCAAAGAGCACGAGAAAAGTCTTGAGGAAGGCATTATATTTATCGTCTACTGTATCAGCACTATAAACATCTTGCCACTCTTGTTCCTTGATAAGGTTTACAAAAGTCTGTACAGCAACTGGATCAGCTTTCCTAAAAAGTTGGTAACTATATTTAACATGTGTTGCAGCACAAAAATCTTTTAGAATTAAAATTTGTGCATCATGATCTGAAAGGCCATTCACCTTTTTGCTAACACAATGCCCTTCTAATAATGACGAATGAACAAAAATATTGTCTATATATTTGGTATGGGATCACGATTTTTAAAGTACGATTGAGGTAAATGACACTATTGAAATGAGCAGAGAGTTTTTTTAGGTTTTGAAATTATTGGAGGAAGCTACAACGATTTTGAGATTTGGCTGAGTTTTTATGATGTTATTTTTACGACGACAAAGTATCTTATGCTGTTGAGGTATGTTTATGATCAATAAGCCGATGCTATATGAGGAATTTGATTATGCTACGTATCTGTTATAATGAAATATTGCAGAAGTGTCGACGAATATGTATATGTGTAATAAGGTAAGGAATAATGAGTAGTGGTTAGGAACTCTGATTTGTGAAAAGAGGATGTTGGAAACCAAGAATCATACTTTAAGAGTTATGAAATGTGTGTAAAAGTGTGAATGTATCACAATGCTGACAAAGATTTTTTGGACACTGTTATATTTATAGGATTTTGTTTCTACACATTTGCAACGCAAATTCTCGACCTGTGAAATTTTTTATATGAGACTGTCACTGTAGCAGAAACTGGTGTCGTAAATACTTCGGTAAGAAAGCCAAGTGACCTTGACGTAATGCGTCTTGAGAGGCCAGCTGTGTCAGATGCCTGGAGAAAAAGCCATTAGTGTGTGCCTTTTCAGAGGCACAGGTAGAAAAAAAAAAGAGGCCATTATCCTTGCTATTGACATTTCCTCGTCGAAAGCATCGCAAATACGACACGCCCAAACTTGAAAACATATAATTACACTGTGGAGCTCTTAATTTATGATATTTAATAAAATGCCTAATGAAATGATGAGAAACATTTCACGGCTATTGTCTTGCTAGTTGAGAGAAATGCCATATGGCTTGCTTTATGTATTTATTTACTCATTTTGTTTAATATCTAGTTTCTAGCTGCACTGCAGCATTGGTTAAAATAGAATTTTATAGATGTACTAATATCACTATTTTCTGTCTACAGACCCAGGAAAGAATACATTTATGATGTACTTTCTTAGAAAAGAGAGCACAAATAGACATTTCCCTTCACAGGAACTGCATAAATAATTTTTTAAACGATTTGGTAACTTGTCTGCTACAGTAACTTATCGTGATGCATCACTCTAGTATTAAGATGTGACATAGGTATTAGACATGGCCATCTTTAGTGTAATATTTTTTCTGACTGAGCTTTGTCATGTTTAGATATAAGTTATTGCAGTTGCTGCTGCTGTTTGCCAGGCATAATGTTACTGAATTTGACTTTGTATTACGCTGGTAAGCCAGTTTTACTACGGATTTATTTTTCTTGTTTGCTGCACAGTGCCTTATATCGGTTGCAATATTGCAATTGCTTTGCCAATTTCCATTTTTTTGTCATTGCTGTTTGTATTAATTGTTTTGTGCTGCTGCATTGCGTCATCCCTTAGTTTAGCATCTGAGCTCAGTAGATTTAAGTTAGCTTAAGATGGTGTAGGCTATATGTGAGAACGAGTTGCAATCAATTGGAAGAAATGCATTGAGAAGTTACAAGAAAAAAGTACAGAAAGCAGGTATAGGTAGGATTTTCTTGGAAATAAATGATGAGGTAAGATAATGGAAAATAAATAATGAGGTAAGAAATATGTGTACATATAAATACAGAAAGCATGCTTGGATAGGATTTTTTTTTTGGTGGAAACAAATGTTGAAATAAGACGAAAGATCTATGGAATGAAGTTTTGGGTTGGACTGCAGTACCAAATGTTATACTGAAAACAAACCCTGTCCTTTCCTTTTGTGTTATCCCACTATGTGTTTGTGTACCCTTGTGTATTTGTTTTCTTCCTGTCTCTGTGTACTGTTTCATAGAATTTTTTCTCTTCTAATACTAAGCTACATTCACTATGATGAGGAATACTGTTATCCTCAAATATAATTTGCATTAATAATAAGTTATTATCTTTGTAAAGATACTGAGACATTATTTATTCTGTTCTGTTTTAATGCTCATGTGTGAAGTTGATGTTTCGAAAGTTATTCTGATCTTCATGTATGTACTTATGTCATAATTCTTGTAACACTGATGTGCATGTTCATATTTCTATTCTTTTGTAAAGCCTGTTTTACTACAAATGTTATCTGTACTACTATATTCTTTAATGATGTATTTTGTACCTTTGTTATTGTATTCTTATGCTATAAAATTGTAATTGACACCAGTTCATTAAATTAAGTAACTTGTAAGTTACATTTCATTGTACATGTTTCTGTTGGTCATAGTATATGGACAATATGTGAGAAGTAGGGACTGTTAGTGTTTGCACATGTGTTAATAATTCAGCAAGGGACTGGTTAACAGCATTGCTGGTTCTAAGGACAATTCAAAAACTTTGTGATTGCACAAGTGGTGGTTTATGGACTTGCTATATTCTCCGCAAGACTCTTCGATGGTGATTGTGCACCTGCACAGTCGCAACAGATGGCTGTTGGCCGTCTCTACAACGTCTACAGTGGGTCTGTACCTTTGATGACCCACCAATACCATTATTTCTACAAGGACTGCAGTGGGTCTGCACCTCTGGTGGCCCACCAATACCACAATCTCTACCAGGACTACAGTGGGTCTGCACCTCTGGTGGCCCACCAATACCATAATCTCTACCAGGACTACAGTGGGTCTGCTCTGTGATGACCTACCTACCAATAGTCTTCAAAACTTCGAATGACTCTGTTGTGGGTTTGCTCTGTTGTGGCCCATTACCTGTCTGCATGTCAAGAGTCAGCACTGTCTTTTCGTTGGAAGGACAACACTACTTCTTCAAGACTGCATGGAAATCCACTAATTCCGTGTGCATTTTCTTCTACTGCTCAGACTTTGAGAAAAACACTGCTATTTTACTGTGATGAATGATCAGGACTGTCTTTATGGACTGTGAGAAAATTTTAGCTTTTGACCAACATTGTATCAATAAGTGTGTGCATTTGATATCTTTGTTATTGTAATTATGAAATATTTTATCAAATCATTATTGGCCACTGCCCAAAACAATTTGTAAAATTTTTTGTGGGGAGCATGGGGGCTATGTAAGTAGGCTGTTTATGTTTTCTTATTGGCAACGTTACGTAGCGCTCTGTAGGAAAATCACTGGCTGTGCTGTGTGCAGTCTGTGGCTAGTTTGCATTGTTGTCTGCCATTGTAGTGTTGGGCAGCGGCAGCTGGATGTGAACAGCGCGTAGCGTTGCGCAGTTGGAGGTGGATGTGGGGAGAGAAATGGCGGAGTTTTGAAATTTGTAAGACTGGATGTCATGAACTGCTATATATATTATGATTTTTCAACACTATTAAGGTAAATACATTGTTCTCTATTCTAATCTTTCATTTGCTAACTATGCCTATCAGCAGTTAGTGCCTTCCGTAGTTTGAATCTTTAATTTAGCTGGCAGTAGTGGCGCTCGCTGTATTGCAGTAGTTCGAGTAACCAAGATTTTTGTGAGGTAAGTGATTTGTGAAAGGTATAGGTTAATGTTAGTCAGGGCCATTCTTTTGTAGGGATTTTTGAAAGTCAGATTGCGTTGCGCTAAAAATATTGTGTGTCAGTTTAAGCACAGTCGTGTATAATTTTTCAAAGGGGACGTTTCACGGTAGGATGCTATTATGCTGCCGGTGAGTGAAGCGTGGGACGTAAATGCATTATAACTGTATACAGGGTGGTCCATTGATCGTAACCGGGCCAAATATCTCACGAAATAAGCGTCAAACGAAAAAACTACACAGAACGAAACTTGTCTAGCTTGAAGGGGGAAACCAGATGGCACTATGATTGGCCCGCTAGGTGGGGCTGCCATAGGTCAAACGGATATCAACTGCGTTTTTTTAAATAGGAACCCCCATTTTTTATTACATATTCGTGTAGTACGTAAAACTATGAATGTTTTAGTTGGACCACTTTTTTCGCTTTGTGATGGATGGTGCTGTAATAGTCACAAACATATGCCTCGCAATTTTAGACGAACAGTTGGTAGCAGGTAGGTTTTTTAAATTAAAATACAGGATGTAGGTACATTTGAACGTTTTATTTCGGTTGTTCCCATGTGATACATGTACCTTTGTGAACTTTTCATTTCTGAGAACGCACAGCGTGATTACCTGTAAATACCACATTAATGCAATAAATGCTCAAAATGATGTCCGTCAACATCAATGCATTTGGCAGTACGTGTAACGACATTCCTCTCAACAGCGAGTAGTTCGCCTTCCGTAATGTCCGCACATGCACTGACAATGCGCTGACACATGTTGTCAGGCGTTGTCGGTGGATCACGATAGCAAATATCTTTCAACTTTCCCCACAGAAAGAAATCCGTTGACGTCAGATCCGGTGAACGTGCGGGCCATGGTATGGTGCTTCGACGAACAATTCACCTGTCATGAAATATGCTATTCAATACCGCTTCAACCGCACGCGAGCTATGTGCCGGATATCCATCGTGTTGGAAGTACATCGCCATTCTGTGATGCAGTGAAACATCTTGTAGTAACATCGGTAGAACATTACGTAGGAAATCAGCATACATTGCACCATTTAGATTGCCATCGATAAAAATGGAGGCCAATTATCCTTCCTCCCATAATGCCGCACCATACATTAACCCGCCAGGGTCACTGATGTTCCGCTTGTCGCAGCCACCGTGAATTTTCCGTTGCCCAATAGTGCATATTATGCCGGTTTACGTTACCGCTGTTGGTGAATGACACCTCGTCGCTAAATAGAACACGTGCAAAAAATTTGTTATTGTCCCGTAATTTCTCTTGTGCCCAGTGGCAGAACTGTGCACGATGTTCAAAGTTGTCGCCATGCAATTCCTGGTGCATAGAAATATGGTACGGGTGCAATCGATGTGGATGTAGCATTCTCAACACCGACGTTTTTGAGATTCCCGATTCTCGCGCAATTTGTCTGCTAGTGATGTACGGATTAGCCGCGGCAGCAGCTAAAACACCTACTTGGGCATCATCATTTGTTGCAGGGCGTGGTTGACGTTTCACATGTGGCTGAACACTTCCTGTTTCCTTAAATAACGTAATTATCAGACGAACGGTCTGGACACTTGGATGATGTCGTCCAGGATACCGAGCAGCATACATAGCACGCGCCCGTTGGGCATTTTGATCACAATAGCTATACATCAACACGATATCGATCTTTTCCGCAATTGGTAAACGGTCCATTAAACATGGGTAATGTATCTCGAAGAAAATACCGTCCGCACTGGCGGAATGTTACGTGATACCACGTACTTATACGTTTGTGACTACTACAGCGCCATCTGTCACAAAGCGAAAAAAGTGGTCCAACTAAAACATTTATGTTTCTTTACGTACTACACGAATATGTAATAAAATGGGGGTTCCTACTTTTTAAAAAAACGCAGTTGATATCCGTTTGACCTATGGCAGCGCCATCTAGCGGGCCAACCATAGCGCCATCTCGTTTCCCCCTTCAAGCTAGACGAGTTTCGTTCTTTGTAGTTTTTTCGTTTGATGCTTATTTCGTGAGATATTTGGCCCGGTCACTATCAATGGACCACCCTGTATATCGAGGAAGACTGCTGTGCTGACCTCTTGGAGGAAGTCTATATCGCCGTCAACTGCATTTAACATATCCTCTAACAACCGTAAATTATGACGGATGCATATGTTGTTGACACTGATTCTCGCAATTCAATTTACGTTAGTTGCATTTCCTCTGTGCAATGTCACCATCAGCTATTAATATGCGGTCGTTGTCTTTGTGTATCAATTGGGGGGGGGGGGGCAACCTTTTCATCGTTGGCCATCGACATCTCGGCCTCTTCAGTGACAATCACCGGAGAGTGCCCGCCGTCGCTTTTTATGCTTCCGCATCGCGTGTTGCTTGCAGACATGTGACTCAGAACTGGAATTCGGATGGTGGGCTGCCGTCGCATCTCCCTTCGATAGGAAAGCAGAGGTCGTCACAGTCTTTGCTTCTACGTCCATGGCGTCAAAAGCTGGGGCCGGCAATGACATTTGTCGAACGGCGTTCGGCTGTTGCTCCGTCTCCGGCACGTCATTGTTCAAATCTGTCCTTGGAGTGGCGTCGGAACGTGACGTCTCGGGAGAGAGAGTCCGTCCTTCGTCAGGCAAAAATACTGGCCTCACTGCAGCTGCGTAAGTGAGGGGAGGGTCGTGATTGCATGATCCTGCGACTGGTCGCCCATTGGGAGTTGCGTAAAGCGGCGTTGGAGACACACCGACCTGTCGTGACCTTCCTAGCCGCATCCGGAACACGTGCATGACTCTCCGTCATACATTATTATTGCCCGGCAGTTACCAGTGTTGATGTATGACGGTACGTGTTTAGTTAGCTCCATCTTAGCGTGCCTGGCTCCGTTAACGACCGGATATGTTGTTAACCTATTCCATTTCTCGGCTATGTGGTCGAGCACTTTCCCATATGGTTGTAAGGCAGCAACGACAGTGTGAGGTGGGACTTCAAAAGGAAGCTCGAAGACGCAGATAGAGCGTAGTCCGGGCCTGCGTGATCGCCGGTGACCGCTCGTATGTGTCCGTCGCTGCTTGAGGCTGCTGGTATATCTGGACACTACGCCATGATAGACTGCTTCGCTTGTGATTCTGACATATATGACGCTACTGGTGATAGAAAGGTAGATGCCTGCTATGTCCTTGGGCTCGAAATGAACTTCGTCGCGAAGGAAGCATTCAATTTCAAAGGCACTAGGTCGTGCATAGTCCGACTGAAAACTGAACTTTATCGTGGATTTGCGATACGTAAGTCATGGCGCTTCTATCAACGGTCGTAACACTAAGCGGTGGCGAAGATACAAAGAAACTGCACGTGCTCCCGTACATCGCAGACGGGTCGCAAGCAAGACGTCCTCGCCGCTATCCTGCCTATTGCAGAATGCAGTACTTATGTTTACAATGTCTACATATACGTCAATACATGCCTGTCTGAAGGAACAGACATTGTAAAAGCCGGACACGGAGGCCGAGCGGTTCTAGGCGCTTCAGCCCGGAACCGCGCGACTGTTACGGTCGCAGGTTCGAATCCTGCCTCGGGCATGGATGTGTGTGACGTCCTTAGGTTAGTTAGGTTTAAGTAGTTCTAAGTTCTAGGGGACTGATGACCTCAGATGTTAAGTCCCATAGTGCTCAGAGCCATTTGAACATTGTAAAAGTAAGTATTAACTGTCTAAACGACCCAACGACAGTAATAATACTATCGTTGAATACGTTCGTCTTATTAAGTCCGTTGCGGGAACCCAAGTAATGTTGCAAACAATAGGGTAGTAGACAGTGTGGCCTATGGGGGTTTGGCTCGGTCCGTGGATTGTACACGGATAGTCTTAATGGTTGAGGAGAACTCTAGTGATAAGCGGGAAATCCGGGTTCGAGTTCTAACCCCGCAAAAATTTTCATCTGTTATAAATAGGTACTATTTATATACATAATACAGTTGATGTAAAAAATGAATTCGTAATTGTGAATAAATTTCGTAATTCATTAATTTTGTTTATCATGTTCCTCTTTCTCTCGCTCTTCTATCCCTTCTTTCATGTCCACTGCTAACAGCGTTCATGGTTTCCGGACGAACTGGCGCCGTGGTTAGTACACTGCGCTCGTAGTTGGGAGGACCATGGTTCAAATCCCCATCCAGCCATACAGATTTAAATTTTCCGTGATTTGCCTAAACTGCTTAATCCAAACGCCTGGATGGTTCCTTTGAAAAGGGCATTGCCGACTTCCTTCCCCAACTTAGGTCTTGTGCTCCGTCTCTAATGACCAGGATGTCGACAGGATATCAAACTCTATTCTTTCTTCAGTTATTTGTCTTTGTCGTTGTACTTCTTGTGGCGCAGTTCAGAGATCGTGGTGCCAGACGAAGTCGGCAACACGTATCGATACCACAGACGTTAGCAAGATCTCGCTGCCATCCGCAACAACGTCCTGGAGACTAGACCTCCCTTCTCAGCAAAGCAGCGCCCTCGCCCCGGAGGTCAATATAGAGTCGACCATGCAAGAGGTCAGCCCCAGTCCGAGACCTCAGTTACAGCAATTAGCTTCATCGTGTAAGACAGTGACAATTAAAGTTCCTTGTGTAGTGTACCTCCGTAAGCGCGCAAGACTGTGCTGCAGGAGAACAGTTTGTTAATGTGTGCTTCATAGTCAATGACAGTTGTAAACTATCAAGCAATCCTGCGGCAAAGTTAAGTAAATCTTTTATTAGTTTTTGTAATAAAGTGAAGTAAAACTTCATGTGTTCTTGTTTGATTAGCCTTCTCCCAGAGCAGTGAAAGAACCCATAGTTGTGGTCGGACGATTGTAGTTTCGTCTGGTCACAACAAATGCAACGATGATGGCCATTTAACCAACTCGCAATTCACACCAGCTGCCTATCTGCTGCACACTCTTTTTCTAAATTTTGTTGCTCTGCTTCTAGTATTATTGTACCATTGTTGTGTGTCCTACGACATTTCAACAAATATGAGCTGCCACAGGACATGTCTCCAACCGAAAACCGAGCGAGGTGGTGCAGTGATTAGCACACTTGACTCGCATTCGGGAAAACGACGGTTCAAACCCTGTCTGACCATTCTGATTTACATTTTTCGTGATTTCCCTAAATCGCTTCAGACAAATGGCGGGAGGGTTCCTTTGAAAGTGCATGGCCGACTTCCTTCCGCATCCTTCCCTAATCCGATGGGACCGATAACCTCGCTGATTGGCCCCCTCCCTCGAATCAACCAATCGATCTAACCGAAACTGCAAAGTTTCAGACGTAGCAGATTGAAGGCTTGCTGCCAACTGTCAGCGAATATACCCCTTTACTGAACAAACAAGCCGTACTGCCGCCGGTAGATGCTCCAAAATTTCGCCCATACCACAACCAAGGCGGAGAATGGTCGGACTACGGGGCGCACTTTGAGGCACAGTTCATCGCGTACAAAATAACCATTGTGGAACGCAATACTTACTTTTTGTGCACCGTTGGTCACGAACGAAGTCTGCAACCTATGTTAAACTGCGCCGAAACTATTCCCGACAAAGTCACGTACGATGCCCATGTGAAATTGTTCGGTAACAATTTTAACTGTCAGATCCATGTAGCAGCTGCTCCGTTTAAATTTTTTCGTCTGAAGCGGCAGCCTACTCAGACAATCAAACAGTGGATAGCGGAAATCAGAGGTCTCACCAAACATTACAAGTTTAAAAGTTCGTGTCGAAGTAAATTGAAGTAACCTTGCGTGATGTTATTACACAGAATTTATCTGATGCACGCATTCCCGCTGCAGTTCTAAAACTGCTTGAACCTTATTTAAAAATAGTATTGTGTATTGTGGAATCTCAGACAGTCGTGTACTCAATAGAGGTTGATCTTGAGACTCCTTGTATTTAGTTACTCGTAGTGCGCCAGACACAGTGTTGAAGTAGTTCAGAACAGAGGCCAGACAAACTGTAGAAGTAAAAACTTTCAGTCTCATAGCACACAGTGTGTGTTACAAAACTCTGGGAAATCGTGTCCTCAGTGCTTTTGAGGCATGTTCGGAATGACTTTTTAATTTAATCGTATGACTAGGGTCCCTCGTCGGACAGGCCATTTGCGGGTGCCGGTCTTTCAATTTGACGCCACTTCGGCGACCTGTAGTCGATAAGGATGATAGGATAATAATGAGGAAGTACAACACCCTGTCCCTGGGCGCAGAAAATTCCCCGACCCAGCCGGGAATCGAACTTGGGTCCAAAGAATTGACAATCCGTCACGCTGACCGTTTTTGTTTTCTTTTTAATCAGATTTTGTTCGTTATGGCTCGTTGCACCCGTTCAAGCTCATCGTTAATCCGTGCACTCAGTTTTTTGTTAGAGAGGGCAGCTAACCCTCTGACAGAACACGCTGAGCTACCGTGCCAGCTGACCGTTCAGCTACCGCGGGAGGACTTTGGAAAGACTGTCCTTGCTGTGATGCTAGCTGCTTTCAGTGTGGACTTGAAAGTCACACTCAGACTTTATGTTTACGAGGCAGGCAGGGCAACGGCGATAGCCGACGTCGTGCTAGCGCATCGCGGCCACAGCTTTGCTGTCAACAAGTGTTCACGGTGAAGGCAACGCCAGTCACTCAGGCGCGAGCCGAACTTAGCACTTCCGCATCGCGAAAAGCTTCTGCTGCGATACGCTGGCAGGCAAACAAACTCTTTGTTCCTTTAAAATTGGAACATAAGACAATGAAATTGGAATCGGACAATGGTGCTTCTGTTTCCCTGATAAAAACAGACACTTAAGCCAGGTCGGTAGCCCGCCGCTATAGCAGCCTACTTCTATTTCGTCTGCCTACAATGGACAAAAAATTTAAATCCTTGGTATATGTGGTTTGTCAGCAGGTTCCCATGCAGCGACAAAGTGTGTTTCTTTTCATGTACTCGATTCTAAAAACAGCGCAAACATATCTGGGTTAGATTTAATTGAGTTATTCAACTTCTGCATTCAGATCAGTGTGTTACAAATCAGTGTTTCTGTGTCTCACACTAACGTTGCTGACTTCTGCAGTAAGTTCAAGGAACTATTTGAACCACATCACTGTAAAGCACAAAGCACAACTGCGATTTTTTCGCACACGACCTGTCGCCCATGCAATACGTGAGCGAGTTGATCGGTATTGCAAAGATAGGAAGACAATGGGGCCATAAAACCCATTTACGCAAGCCAGTGGGCTTCATCCTTGGTCATTCTGAAGAAGCCTTCTGGTGGTTTACGTTTCTTTACTTACTTTAAAGCAACAGTAAACCCACAAACTATAGTGGATTCCTCACCCGCAGGAAATAATGGACAGACTGGAATGGGGTGATACTTTTCAAAGATAGATTTGCGAGGGGCATATGTACTGTTACCGCTGGGCAAACAGTCCAAGCAATACCTTGTGATAAATACTCACTTCAGCTCGTTCTACTTTCGAAGAAAGCCGTTTGAAACCGCTTCAGTTCCTGCAATTTTTCAACTGTTCCCTAACAGTTAACAGCGAAGGTCTTCCTTGTTCTAACTATCCGTACGATACTGCCGTCGCATATCTTACACCTGTGGAACATTTAGCGAATTTAGACTGTTGGTTTCAAGTTCGTTTTGCAGCTGGCTTACAGGGCAAGAAGGAAAAGTGCTCCTTCTCCCAGGAAGAACTGAACTATTTATGTCACGTAATAAATGCACAGGGTATACATCTGCCGGCCGCTGTGACGTAGCGGTTCTAGTCGCTTAAGTCCGGAACCGCGCTGCTGCTACGGTCGCAGGTTCGAATCCAGCCTCGGGCATGGATGTGTGTGATGTCCTTAGGTTAGTTTGGTTTAAGTAGTTCTAAGTCTAGTGGACTCATGACCTCAGATGTTAAGTCCCATAGTGCTTAGATCCATTTTTTTGGTATGCATCCAAATACATCACACTTGGCTGCGATTGAAGATCTGCCGGTGCCCCGTAACATTAAGAAGCTACAGTCAGTCATGGGGAAACTCACCTGTTATGTAAAATGTATTCCTAACGCTGCGCAAATTGCTGCTATGCTTAAGTGGTTGCACTGAAAAAATTTTCCTTTTCTGCGATCCTGGAATACCAGAAGGCATTTCAGCAGTTCAAAGAGGCAATGTTAAGTCGTAGATGTTTGATTCACTTTTATTGAGCTAAGCATGTCGTGGTAGCTGTGAATGAGTCTTCTTATGGGATCTGAGTGGTGCTCTCTCATAAGACTGATTCTTCTGATGGACCTCTTGCTTTTGCCTCTAAAACTCTTAACAAAGCGCAGTGTAACTACAGCCAGCTTCAAAAAAGAGATGCTCGTCATTATCTAAGGTGTTACTAAATTCCACCAGTATTTGTTCGGTCGGAAGCTCTATTTGCTGACAGACCATCGGTCTTTGATGGCCTTGTTCAGTCCGGCGAAGCCTGTCCACATCGGACAGCAAAAAATTGCAGTGTTGGGCTCTACTGCCTAATTATCAGTATGAGTTGCTGCACAGGCGTGTTGCCGCAGCAGCTGATTCTGATACAGGTCTTCAGGTGGTTTCGCAAAACGTGCGTCATGGGTCGCCACACAGTTTGAGAGAAATTTCCCACCCACTGGCGCGACACTATTTTTCGGATAGTCGCAAGCTTTCCGCCCAGCCAGGTTTTCTGCTATTGCTTACAGAGAATGGTGATGCGCGGGTTGTAAATTCCTCAGACCCTACAGGATGAAGTTCCGTCTTTTTTACACCGAGGTCATTGGGGCATAGTTCGCACAAAGCAACTCACTCGCCGACACTGTTTCTGGCAAGGCATGGACGCAGAGATTGAGCAAATGAGAACTTGTTGCAAAGTTTGAGCGGAAAATAGGTCACCTTCGCGGCAACACTTTTTTGAATGGCCACATCCGTCCGGACCATGGCAACGCATTCATACTGTTTTCGCAGGTCCATTCTGCAACACGCGATGGTTTTTAGTGGTAGATGCTTAGAGTAGGCTAAGTTTCCTGTTATTGTCCCCATAATATCCACCACTACTGCAAGTACAGAATTGGCTTTGTATTCTGTTTCTTGTCTTGAAGATATTCCTGAGACCATTGTCTCGGACGATGGCCCACAATTCACGTCAGTCTATTTCCAACATTTTTGTGCTGCCAGTGGCATAAAGTACGTGACCCTTTCACCCTTTCACCCACAGTCTAACGGTGAAGCTGAACCATTCGTTCGCAAGTTCAGAAGTCACGTGGAGAAACTCCGTCCCTCCCACACACGGAACCAGGCATTGAAAATTTTGCTGTCCTGCTGCTCCTTGACACGTGATTGGAAGTCGCCTCCAAAATTTTTACACGGTCGAGGGCACCGTACCCTGTAACATGTTCTGTGGCCGCCCTAGAAACAATTCGTTTTGCAAGGTCGAACAAAGTTTCAGCCGCAGGATGAAGTCTTTTATAAAATCTTTCGCAAGCAACAGCACTGAAAGTGTGGAGTCGTTACGAAAGCAATCGGACACTCCTCGCATGTTGTCCACGGTTCTGCTGGGCAACTGCGGCGTCACTAAAACCAGCTGCGCCGTGCTTACGAGTATGTCAGTGATTCAGCCGCAGAATGTTTGTCCACAGACCCAGCACGTCGCTGAGGTCCTCATCTGCAGTCGCAGCCATCTCGCCGCCAGTTGCGGCCGGTATCTTGCTCTATGGTGCCCATGGAGATCGATGCACCTCCGCCGCCGACGCCACCGCCGCCGACGCCACCACGGCTTCCGCCGCTGACGTCACCAGCGCTGGCTCCCGCCTTGTTTCCCGAAACAATGTCCGTAGATGTGCCGACCCCGGAAGGTCGTCACACTGCTTCGCCAACCAGCCCACCACAGCGCCTACGTCTCAGGCTGCGGGTGTGCACCTTGCGTCTGGTTTTTCGTCTGCTGTTCCCGGACACCCGCGCGGTGCATGCCGGGTGCGGGCATTGTGGGGGGAGTGGAGGAGTATGGTGTCGTCCAGAGACCGCGGTGCCACACCCAAAGTCGGCAACACATATCGATATCACAGACGTTAGCGAGGTCTTGCTGCCATCCGCACCGACAAAAGGGGAGGCTCTCCTGAAGACCACGCCTCCTCTCTCAGCACAGCACCACTCCCGCAACAGAGGTCAATATAGAGTCAAGAATGCAGGAGCTCAGCCCCATTTCGAGACCTGAGCTAAAGCAGTCATGGTGTGGGACAGTGACAGTTACAGTTTTTAATGGATTGTACTTCCATAAATGTGGAACATATACTGCAAGGGAACAGTTTGTTAACCTGAGCATCAAGTTATGCTTTCATAGTCAATGGCAGTTGTGAATTATCAATCAATCTTGTGATAACTGTGTCAAAGTTAAGTAATTCTTTTGTTCATTTATGTAATTAAATGAAATAACATTTCATGTGTTCTAGTTTGATGAACCTTCTCCCAGGGCAATCAATTCTAGTTTCTTCTGGTCACAACACTTCTCTTGAAAGAATTAATCTGTATTTCATTTCTGCACTATGGTAGTTTCTAAATCTGGTATTCTACGTAGATGTAACTAATACTTCATGCACTGAATGTGATTTACAGCATTGGCTGCAGGAGGGCGCCTTGATGGCCCTGATAATTCCAAGTTAAATAAGTCAATAAATGAACAATTTAATTAAAAATATGCACAAGCTCCGCTCGGAGGACGACAACTGCCACTGCTTCCCTGGTCTTCACGTTTGCCTGACATATCGCCGATGGAAATTTTCTGATATGTGCTTGTCAGCAAGCTCGTCATGCTCTTCCAGCAACTAGTACTGACGTTTTGTCAACCCGCATATATAAGGGGCGATCAAAGAGTTTCCGTTTGAGATCTTTCTGTAACATACGAGGGTTATTCGGAAAGTAAGGAACGATCGGTCGGGAAATGGAAACGACAGTGAAAATCCGATGAAGTTTCGCACAGGTTTGTTGGGCAGTGTCTCTAGTAAGCCCGTCGATCACATTACGTCGTTCCTTTTAGTTCTGAGCACACAGGGACCACATAAAGACACCTAGAACAATAGTGTCTCCCCCCAAGTACGAGGGCCTGGTGAGAAATTTCGCCTGAAGGTATGCAGCCAACATTACATAACTGTCGTGCGTTTTCTTCTTCAAGACAATTCCCAAGCTCATTCTGCAGGGGCAATGAAAATGCTCCTGCATCGTTTTCAATTGGAAATGTTTGATTACCCACAATACAGCCCGTAATTGTCTCCCTCTGAGTTTCATCTCTGCTCACATGAACTGCTGGCTATGAAGACAACATTTAGGCACAGACAACGAGCTGTAAACCAGCTTAGAGAATTGGCGGAAAGCACTGGCGGCTGCCTTCTGTAACGAAGGTATTGGAAAGTTGGCACAACGCTACGACAAACGTCTAAGTCGGATCGGCGACTATGGAGATAACTAACTGGAAGTTGTAGCTAACTGTTGCAAATAAAACAGTTTTGATTTTCACTGTGGTTTCCATTTCGCGACCCATCGTTCCTTGCGTTCCGAACAGCCCTCGTATATGCAACGCAGAGCGACTGTGATAGGGTTATATTAGCACCGACGTGTAGGAAAAGGTTTAGTGTGGCCTTGGTGTCTTCCCGCTGTGTGTGTGGTAAGTGTAAAAAGGTAACTATGGCAACGTTATTATCAAATGCATCCAAACACGACCAACATGGAGGGAGACTCACGAGGCCTCCTATGACCCCACGTCACAATGCTTAGACGCTCTGGTTTCAGAGGACTTCACAACGCGTGGAAATATGTGGCAAATCGTGTGAAAGACTTAAAATTTGGTCTTCGCTAATATTTTCGTGCATATCTTCCGGTTTATGATGTACAAAAAGTTATCTTTCTACAACTGAATCTGCAGAGT
Source organism: Schistocerca piceifrons (assembly GCF_021461385.2). Taxonomy (NCBI): domain Eukaryota; kingdom Metazoa; phylum Arthropoda; class Insecta; order Orthoptera; family Acrididae; genus Schistocerca; species Schistocerca piceifrons. Next base: position 662,712,882 of record NC_060149.1, read on the forward strand.
TAAGGATGATGTGAAGGTCGGATAATGACAAGAGCGTACCAACTGAAACGGGACATACGACAATACCAAGCAAGCACTGTGGTATTCAAATTACCCTTCGAATTGAAGATTAAAAATAAAAAAAGTTTCTGACCCAAAGAACTGCGCGATGACGTCATTCGAATGTGGTATGGATTGGCATGTGGCCAGCATATCGCTCTCCCGACCTTTGTCGGAATTACAGACCTTGAAGCCGGTAGGAGTGGCCGAGTGGTTCTAGGCGCTTCAGTCTGGAACCGCGCGACCGCTACGGTCGCAGGTTCGAATCCTGCCTCGCGCATGGATGTGTGTGATGTCCTTAGGTTTAAGTAGTTCTAAGTTCTAAGGGACTGATGACCTCAGATGTTAAGTCCCATAGTGCTCAGAGCCATTTGAACGATTTGAACCACAGATCTTGAAGCAACTACTTCTCATTCGGCACCACGAGACAGAGTGGATCTCGTTCCTGGCAGTACCCGGAATTGAACCAGTTTTTGTGCTTGAGTCTTAGTGCCAATCAACAGCATGGTATTAAAGCTGTTTTTCATGTATTCTTGTGAGAAATGCTTGTCACCATGAATATTGCGATAAAGCAATCTTCCTTGATCATAATTTATTCCCTGAATCTATTATGTAAAATATTGAGGTCTGTAAACCACATCGTTCTGTACGTTGAGGCATATGAAGATGTTGTAACTTCTTTCCCTCTTTTGATTTCACTCTCGCACCTAGTGACAGAGAATGGAGCACTTGATAAACAGAAGCTCTAATTACTATTTTTCTTCTGTGGTGCTAATTTATTGTTGTAATGGGGATATTACGTTTCATCACCCAACACGGCAATTATTTGGAAAAATCTGCGATAAAAACTTTGGCATTAACCTCACAGCCAAATTTTCCATCAGAAAAACCGAGACCGAAACTGGTCTGTGACTCGACTGTTTGTGTATACTCTTCACCCGTTTTTCCTCGTCTCTCAGCTCTTCATATCAACTTCACTGAATGACTCTTCCCCTCGAGGTTTCCCAGCCAGACATGCCATACGACATTACTTTATTTTACTAACGATTATAAGGACTTTCTTCTTTGAAACCAGTAACTTTAATTCTGAATATCTTAAAAAGTATGCCGGCATTCGCTCTCTTCTTATGCTTAGCCACATTTCTTTGTTTGTGTCCTCCTCAGACAACCTCGACACTTTGTTAGTTTCCGGTGTGCTCGTTATGAAGAACCGAATTTCATGTTACATTTACGTTTTCTTTGTACACTTACCCAGTATATCACTTCAGAAACTTCATCTTTATATTTTGCTCATGCGTAGTGTTCCCCTTTTTTCAGTTTTCTTATTCTGTCTATATTTTTCTTGGTTTGAGCCTCTTCGGTGGATTTCATTCCTGCACCTGATAACAAACTACTTCAACTTTTGCTTCATTCGAATAGATTTCTACCGATTTGGAGTCGGTTCATCAAAATACAGGCACCAGACTGCAGTTATACGAATAGAAGGCATGAAAAGGAAGCAGTAGTTGAGAAAAGTGAGATAGATTCGTAGACCCTTGCCTGTGTTGTTTAGTATGCACATTGAGCAAACGTTGAAGGAATAGAAGGAGAAATTTGGAAATGTAACTAACATTTAGGGAGAAGAAATAAAAACTTTGGGGTTTGCCGACAAAATGGTAATTTGCTAGAGACACCAAAGAACTTGCAAGGACAGTTAAAAGGGGTCGATAGTGTCTTGAAAAGCGGTTTTGAAATGAACATCAACAAAAGTAAAACAAGAGTAAAGAAATGTAGCCAAAATAAATCAGGCGATGTTAAAGGAATTAGCTTAGAAAATGAGACACTAAAAGTGGTTGAAGAGTTTTGCCATTTGGACAGCAAAATAACTGTTGGTGACAGAAGCAGAGAGGATATAAAATGCAGAGTGCCAATAACAATAACAGTATTTCTGAAAAAGACAATTTTGTTAACTTTGAATATAAATTGAAGTGTTCGGAAGCCTTTTGCAAAGTTATTTGTCTGCATTGTAGTCTTATACGGAAGTGAAACGTGGACAAAAAGCAGTTCGGACAGTAAGAGAATAGAAACTTTTGAAATGAGGTCCTACAGAAGAATGCTGAAGACAAGATGGGTAGATCGAATAACTAATGAGGAGGTGCTAAAGCGGGTTGAGGAGGGAAGAAATTTATGGCACAACCGTACTATAGAAAAAGCGACCAGTTATTGGGATACATCCTGAGGGACCAAGGAATCGTCAGTTATCTAACGGAGTGAAGTGCGGCGGATAAAAATTGTAGAGGGAGAACAAGTCTCGAATACAGTAAGCAGGTTCAGATTGAAGTAGGTTGCAGTACTTACGCAGGGACGAAGAGACTTCCACAGGATAGACTAGCTTTTAGGTTTGCATCAAAACAATCTTTGGACTTGACCACACTAACAACTCAAAATCTTGGTTTCTATTCAATCATTCTCCCATCCTCACAGCTTCAACGTAAGCGTGCTGCTAGCGCAGCATTGCTGCCAAGGGACACAATCTTTTTCTTTCCACTTAATACAAGTCTTGAATTCTTAGTTAGTTTTTATTGATGTACGAACTTAGGCTTCTGTAGACGATAGCGCTAAAATCAGGCTATTACGACATCACTACCTGGTTTGAATCCTGCTGGCGAAAGAACTTTTCATCGCCAGTATATGGCTTGCATGGCGAGGAGAAGTGCAGAATTTAAAACCCGTCTGCCGCGCGGGATTAGCCGAGCGGTCTTGGGCGCCGCAGTCATGGACTGTGCGGCTGGTCCCGGCGGAGGTTCGAGTCCTCCCTCGGGCATGGGTGCGTGTGTTTGTCCTTAGGATAATTTAGGTTAAGTAGTGTGTAAGCTTAGGGACTGATGATCTTAGCAGTGAAGTCCTATAAGCTTTCACACACATTTTTTTAAAACCTGTCTCATGGACTCGTATATGACACTGTTGATGATCCGTCCGTTGATAAACTCGTGGACTATTTGACACTACACGACGGGAGTAGACTATATGGTGGCTGCTGGCAACTATTTTCCCCTTATGCTTTCAATTTAATGTGTCACCACAGTCACCACACGATATTCGTACACTTTTGGACACTGCGCTGGTTAAGATGGAGGGGCATAACCTCAGCATTTCAGTACATACAACGAGTACCTATGACAGTGTGTCTGCAAATACTGTGTCTGTTTACATCTTATTATCCATTTCTGTAGGCCTGATCCCGGTTTTAGTGTCTTTTGGACTGCGCTGCATACTCTACAAGGGCACTGCGTGAAGTCTCTTAAAACTCGACAAGGGCAAATACCTGCTGAGGTCTTTTGTGTATTTTAAGCGCTACTTCCCGTGTTCTCAACGCTATTTTATATCGGGCATCACACAATATTCTTAAAATATTGACAACGGTGTTTGCCTGCTAAGACATTTGCATGGACGGCTGCCTATGTGTTAACACCTTTAGTGCCAACCAATCTGAAGATGCCTTAAACAAGGCGAAACGTGTTACTGGCAGCCAAGATTGTTTATCTCTTCAGAACATTTATCACTGGTTGCTGCATCATCCCTCCATGAACTAGGAAAAGTTCTAAGCCAAAGTTCGTCACTCGCAGTGGTTTGTGAGTAGTGGCGAGCCAGTCTGACGGTCTGTTGGCAAACCACGACCAGATATTTCCAGTGGATGAGAATCTGGAGAACGTGCTGGCCAGGTCAATAGTCTAACACTATCGGTATCCAGATAGATCAGGGCAGTATGGGCAACATACAGCCTTGCATTATCTTGTTGAAATATGACGTCACGGAGACATCAAAAATAGGGCACAGCCACCAGCCTTAACACTTCGATAAATGTAACGCCTGCTGTTCAAATCCTCAACTATGCGAACCAGAGGTGATCGCGTTTTGTACGCAGTGGGACCCCATACAATTGTTCAAGTTGCTGGGCCCAGTGATGATGATGAACGGAATCTGTCAACGTTCGTTTTTCTTGGAGCTTCCCACACGAACGCCAAGAGAAATCTATGCGTGCCCTTGCGGACACCATCAACGTTGAACTTTGAAAACCGGCATGACGTTCAGTACGGCCCTCCTGAAACTTTCGATTCCATATTCTCATGAATCCCGAACAGTGCGAGTGTCAATGTCGCTGACACATTGTCGATAGGCCACCATCCTGACGGTGACCGATTTCGATGCGTGCTGGTAGAAATTTCTCCATCTTGCGTACGGCATAACACGACATTCTTGCTAACAAATAACACGGAAATGCTATTTCCGATTTGAGAACCATCTACATAATATCTCTTAATACAAGGAATGTAGACGGTGTTACCCCTATGTCCCACCTACTTCGTGCAGGTGTGCTCAAACGTAAATTAGATGGGTTGGATGTACGATACCTTCCATCTGTGTGGGGGGAGGTGATCGAGATGCGAGGCGACTACATTTAGGGCATGTAATACGGTGAACGTCTGACAATAAAGTCTGGTACGAATTATAACAGTGTTGCCAGCACTTTTTATCCAGCCCATGTATTTGCATATCCAACCATGTGGTACATTCATGCCAATTTGATTTCTATTGAATGCTGCGTTCATCGTGCTGCAATTTTAAATGACAGTGGGAAATTTTGTGGCGGTGTTCGTAGCGACAAACAATTCGCTGTAGAAACGGCTTACGAAGTCACCGCCACACTTTTAATAGCGGGCCGACCGGTCCGCTGGAACAGTGAACAGAAAGATGAAAACCCAAACACTCTGATTAAATAAAAGTCGGTACTTATCTTTAATAACGAAGATACAGAAACACAGAAGTGAACTCCGTGTCTACAGAAATCTGTCTAGTTCGAGTCGGAGCGGCTAGGTCAGCGTCGGCTGACGACAAACAACAACTCTGCTGCGATGAACACACAACTGACCAGCAAGTACACAATTCGGTGGCGAGTATACAACTGAGCGGCGAATACAGAACTGTCCTACCGCTCGCGACTCCAGCGCTTAAGAAACCAGAAGCCAGCGGTGGCGCGCGCAGACTTGCGGCGATTTGCTATCTCGCTGGCGCTGCTTATGCGGACGGCGTCCGGACTTTGATGCTGCCAACCTTTTGGCAGCGGGCTCGGGTGGCATTACTGGCTAGAATATAACAGGAAATAATTCTTCGAAATGTACCACGTTCCCAACGACGGCGACCGTGATAAACTCTGAAAAAAAACGGCGTCGTTGCGCTGAAAACGCGTGCGATGCTCAGAAGCGGCGGGTCGATCCGGGGGGTGCAACAACCGTAGTAGGGTGCGATGACGACGGCCGTGGAGAAGCTCCGCAGGCGAAGGGCCGTCGCGTGTGCGTACAAAACGTTCCGCTGCACCATTCGATTGAGGGTGGAACGGCGGAGTAAGAACATGGCGAATGCCATTGGCAGAACAAAAACTTTCAAATTCAGCAGAGGTAAATTGTGGACCATTGTCAGACACTAAAGCTTCTGGAAGACTCAATACAAAAAATGGAAGTCAACGCCTGTATAGTTTGTGCAGACGTTGTAGACTGCATGGGCACAACAAACGGAAAATGACTAAATGCATCTATCACGATGAGCCAACGAGAATTCCAATATGGACCAGCGAAATCAATATGTACTCGCTGCCAGGGACCGGCAGGGCGTGCCCACTCAAAATAGCGTTGAGGCGGAGCAGCTTGGTGTTCGGCACACGTCGAACAATCTGTAGACATCTGCGTAATCTGCTTATCAATGCCGATCCATGTACAATGACGGCGGGCAAGCTGCTTGGTGCGGACCACTCCCCAATGACCTTGATGCAACAAGTCGAGGACCTTGGATTGGAGCACTTGGGGAACCACTACACGAAGCTGGTCATTCTCGGTGCGTAACAGCAAAACTCCGTGCGAAACAGACAACAGATGACGTTGCGGATAATAGCGACGAACCACAGGATCCGATATGTCCTTTGCCTTGGACGGCCAACCACGTTGAACAAAACGTAATAGTAAACTCAGATGAGGATCCGTAGCTGTCTCACGTGCCACCTGACGATAATCAATCGGAAAATCCCGGAGAGATTGATGCTCATCGGCGTCAATCTGATGGCAAGAGTCGTCAGAGGAATCGAGGACATCATCCGCAGCAATCGGCAATCTAGAAAGCGCGTCAGCGTTTGCATGCTGAGCTGTAGGGCGATACAGTATCTCATACTGGTATTGTGACAACAAAAGAGCCCAACGTTGTAGTCTCTGAGCTGTCCGCTGCGGAACTGGTTTAGACGGATGAAACAGTGACGTCAGGGGCTTGTGATCTGTTTCTAAATAGAATGGTCTACCATAGAGGTAGTGATGGAATTTTGTGACACCGAACACAATAGCCAACGCTTCCTTGTCCAATTGGCTATAATTACACTGAGCTTTGTTTAGCAATTTAGATGCGAACGCAATAGGACGTTCGGTGTTACCGACTCGGTGAGACAACACAGCACCGAGGCCGAAAGAAGAGGCATCACAAGCTAACACCAGAGGCTTGTTAGGGTCGTAATGGACCAGACAACGATCATTCAATAAAGCCTCTTTAAGCTGCTGAAAGGCTGATTGGCAATCAGCTGACCACACAAACGGAACATTCTTACGGCGGAGACGATGCAACGGTGCAGCAATCTGTGATGCATTAGGTATAAACCTAATATAATATGTCAATTTGCCAAGAACTGCTTGCAATTCATGCAGATTGCGAGGGGCGGGCAAATCACGAATAGCTGCTAAATGTGACTGGGAGGGATGAATGCCTTGAGCATTAATAACATGTCCCAGATACTCCATCTCCGTAAGGAAAAATGAACATTTATCGATGTTGCAACGTAGACCTGCCTGAGACAACACTTTAAACAAACACTCCAAATTACGGAAATGTTCAGCAGGCGTCCGACCGGACACAACAATATCGTCTAAATAGTTGCAACACGATGGCACATTAGCCAGAAGTTGTGACAAAAAACGCTGAAAAACAGCTGGAGCTGACGCACAACCAACAACCAAAAGGCAAACGCAGAAAACGGAACAACCCCAACGACGTGTTTATGACAAAATACTGTTGTGAATGCTCGTCGAGGGGCAATTGCAAATATGCTTCACGGAGATCAATTTTGGAAAAGAAACGAGCTTCCCCTAACTTGTCCATCAGCTCGTCCGGTCGAGGCAAAGGAAAAGAATCAATGACAGTCTGAGGATTAACTGTCGACTTAAAATCAGCACACAAACTTAACTTGCCAGACGGTTTCTTTATAATACTAAGGGAGAAGCCCACTGGCTCGCTGAAACGGGTTGAATAACACCGTTGTTTTGCCAACGACGAAATTCATCTGCTACAGGTGCCCGGAGGGCGTGAGGCACTGGACGAGCACGAAAAAATCGAGGCTGAGCATTATGTTTTAACGTAATATGAGCGGCAAGGTTCGCAGCACAACCTAGTTCGTCTTGAAATATGTCACTGTATTAGTTACACAAATCGGTTAAGCTGTCTTGAGGAACAACAACAGAATTAATTTGCAACACATTGTCTTGGATAGACAGGCCAAACAAGTCAAAACAGTCTAATCCGAAAATGTTTACACTGTCTGTAGCGCGGAGCACTGTGAATGAAACTGTTTTTGTATTGCCACGGAATGTGGCTGGCACGCTACATACACCGAACACAGGAATTTGTTCTCCACTATAAGTAGCCAAAGAATGTTTTGCCGCTGAAAGTTTAGGGCGGCAGATAGCCGCATACGTAGCACTATTGATGAGAGTCACAGACGCACCAGTGTCTAATTGAAAATTGAAGGTCTTATCCTGGATGCGTAGCTTCACAAATAGTTTATTACACTGTCTCTGGATCGGTGCAGTGGAGGCGGAAGACACAAAATCAGCGCGTTTAGCGCGTGTTCGCTGCTTACGACAAGTCGTGGGTTGGGAGGGTGGAACAACAACTCCCGCTTCACGTGCAGTCTGTACATTACGTTTTACAGCGTTTGAATTACGCTTGGGTCGCATAGCAGAGGGCTGGGTGGGTGGCTTATTGCGAACAAGTTTATTACCCACACGAACCGTGGAAGAGTCTTTAAACGCGACCTTCCGGGCGGGCTGGCTTTGAAGAAGATGAATATCCATGGGCTGGGCAGCACTAGAATTGTTCTTGCGTTTACGCAAACAAACAGTCTGGATGTGTCCTGTCCTTTGACAAAAGTGACAAACCGCGTTTCTTAACGGGCAACGTTCACGAGGATGAGCAAGAACACACTTAGGGCAAGACTTAACTCTACCATTTTGCACACGCGGCTGACGAGTGTTTTTAACATGACGCGGCCGGCTAGTGTTTACAGTCTGACTCTGCCGGTGGGGCCGCGGGCGTGACATAACTTGCTTAGCACAGGCAATTTGAGAAATACATGGCTGATCTAACTCACACTCAGCATAGTCAAAAGTATCTTGGGCTTCAATGATGTTCATCACAGTCTCTAATGACGGGTCAGGCAACTTTAAGATAGCAGCACGAATACGAGAATCTGCAATGTTTTGAGTAATAGCGTCTCGTAACATGACATCACTGTAGGAAGCTCCACACACACAATTAAATCGGCACTGACGGGTGAGGCCCCGTAAATCTGTTAACCACTGTTTATTAGATTGATGTGGCAGTTTCTTTAATCTGAAGAACTTGAATCTGGCTGCTGCCACATGAACTCGCGACTCGAAATACTCAGCAAGCTTGTTAACAACAACGTCATAGTCTAAAGCTTCTGGCTGGGATTCCGGGAACAACTTACAAAGTAGTCGATAGATTTCCACGCCTGCAGTGGAAATTAAATAAAGCTGCCGCTCAGTACCTGTGATTTTGTAGACTGTCATGTGCGCCTGCAACTGCGCGAAATATTCTCGCCATTCTTCTCTTGATGCATCAAAAGCACGGAAATGTGGTGCTGCCTGTGCTTGTTCCTTTTGTGTTGGAGGATTAGCCGCTTGTTTGGCGATTGCTTCCACCAGACTTTGTATTTGCTGACTCTGTAACAAGATCAACTGTTGTAATTCGGCAGACATAGTGAACACAAATTAAACCAGCCCCCAAAAGTTTATCGCTATAATTAGTATAACCAGAAACAAGTTGAACCAGCCCTGCACACGAGTTCGGAAGTCCTCGTCGCCAGTTTTGTGGCGGTGTTCGTAGCGACAAACAATTCGCTGTAGAAACGGCTTACGAAGTCACCGCCACACTTTTAATAGCGGGCCGACCGGTCCGCTGGAACAGTGAACAGAAAGATGAAAACCCAAACACTCTGATTAAATAAAAGTCGGTACTTATCTTTAATAACGAAGATACAGAAACACAGAAGTGAACTCCGTGTCTACAGAAATCTGTCTAGTTCGAGTCGGAGCGGCTAGGTCAGCGTCGGCTGACGACAAACAACAACTCTGCTGCGATGAACACACAACTGACCAGCAAGTACACAATTCGGTGGCGAGTATACAACTGAGCGGCGAATACAGAACTGTCCTAGCGCTCGCGACTCCAGCGCTTAAGAAGCCAGAAGCCAGCGGTGGCGCGCGCAGACTTGCGGCGATTTGCTGTCTCGCGGGCGCTGCTTATGCGGACGGCGTCCGGACTTTGATGCTGCCAACCTTTTGGCAGCGGGCTCGGGTGGCATTACTGGCTAGGATATAACAGGAAATAATTCTTCGAAATGTCCAGTGAGAAGAGAAATAAATGTGACTATTTATAGCAACTTGTATTTTCAGTTTACACTGCCTGATAATAAAAATGAAGCACCTAGGGAGGGAAGACGAAACAAAACGGAACTTCACGGGCTGAGATGCGATGTTATTTCACATACACAAAGAACTTCGCGGTATGATGTTATTTATCAGTATGACGTCGCACACACTCTAGCCTGGATGCATTAGTGATTCAGTCTGGAAGGGTTTTGTGACACGACGGGCTATATTTGAGCGTGGGTGATATGTTTCGGTCGTGAGCAGTGCTCGGTTTGCACGCGCTCCGGGACGCAGGGACCAAGCAAACTGAAAAAAAAAACGCTTGTCAATCTTTAAATTTTGAGTGAGTTACTGCACATAAAATTGTCTAAGGTATCAGTCTTCATTACAGTTTTAGTGCGCAGCTAATGGCGCATTCCGATTTGAGACATCTTTTACGTATAAAAAGTTGTGAATTAGACTGGTGAAAGTATAAAGTCGTTAAGAGACCTATATGCAGGCTTCATTCACAGTTCATTGAATGCTCAGTGAATGAGTATTAAATGAACTGTGGATGAAGCCCGACCGACAGGGAATTACAGGCATTGAGCGAAAATAATAGTGCATTGAGAATGGCTAGCTTCTAGTCGAACTCTAGATCTGCAATCTATAATTTACAAGTCAATATAGCAGTCGCTGAGTGCAACAGCTTTCTGAATGGAAGGTAACCTGAAGAAAAAACTTGACTTAGAGATGGTACAAGGAAGTTTAGTATGTCGTGAAAAGCAACGATAGACCTACAAGACACTAACGCACCTGTCCTTTTTTGAGTAAGTGTGGAGCGGTAGGGAAGGACGTAATACACTCCGTGGCTTCAGACGCAATAGAAGCAACAAGTGGGCAGTTAGCAAGCGAGGCTGTGCAGGCGGGTTAATTAGTGGCGAGTGGCGCAGACTGAGATCGATAAAACATTGCGTGATTCTCCAACCAAATAAAATCCTCGGATTTTTGGCTAGCTTAGCGTGGCGTTAATTTCGAAATAGCGTTCTTTTCTTATTACGATCGCTAATATTGTCCTTTCTCTTGGTACTCTTGGAGCTGCCAAGTCATCAGAGCTTAAACCGACCTTCGTAGCTAAGTGGTGAGGGCATCTGATTGCCATCGGAGGACACGGGTTCCATTCCCAGTCCCACAAGGGAATTTTCCTTGGTGGAAAGACTCGAACGGTGTCCACTCAGCCTCGTGAAGGTCGACTGAGAAACTACTTGAAAGAGAAGCAGCGGCTCCAAAGTCTGGAAAGCCTTCACGACCCCACGTCTCTCCATACCATAACCGAATGACATCATATGGTAGAGGATGACAAGGCTGCCAGTCGGCATCACCCTGTCCTCTGAGCCAGATCGACGAGTTTACTTTCAATTTAGTCCATTAGTTCAGCACTGCAACCAATACACGCAGTGAACAGTATTCACTCATCACCAATTGAATTAAATATGTAGCTGTTAGCGTGCAGTACGCCTTGTGCTCTGCCGAGGGCGGAAACACGATATTCCTGGAACTGCAAGCCAAGCCAAGGGTGTAAGGCCGGTTGCACACACGACGGGTTTTTTCGCCGCAGTCAATTGACCGTTGCCGCTGTGCCAACGGTAGAGCACTTAAGTAAATTAGAACTTGCACAATACGCGGAAAAATAAACGAACGGTAAATTTGCTGTTGGCGGTTGCTTTTCGACCGCCGGCTGCCACTGCCGCAGAAGGTAGTAATCACAGCCCAAGTAGTGGCGTACGTTCCGAAACGCGCGGCTACACACATAGCGCTTTTGCTACCGTTTAGATCTGTTTTGTTCAGTGTGAGTTGAGCCTACGTGAGTGTACACAATTGTTAACTTTTTTTTGCTATTGGAAACTTGTGAATTCCGGGTGCAGATAACGAAATTTTCATTTCCTTAATTCAAGAAATGCCCGTTTTGTGGGATAAAACCCTCGACATATTCAAGGATCGACACACTGCCACAAAGGCTTGGAGTGAAGTGGTAGTGACTTTGATGTGTTGTACGAAAGAGAGAAAAATTATTTTGATAAGTACATACATGTACTAGAAGAAATTCGATTTAAGTATTCTAGAAGTAGTGTTGCCCGCACTCTGTAGTGGCATAGGATCTTTATACTGGAGGTTCAAATGGTTCAAATGCCTCTGAGCACTATGTGACTTATCTTCTGAGGTCATCAGTCGCCTAGAACTTAGAACTAATTAAACCTAACTAACCTAAGGACATTAGACACATCCATGCCCGAGGCAGGATTCGAACCTGCGACCGTAGCGGTCGCTCTGCTCCAGACTGTAGCGCCTAGAACCGCACGGCCACTCCGGCTGGTTTTATACTGGAGGCTTTTCCTCGTTTTATTATTTATTTGTTTTTTTATTATCGTGATAACTTTGGTGGGCTATTATTAACAAATGTTTTATTTGTAGAAATATAAACATTATTGGAAAAATCGGCAACAATGTGCGTTTTTCAAAAAGTTGTATTACGCTTACAACTTACTTCTAGTGTTACAATAACACGAGATAAAAAGTTATGTATTTGAGTACTTGGGTTCAATACGAAAGCAGCCCATTTGACAGTTACATCTTGTCGACGTCATTCCGTTTGAAATGCTCTTATATGTCGAAATCTGCCAGGATACGCTCCCTGCACCTGAAACAAAATATTTACTTAGAATATTTCCCACGTTGTTTGCCTCCAAGCCTCTTCTTGTAGTACTGTGTCGTTCAATATCTTCCATCCCAATAATTCATGTTGTATCGTCAACCATGTATCCACCTCTATGCCTAACATAATTATGAAGAATAACGCGGGCTTTAACAATGCCATTAGCAGCTTGTGGTTGGACATTTGGTGGTCGATGGAATATTCTCCATTTGGTTCTAAGGACACCGAAACCACGTTCTATGTGCCTTCTTGTTCGGCACAATCGATAGCTGAAAATTAGCTTGTCACTATTAAATGTGTACCAGCATAAGCCCTTAGCAGATGTTTATGTAGCCCAAATGCTGCACACTAACAAAAAAAAGGTGACACTTTCGGAATTTCTGTGCCTGATAAGCACTTCTTATCAGCTAGATTTTTTGAACTGCTTGCTACTGATTTCCATAACTTATTCTGTTTAAAAATCTACGAGACACAATCTTTTCCATTGCTACCAACATCCACAGAAACAAGAGCCAGATCGCGGAGTTTCCTTTTAGTTTAGTCCAGTGGTTCGGCACTGCGACAAATACACGAAGTGGACATTATTCACTCGTGACCAGTTGAATTAAGTATCTATCTGTTAGCTCGTAGTACACCGTTGCGCTCTGTCGAGGGCGGAGACACGCTGTTTCTGAAACTCTTCAAATGGCTCTGAGCACTATGGGACTTAACAGCTGTGGTCATCAGTCCCTTAGAACTTAGAACTACTTAAACCTAACTAACCTAAGGACATCACACACATCCATGCCCGAGTCAGGATTCGAACCTGCGACCGTAGCGGTCGCGCGGTTCCAGACTGAAGCGCCTAGAACCGCTCAGCCACTCCGGCCGACTCTGAAACTCTAAGATACCAAAGCAAGGACTACGACGCGCACGTATCGTTCGAAAGCGTTCCGTGCTGGCTTCATGAGACTGAAATCAGATGAACGTTGGAACCGCTAAAACACCTTCATGTCACGGCAGAGTTTCTCAAACTATTTTCACATAATTATAATGCGACTGGTTGGTGCATTGCCTAGCTTACTACAAGTGCCTGCGACGTTTTGTAGGCAAACAATATGATGCACAGACTGCAGGTTGATGTGTCGGTGATAAATGAGAGCAGACCCAGTTTCCTCATCTGTCACATGGAATACCTCCACCATGTGCCTGGACGACGCCTGGCGGACAAGAGGGCTGCATCGCCTTATGTGGTTTTCGACGTGCTCTTTCCCGTCGGTGCGTCCTGACGCGAATGGTGAAGCATCACTAGATGTGACTTTTGGCCACAGCGACGCCCCTGTGGCCATATTAAGCACTGTGCCCTGTGAAGTCTGATTAACGAGTTTAACGTGAGGGGCGGTATGGCTGTTATTGTTACCACTATTAAGCAGCATTTGTTGCAGTGTGGCAGTCCTATACGCTATTACAGTCGACATCGATCGCTATCATTTACATGTTGCCCAACTCTGCTGATAGTTTTCCCCGAATCGAGATACTCAGGGAACACCGTTGATCTGTGTCACTTGATAATCTCAGTGCCAGGAACATTTCGAAGCTGGAGTGTTCCATACGTTTGTCTCCCACAATCTAATCGCGGTAAAATGCGCGGGAGTCGATCATCTTGCTCATGCTGCACTGGACAATTCATTTATTTACTCTTTGTCTGTTGCTTAATATTCTACAATATGTCGTATTTTCTGTTTATAATTGTACAGGGTGATTCAAAATGCCTATTACAGGATTCTAGAGGTTGCAGAGGGGCATCAGTAGATAAATGTAAATGCCGTGTGACTAGGGCCTCCCGTCGGGTAGACCGTTCGCCGGGTGCAAGTCTTTCGATCTGACGCCACTTCGGCGACCTGCGCGTCGATGGGGATGAAATGATAATGATTAGGACAACACAACACCCAGTCCCTGAGCGGAAAAAATCTACGACCCAGCCGGGAATCGAACCCGGGCCCTTGGTGTTGACATCCTATCGCGCTGACCACTTTTTTTTTTTTTCATTCGGTGTAACAGTAACAAACATAAACTGCTTCTAGCATTTTTTAAAATATATAAGACGATGACTTTATAAAATAAAATTTTTCTGGGAAACGTAAATAAGTGGACTTTTTTTACATAATAGTGAAAAACAAATAAAATAAAATATCCTGCTTCTGTCAGTACAAAATAATAACGTTCTACGGTCCTCTTTTAGGCGCGTACCTCCCTAATCCCGTCATACCTCGCGTTGGTGTCGGGTACGTCTTCACGTGTGTTTGTGGATCCTCTCCACTGTCCTGGTCCTTTCTTGTTCTGATACTTATAGACAATAATTACATTCTCCTACCCGGGACACCCCAACTGGGTGGGGGATCAAGCAAGGCACCCCTAAAAAATTTGCGTAATATGTTCGATATCTCGGATATCTCATAAGCTGTGAGTGATGTTCCTGTAGTAAGGCCCAAAAGTCAAGTACATTCTTACTGCCATCTCGGAAAAGATAACGCACAGTCGAACCTCGAATCCAAGTCACTGCGTTTGTCTTCGTTCGGGGATAATATGTCCTATCTGGGAGAAGTAGTGTGTGTGGTTCTATTGTTTGCGGCCCCACCCGAAGGAGGAAGGCGATCATTTTTTTGACCAAACACCATACGTCCGCCGAAGGACCGCATATCAGGCGATGCTCCTCAGTGTCTATAACATTGCACTGCGGACACAGTGGCTCGTCCGCCGTATGAATTGCATGCAACCTGGAACGAGTCACGTATTTCCCATTTACCACCTGATACCTCAGTGCGCGCGTTCCCGTATCAAGGTGTGGGTGGTGCACTGTACGCCATACCACTGACAACGTAACTGTTGGTTGGCGGCACTCTACGGCATTATTCGGCCGTCGTCGAGTCAAGATGTGATATATATCACGTGCCGTCGCCGTCCTGGTAGTCGGTAGTTCCATATGTACATAACTGTGTTCCACAAAGAAGGTTCGCATATGGGCAAGCGATGGTGAGATGTGAGCCACCGCTACCGGAGCCGAACGAGAAGGTGGAGCGAGTTCGTCTATCAAGGTGCCCGTCAGACTTGTCTGGTGTCGTGTCCACATCTTTATCATTGTGGTTACATAAATAGCCACTGCTCGGTCGCGTACGTGGACTAGTCCAAGACCTCCACGACTACGAGGAAGGGTGAGGGTTTCGTATCCTACCTTAAAAAGTAGACCTGTGCTCACAAAATATCCTAGTGCCGCCAGAATTCGGCGGGTCAACACCACCGGCATAGGAAGAACTTGTGCCAGGTGGGGGATGCGAGAGGCTAGATAAGTGTTGGCAAAGGTGACCCGTTGTATCATATCCAGTGCCCTTAACCTGTGACTTCGGACACTCGTACGAATTGTTTGCAGAAGATGTTTGTAACTCAGTGCCGCCGTGCGTCGAACGTCTGTAGTGAAGATAATTCCTAGGTATTTCATCTTGTTGATCGGCTGTAATGGTGCTACACTTCCTGTCGGGAGTCCTCTCCCGATGTTCATCGCTCCCGACTTTGCCATGTTCAGGCGACTTCCCGTAGCCATACAATACAAATTAATCCAACGCAAGGCCACTCTTGCCTCGTCGCCTGACCGTGCTAAAAACACTAGGTCATCTGCGTATGTTCGGCATATAAACTTGTTGTGAGCCGGCCGTTGTGGCCGTGCGGTTCTAGGCGCTTCAGTCTGGAACCGCGTGACCGCTCCGGTCGCAGGTTCGAATCCTGCCTCGGGCATGGATGTGTGTGATGTCCTTAGGTTAGTTAGGTTTAAGTAGTTCTAAGTTCTAGGGGACTGATGACCTCAGATGTTAAGTCCCATAGTGCTCAGAGCCATTTGAACCATTTTTTAAACTAGTTGTGCCTTATCGTCATTCCTTGGAGTCGATTCCGGAGCCCGCAAAGCAGCGGCTCGACAGCGATGGCATACAATATCGTTGACAGCGGGCACCCTTGTCTAACCGATCGTGAGATGGTGATGGGCCCCACCAAGCGTCCATTGATGAGCACTTTGGATGCGGCTCCGTGGAATAGTCTCATGACGACGGTGACAAAACTTTCCGGAAACTTCATTTTCGTCATCACGTCCGTGAGATAAGCATGACTCAGCCTGTCAAATGCGCGATCGAAGTCTATCGATACCAATACACCCCGGAGACGACATGTTGAAGCCAGTGCGATAACATCGCGGTAGTCGCTGAGTGCCGTTTGTATATTGCTAGCTCCTCCCAGCTGGGTTTGGTCGAGTGAAATCACTTGGCGTATCACGCGTTTAAAGCGTGCTGCAAGTATCCTGGCGTAGATCTTGTAGTCGCAATTAAGAAGGGTCAGTGGCCGGTAGGCCTGTATCCCTGTGCCGCCAGATGGTTTGTGGATGGGGATGATCATTCCTTCCACGAAGGAGGGTGGAAGAGTCACGTTGGGAGACATCAATTCGCAGTGCATGGCAGTCCATCGTGGAATCATGAGATCTTTAAATGTACGATAGAACTCTAACGGAAACCCGTCGGGCCCCGGCGATTTGTGCGATGCTCCCTTATCAATCGCTTCCATTACGTCGTCAACTGTGATTTCACCTGTTAACTCCAGGTTGGCCGACTCGTCGAGACACGCGGAGAGCTTTCGTCGGACCTCATGAAAGGCTGCCTGATCGTGTTCCGCTTCTTGATAGAGATGACCGTAGTGTTCCACAAAAGCGTTGGCAATGTCTTTTTTGCGTTGTCATGCGGCGACCATCTGGCAGTACGACCGTCTGTATTAAGGTTCTGCAGTTACGTTGTTTTCCTCTGATAACGTGATACATCGACGGGGATTCTCCACGGACTCGTTCAAAGGCCCTTGCACGGATTGCGACACCCTCCAGTCGGCGGCGCGTTATGGAAATTATCCGGGCCTGTGCTCGTTTTATACCGGCACGATGCTCCTGTGAAGGTGCTTGTACAGAAAGTTCGCGGAGCATCGTGAAATAAAATTCCGTCGTGTATCGCCTCCATATCATCTGCTCTCTTCCGTATGCATTTAACGCTCGACGCAATGCAGGCTTAACGCATTCCAGCCACCACTGCAAAGTCGTCGGATATGTCGGGAGGCGCCGTTCACACACGTGCCAAGTGTCTTCGACTAAGCGTCTGCACTCAGGTTCCCTAAGGTGTGCTGTATTCAGTTTCCAAACACTGCGACTCCTCCACACTTGTTGACGACTCAGGGAGACCGTGCATGTATATGCTATGTGATCTGAAAAGGCGACAGGCCACAATTCCGCATCGAGGATCGCAGGTTCGAGACGTGTTACGTAAATGCGATCGAGACGACTGGCAGAGTGACTCGTGACGTAGGTGTATCCACGTCTGTCGCCATGTATCTTCTCCCATGTATCAATGAGATTCATGTCCTGTATGAGTTGCCGCAGCTCCGGGCACGAAGTATAACGTGGGTGTTGATCTTTTGGTGCGAGCACGCAGTTGAAGTCGCCTCCAAATAAGACATGTTCATACCGCCCTAAGAATAGTGTTGCAATCTCCTCTGCGTAAAATCGGGATCGGTCGCGCCGTCTGTCTGACCCCGACGGTGCGTAAATGTTAACTACCCGTACTCCCAGCACTGTGAGCGCCAGTCCTCGCGCTGACGGCAGGTACACCACGTCCTCTGCTACTATGCCGCTACGTAGAAGTATCGCTGCTCCGCTGCCGCCGTCGGTAGTAGGTGTAATGTACGTATCGTACTCATAGAGGTCGGGGAAGCTCTCAACACATACTTCCTGCAGCAGAACGATGTCGACGTCTGACGCATGCAACATGTCTCGTAATAATTGCAATTTGACAGGCGTTCTGATCGTATTAATATTAATACAGGCTGTTCGATATGCCTGCCGCTGTTCCTCAGTGCGTAAAGCGCACATGAACGCTTATGTTAATTGGTGTGCTGCTGTCCGGTGACATGCTGTCCGTGCGTCAGTCTGCATCTTCTGCGCGGTTAACATCCGGTGGACGCAGCACTCGCCATGGCGGGTGCGCCGTCGGTGTGGGGGTCAGTATCGGATTCGTCGGCCCAGTTCCTGTGCTGGAGGTCCAGCTCCCGTCGTGTCTCTCCGGCCGGGCTGACCGAAGGCTGTGGCGTTGCTGCGGTGGGTGGAGGGACTCCTTCCGTCGGCTTTCCGTCCGGTGTGTCTGTATTTAACCCCTGTGTAGCATGATTCGCGTCGTACTGCTGTGTGGGAGGTAGAACCTCCCGTTGCGCATCCGGATGCATTGTATCGATGTTACACCCAAGTTCGTCTGCCGTGGACTGCAGTAAGCAGGTATCCGACGGCGCTAGCCGTCGTTTCTTGTGGCGCTTCGGCGATCGTTGTTCGCGCGTGTGCGCCTCCGTATCCGAGGGCGGAAGTGACTCCCGCTGCTCAGGGACGAAAGCAGCTGTCGGCACAACAGCAGGATCAATTTCCATTTCTCCTACCGATCCTTTCCGCTCGGTTAAGTGCGTCGTCGGCGCCGGAGCGGCAGAGGTGTGCGTCGTTTCGTCACTGGAGGCGGTCTCTGCCGCAGTCGGTTGCCGTAAACTGTCAGGATTCTGTAGCTGGTCATTCTTCGGGATGGGATCCGTTCGAAACGCGTCCGCATACGTTAGTGGCAGCGGCGTCAACGTGGACGGAGGTACGGGTTCGCCGTTTGGAACTTGCACTATCCTCCGCTGCATACATTCGGAACGGACGTGGCCCTCTTTCCCGCAGCCTGAGCATGTTTCGGGTTGTCCATCGTATATGACTATAGCTTTGCATCCGCCGATGAACAAGTACGAGGGTACATGTTGTGTCAGTTCTATTCTGATTTGACGCACCCCATTGAGAACGGGGTAAGTCGTGAAGTTGGACCATTTTTCCTCAACGTGGCTAAGCACTCTTCCATATGGGCGTAAGGCGTCAACGACCAAGTCAGACGGAACCTCGAAGGGAAGTTCGAAAATACGTATGTTTCGTAAGCCCAGTCCTGCATGATCAATAGTTACTTCTCCAACATGTCCATCAGAGTGACGAAATTTGAGTCCATGTTTAGTATCTCGGATGATTCTGTCACATACTGCATCGTTAATCAGCTTGACGTAAACGACACTGCTCACTATGGAGAGGTGGATTCCGATAAGTTCGTTGTAGTCAAGTTTAACTTCGTCTCGTAGGAACCTTTCTATTTCGTAGGCTTTCGGTCTCGCATATTCATTCGAAAAACTAATCTTGAGAGTCGACTTTCGGTATGCATGTGCCATTCTATATCGAGTCGTCTAAACGCACGAGTACGCCGAAGAGGTAAACAACTGCGCGAGCGCGAACTTCTCCGGCAGGGACGTAAACAGACGTCCGTGCCGTAGCACCGCCGAAGGCAGATTGTGTCCACTCAGTTACCGGGGGCGGACGCATCTGTAGATGAAGTTTCGGTAAGGAACCCATTTCCGGAAATGTACCGTGTGGATATAAAATGATTTTTAGGATAGGAACACCTCCAAATCTCCCATCGTAGTGTACGCACTCGGTGGAGACAATGGGCTCTGCCCTGTGTGCTGTAGGAGCACATGGCATGGGAAATGTTTCGAGTACTCGTCCTCGGGTTCTCTTCTACGTGACGAAGGTCGTCCTCTTCAAAGTCGAGAGTGCAGCGCGTCCGCGGAGCACCACAATCAACCCTCCAAGTTTCGAACGTACCAATTTCTCGAAGCCGTTGATGTAATCGGACGAAGGTGTTATGTGATTTCATAATTACAACAGAGACTGACGACGGCCCTTCTTCTCAGTTGATGTGCTTACCATGAAATGGGAGATTTGAAAGTCACTCGATCTTCGTATTAATTTAATATCCAAACAGTACGTTTCCGGACACTGGTTCCTAATGAAAACCTCATCTACTAAGTTCCCTCTACTACTCCTAGAAGCCTGTAACAGTAATATGTAATCTCCCTGTACTCCTCAACTCAATTTTAAGTACAGTTATAACGACTCTACGGTTAAAAATACAGTACAAGCTTATCGATGCTATTACTATCACTATTACTGCCGCTAATAGTACCACCATCACCATTAATGTTACTACTACTTCTCTACTACTACTACTACTACTACTACTACTACTACATCTATATACACAGAGAAGAAAAATATTGTGACCACTGCCCATCGCGAAACTGAAAGTCGCCAGTTAGGAAAATACGTTAGGGGAGCAGGTATGAATGGGTAACCATTCTAGCGACAATGTGGGCTGCAAATGGGTAAATCCACTGACCTAAGCGACTTAAATAAAGCTCAGGTTGTTATCGTCCGGCTCCTGGGAACTAACATCTCGGAAATGGCGCTACTGGATCGCTGTTGGCATGCTACTGTCGTGAGCATCTATGGAAAGGGGTTGAAGGACGGCGAAACTACGGGCAGGCGACAAGGTTTCCACTCCTCGTCACAGAACGTTGGGTTCAGAAGCTAGACTGCACTGTAAAACAGGATAGACAGTAATTTTTGACAGATATAATGACAGAGTACAATGCTGGTGGAGGAACAATGGTTCAGAGCGCATCTTGCAGCATACATTAATGGACAAGGGGCCGCATCAGACGACCCCTATATTTTCCCACGGTGATCCAACGATATCGTCAGTAACGAACGCAGTGAGCGCAGGATCATAAAGACTGGCCCGTGAATAACTATAAACTTGTCGCCTGCTCAAGACGGTCCGGCGCTGCTGTCCGTGGAGAAGTTGTCTCCGATGGGTGTGGACCTGCAACTGCTCAAAAGAAAGTTAGTGATGCATTGGTGGAGTGATCCTGGAGGTATTTCTTCATCTGAGTTTTGAAAGTGCGGACCATCCTCTCGGCTTCTCCATTATATTGCGGATGGAAGGTGGGCGTTGGAATGTGGCGAATGCCATGCTGGGTACAGAAAGCACGAATCACCTCGCTAAGGAATTGTGGACCGTTGTCGGTTACGAGCAGTTCCGGCGGATCTTCGTTCACAATTTTTTTCTGAGGCTGTGGTGGTCTTGGTGGTTCATGTGGTATTGCATCAGACTATCTACGGAAATCTGGAGTGCAAGCATCAACCATTATCAAGAACATGGTGTTAAACCCAGCCCGGAAAAATTAATGTGGACGAGCACATACTGGTCAAGAAGCAAATAAATGTCGTGTGGCTGCCTGCTGGCTTTCGCAGGATGGACATGTTTAGGTGAGTTGTCCAATCTCCCGGTTTGTGCCCGGCCAGTAAGTAAACCCACGAGCCAGTTGTTTTGTTGCACTCTCAACTGAATAAAAATGTTTCATTTATTTTAATACGTGCCAAACATTCAGTCAGCAATCGGAGGCGTTATTTCCGATAATTAATTACTACATTACATGTGTTAGTTAATATGTACCTTAACTTGTCACGAAATAGAACTAACTGATTATTGTACGTATTTTGTATGATTTATTCGCTTTGTAAATTTTAAACTGTACAGTGTTACTTCGCTCAATGAGTATGATTCCTTCCTGAATGTTACTCATTATTAACACTCGTTAACTGAAAGACTTTGTTCCGTATGAAACCATGTAGGATAAATCCGTAGGAATCCATGTAGAATAAACAGGTCAATGCATTTCATTCCGAAAAAAATAGGTACATCTACATCTACATGATTACTTTGCAATTCACAGTGAAGTGCTTGGCAGAGGGTTCACCGAATCACAATCATACTATCTCCCTACCATTCCACTTCCGAACAGCGCGCAGGAAAAACGAACACCTAAACCTTTCTGTTCGAGCTCTGATTTCTCTTATTTTATTCTGATGATCATTCCTACCTATGTAGGTTGGGATCAACAAAATATTTTCACATTCGGAAGAGAAAGTTGGTGACTGAAATTTCAGAATAGATCTCGCCGCGACGAAAAACGTCTTTGCTTTAATGACTTCCATCCCAACTCGCGTAGCATATCTGCCACACTCTCTCCCCTATTACGTGATAATACAAAACGAGCTGCCCTTTTTTGCACCCTTTCGATGTCCTCCCTCAATCCCACCTGGTAAGGATCCCACACCGCGCAGCAATATTCTAACAGAGAACGAACGAGTGTAGTGTAAGCTGTCTCTTTAGTGGACTTGTTGCATCTTCTAAGTGTTCTGCCAATGAATCGTAACCTTTGGCTCGCCTTCCCCACAATATTATCTATGTGGTCTTTCCAACTGAAGTTGTTCGTAATTTTAACACCCAGGTTCAAAAATGGCTCTGAGCACTAGAGGACTTAACATCGGAGGTCATCAGTCCCCTAGAACTTAGAACTACTTAAACCTAACTAACCTAAGAACATCACACACATCCATGCCCGAGTCAGGATTCGAACCTGCGACCGTAGCGGCCGCGCGGTTCCAGAATGTAGCGCCTAGAACCGCTCGGCCACTTCGGCCGGCAACACCCAGGTACTTAGTTGAATTGACAGTCTCGAGAATTGTACTATTTATCGAGTAATCGAATTCAACGGATGTCTTTTGGAACTCATGTGGATCACCTCACACTTTTCGCAATTTAGCGTCAACTGCCACCTGCCACACCATACAGCAATCTTTTCTAAATCGCTTTGCAACTGATACTGGTCTTCGGATGACCTTACTAGACGGTAAATTACAGCATCATCTGCGAACAACCTAAGAGAACTGCTCAGATTGTCACTCAGGTCATTTATATAGATCAGGAACAGCAGAGGTCCCAGGACGCTTCCCTGGGGAAAACCTGATATCACTTCAGTTTTACTCGTTGATTTGCCATCTATTACTACGAACTGCGACCTTCCTGATAGGAAATCACGAATCCTGTCGCACACCTGAGACGATACCCCATAGGCCCGCAGCTTGATTAGAAGTCGCTTGTGAGGAACGGTGTCAAAAGCTTTCTGGAAATCTAGAAATACGGAATCAACTTGAGATCCCCTGTCGATAGCGGCCATTACTTCGTGCGAATAAAGAGTTAGCTGCGTTGCACAAGAACGATGTTTTCTGAAACCATGCTGATTACGTATCAATAGATCGTTCCCTCCGAGGTGATTCATAATGTTTGAATACAGTATATGCTCCAAAACCCTACTGCAAACCGACGTCAATGATATAGGTCTGTAGTTCGATGGATTACTCCTACTATCCTTCTTAAACACTGGTACGACCTGCGCAATTTTCCAGTCTGTAGGTACAGATCTATCGGTGAGCAAGCGGTTGTATATGATTGCTAAGTAGGGAGCTATTGTATCAGCGTAATCTGAAAGGAACCTAATCGGTATACAATCTGGACCTGAAGACTTGCCCGTATCAAGCGATTTGAGTTGCTTCGCAACTCCTAAGGTATCTACTTCTAAGAAAATCATGCTAGCAGCTGTTCGTGTTTCAAATTCTGGAATATTCCATTCGTCTTCCCTGGTGAAGGAATTTCGGAAAACTGCGTTCAATAACTCCGCTTTAGCGGCACAGTCGTCGGTAACAGTACCATCGGCACTGCGCAGCGAAGGTATTGACTGCGTCTTGCCGCTTGTGTACTTTACATACGACCAGAATTTCTTCGGATTTTCTACCAAACTTCGAGACAATGTTTCGTTGTGGAACCTATTAAAGGCATCTCGCATTGAAGTCCGTGCCAAATTTCGCGCGTCTGTAAATTTTAGCCAGTCTTCGGGATTTATGATACAATATTGTAATTTTTTGTTCATAGTAAAGTATATTTTAGAAGAAAGTTTTCTAAAGATATCGTTTCTGTGCTTCAAAATTTGTCGAAATACAGACAGACATAGCATTATTGTTAATTAAATTCGTAGCGTGCACAGTTATTGCTTTATGGGTACCTTAAATGGATACGTGTTAGTTCAAGACGACAAATGCGGACTGGAATTCGTAAACAGATACTGCAAGGAAAATGTGGATTACCATACGCTGCTATAGAAAAGATCTTGCAACATCGTTACAGAGAATTTGCAACATCGTCGCGGAAGTCCTGGGAGTGGTACGGGTGACAACGATTGCTGCGTGGGGCGCACTGCGATCAGTACAGCAGACTGAACACATCTTTGTCGGAGCTTCTACTTACGGAGAGATAGTTTATAGGAGAACGCCTAACTTAATGTTCATTTATAGTGGCCAAAGAGACCGGTCCAGGCCAGAAAGTGCTTTATGAAATGCTTATCAAAGACTGAAAAAAATAACAATAAACAGATCCTTTATGCGGAACATCGAGCGTTAGGCGAGGCAGTTTCTTACATTTTCTTCTATTCGTTGTGCAAATCACTCGTTATCAGAGGTGCACGTTGTGCGAGGATCGACTGTAACAAAAAAAAATTACGGTGGGCCAGATACCACGCATGTCTGACCCATTACCAAGGGCCAGAGTGAAGGTGTTCGCGGGGCAATGTTGGTCCGCAGGTCGCAGTTTGGAGACCCCTGCTCTAAGACAAAAAAGACACACCACGAAGGAGTTACACAAATTGGCCACAAACTGATATTCATACAAGTGTCAAGAGAAAATGAAAAATTGTACACTGTAGCTGCCGATGGAGGAATGGTTCAAATGGCTCTAAGCACTATGGGACGTAACATCTGAGGTCATCAGTCCCCTAGACTTAGAGCTACTTAAACTTAACTAACCTAAGGACATCACACACACCCATGCCTGAGGCAGGATTCGAACCTGCGACCGTTGCAGCAGCGCGGTTCCGGACTGAAGCGCCTAGAACAGCTCGGTCACAAAGGTCGGCGATGGAGGAATGTGTGACGCTTAAGTGCAGTTTCACTGCGCAGCTGGCGAGGATAGTAAACAGGGAATATGTCGATACCAGGGCATAAAGTCTTTGCGAATTTCTTTCCGTGGACTCTGTTGGGCAGTAATTATTCCTCGCAGACAGGCACGTGAATGACGTACGCAGATGTGAATATTTGAGAGAGGGCATGTAACCGGCCTGGTTGTAGTAATCGGCGAATCGCTCGACATTTGAATAGGAGCGATGCCACTACTCGACGATGTTGGCAACAATGGTTGAACCATGGCCGATCACAGCTTCAAGAAGGAAACGGTCGAGCTAGAGAGATGACACAACGAGAGTACCCATCAGTTGTCAGAGAGGTGCTCAGAACCCCGGATTCATCATCTATCCGAAGTGCTATTGGTACTTCAGTGACCACAAGAACCATTAATAGGACGCACACAGAAAAGGGGCTGAGCTCACGGCACACACTGTGCCGACGACAGTGGTGTCGGGCACATTCGGCCTACTGTCATGCTCATAAATTAAGGATAATTGCATAATGTGGTGCCACACGACGCGGCACTACACAAAACTGGCGCTAATACCATAGGCACATAGGGAACACACACGACACAGATCTGTAAGTCCACGGTATTGGTGATAAGTTGAGAAAATCGTCCCGAAACGCATGTGCTACAAAACGCCACTGTTTCCTGCGCATGTACCCCGACATCAATATGGGATATGATCACCACGCATCCGTACACAGGCCGCACAACGGGTTGGCATACTCTGGATCAGGTGGTCGAGCAGCTGTTGGGGCATAGCCTCCCATTCTTGCACTAGTGCCTGTCGGAGCTCCTGAAGTGTCGTAGGGGTTTGAAGACGCGCAGCGATACGTCGACCGAGAGCATCCCAGACGTGCCCGATGGAGTTTAGAACAGGCAGGCCACTCCATGCGCCCGATATCTTCTGTTTCAAGGTACTCCTTCACGATGGCAGCTCGGTGGGGCCGTGCGTTATCATCCATCAGGAGGAAGGAGGGACCCACTGTACCCCTGAAAAGGCGGACATACTGGTGCAAAATGACGTCCCGATACACCTGACCTGTCACAGTTCCTCTGTCAAAGACATGCAGGGGTGTACGTGCACTAATCATAATACCACCTCACACCATCAAACCACGACCTCCATACAGGTAAGTGGCCGTGTGGTTCTAGGCGCTGCAGTCTGGAACCGCGAGACCGCTACGGTCGCAGGTTCGAATCCTGCCTCGGGCATGGATGTATGTGATGTCCTTAGGTTAGTTAGGTTTAACTAGTTATAAGTTCTAGGGAACTAATGACCTCAGAAGTTGAATCCCATAGTGCTCAGAGCCATTTGAACCATTTGAACCATACAGGTTCCTTTCAAGGACATTAAGGGGTTGATATCTGGTTCCTGGTTCACGCCAGATGAAAACCCGGTGAGAATCACTGTTCAGACTATACCTGGACTCGTCCGTGAACATAACCTGGGACCAATGCTCTAATGACCATGTACTGTGTTCTTGACAGCAGGCTTTACGGGCTCTCCTGCGACCAGGGGTCAGTGGAATGCACCTTGCAGGTCTCCGGGCGAATAAACCGTGTCTGTTCAGTCGTCTGTAGATGTGTGTCTGGAGGCAACTGTTCCAGTGGCTGCGGTAAGGTCCCGAGCAAGGCTACCTGCAGTACTCCGTAACCGTCTGTGGGCACTGATGGTGAGATATCCGTCTTCTTCTTGTGTTGTACACTGTGGACGTCCCGTTCTGTAGCTCCTGGACACCTTTCCTGTCTGCTGGAATCGTTGCCACAATCGTGAGATCACACTTTGTGCCACACGTAGGGTCCGTGCTACGACCTGCTGTGTTTGGTTCAAATGGTTCAAATGGCTCTGAGCACTATAGGACTCAACATCTGATGTCATCAGTCCCCTAGAACTTAAACCTAACTAACCTAAGGACATCAGACACATCCATGCCCCAGGCAGGATTTGAACCTGCGACCGTAGCAGTCACGAGGTTCCGGACTGAAGTGCCTAGAACCGCACGGCTGCTGTGTTTGACCACCCTCCAGTCGCCTTGGTATTCTACCCCTCCTAACGTTATCAATGTGTGTTCTCTGAGCCATTTTCAACACACAGGCACCATTAGCACGTCTCAAAACGTCTGCACACTTACTCGCTGCACCGTACTCTGACATGCACCAACACACCTCTGCGAATGTGGACTGCAGCCAGCGCCACCGTGTGAAGACCGCAGGTCAAATGCACCGCATGATCATACCCCGAAGTGATTGAAACCCGCAAACCGCGCACCTGAGCGTTGTTTTACCATGTATCAGCATTATCCTTAATTCATGAGCATGAGTGTAGAATCTCATTGGCTGGAGTAGGATTTTCCTCAGTGACAATTCCCACTTCGAAGTGAGCCCCTATAGCGAGCGATGACGTGTCTGGAGACTCCCCAGACAGCGATGGGATACCAACCTGACTGTCGCCCACCATACGGCCCGACAACCAGGAGTGATGGTCAAAGGTACCATTTCTTTTGTGGATGTTATCCGCGTCACTCATACAGTACAGCGGTCAGTCGACGATATTCTACACCCCACTTTGTTTTACTTCATGGCAAGCAATCCTATGATTACGTTTCAGTAAGACAATGCCCGCCATCACACGGCGAGAGTTTCCACTGCTTGTCTTCGCTCTCGCCAACCCTACTTTGGCCAGCAAGGTCTCCAATTTCTCCCCAGACGAATACGTTTGGAGCCTTATGTGCAGGGCCTTCCAACCAGCTCGGAATGTTGACGATCTTACGCGCCAGTTGGACAGAATTTGGCACGACATCCCTCAGGAGAACATCTAACAACTGTATCAACCAATTCCAAGCCGAATAACTTCTTGTATAAGGGCCAAAGGTGGACCAACACATTATGGACTTGCTCAATTGGTGAAGCTCTTACCCCTGAATAAATTATCCAATTTTTCTGGAGTTGTAATCATTTGTTTATCTGTACATGTACATCATATCTACCGATTTTCGTCCCGTTCAGATAATTCCTTCGTGGTGTATCTATTTTTTTTTGTCTTAGAGTATATTCTCCCAGAATCTCTTCTGCATGTGGAACTTGGTTGTTATAGACAATATTAAAGAGAATCTTATTAGTAACATTCAGCAGGGTAATTAGAGCAAATCTTGTCTCCCTTCTTATGTAGTGGTTGGATTACACCCAGGGTCCACTCTTCTGGGACTCTTTTCTGATTCCATATCAACTTGATAACTTTGTGTATTCGTTTATGGAGGCAAACTGCCCATTTTTCAGCAGTTATGCAGTTATTCCATCATATTCTGGTGCTTTCTAGTTTTTTAGACTGAGCACCACCTTCTGTACTTCTTCTAATGTGGGTTCTTCCACATCCGGATCTGCAGTGTAATAGAGGCTGCCTACTCCTGTTAGGATTGCCCTCCAGAATTCCTTTGAAATATTCTGTCCATCTATTCAGAACATCTTGTTTGTATCAGCAAATTTCCTTATCTGTCGTTGAATGCTGTTATTTTCAGTCTGTATTCATGAGTTCCTCCTCTAATTTTCTTATGAAATTTTCTGCTCTCATTCGTTTGGTAATGCTCCTCCATCTCCTCTGTCTTTCTCCTTATGGCTTCCCTTTTTCCCCTCCTGCATATCCTTGCTGCCTCTATTCTCTTTTCATTATATAACGCCTGATTTGGTTTTGTATTTCGCTGTAAGCACTTAAGTCTCGCTTCCTTTTTCTGTTTCACTGCCTGTCTACATTCATCATACCAGTGTTCATTTCTAAATGCCCTCGTTTCCCCCAGTATTTCATGCGCTGTTGTCAAAATGGCATTTGTAATACTTCCATTCCTATATGGTCTTCGCCATCTGCTGTTTGTAACTTCTGTCTCCATCTGCTCTGATATTCTTGTACAGTAGACCTATCTTCGAGTTGTTCTATGTTCCATTTCTTTACTCTGGCGCTATTTTCTTTGGTAGCCATAGAAATTTTCTGCCTCATCTAGGATCCTGGTAGATAATGGTCACAATCGGAATTAGCTCCACGGAAAGTGCGTACGCTTTCTGTATCAGATGCCCATTACTTCGATAGCAATATATGGTCTATTTGGTTCGCTTCAATCTGTTCCTAGTATTTTCCAGGTCCCTTTATAGATTTCTTTTGGCAAACTGATACATAATGCCTTTAACTTGGTCGTAGAGGCAAACTGGGCAACCTTCATACCGTTCTTACTAGTTTCGTTGTGCAGAATTTTCGTACCAAACATGCTTCTGAAAGCCTGTTCTTTGTCCAGTTTAATATTATAGTCACAAAGGACTATTTTTGGGTCATATCTTGGTATTCCATCACAAACCTCTTGTAGCCTATAATAGAAACCATCTACCATATCTTCAACTGATTATTCTGTTGGCGCATGTGCATTTACGGTCACATTCAGACAATCGTATTTTATACGCACTGTACATATTCTTCCGTCATGTAGAGTGAAAGCAATAACAGATAACATATCCTTGGAGACTGTATGCCCAACTCCACACTCCCCTTGTCTTTCATCTTTCCCTGAATAATATAGGGACAACTTAGGCTTATCTCCCCACTTCCCTTGCTCTGGTTTTCCTGAAGTACATTAACTCCCATTCAATAGCTTAGCGTCTCTTCTACAATACTCTTCATAGCTCATAATTGCAGCAGTGTACGCACATCCCATATTCCAAATTTAAGCACCCGTACATCCATATTCCCCCTTCTTGGCGCAGTTCGTCTTAGTAAGGGCAGTCCTCCATTGCTTGTTAAATGGTTCAAATGGTTCAAATGGCTCTCAGCACTATGGGACTTAACTTCTGAGGTCATCAGTCCCCTAGAACTACTTAAACCTAACTAACCTAAGGACATCACACACATCCATGGCCGGCCGGTGTGGCCGTGCGGTTAAAGGCGCTTCAGTCTGGAAACGCGTGACCGCTACGGTCGCAGGTTCGAATCCTGCCTCGGGCATGGATGTGTGTGATGTCCTTAGGTTAGTTAGGTTTAATTAGTTCTAAGTTCTAGGCGACTGATGACCTCAGAAGTTAAGTCGCATAGTGCTCAGAGCCATTTGAACCATTTGAACACATCCATGCCCGAGGCAGGATTCGAACCTGTGACCGTAGCGGTCGCGCGGTTCCAGACTGTAGCGCCTAGAACCGCTCGGCGCTTGTTAAATCATTCGCAATGACAAGCTTTTTACAAAGGAGGGAATCCTGCGCTCAACCCCCAACCTGATGGTTGGTTGCCACTTCCTTCTTGATCCGTTATTGTACCTGTCGAATTATATATTGTTTCTGCTCCTGCAATCATCTTCTGTATTTTCTGATTTACTTGTTGTACTACGTCATTCCTTGGTGTTAAAACTGTTCGCTCACACAACCAGTCTTTATTTAGGTAGTTCAATTCTATCGATCGATACACTTTATCAATAAGTTGTTCCTAGAGTTTTACACATTGCACGATTCTTGTGATAAAATAAGCTTAGCAGAGTACCGTCCAAGAGTGTAAGTACCATTTCCAACTTTCAATACACTTTCGGCAAATATGTGAGCTTTTTTATCTCCTGTCATTATTGCACGCATACTTTCTTTCAAAAATAACTTTTCAATCTTGTGCCAAAATGTTAATCTCCTTAAACTTGCGTTCATTTCATCTGCCGGCGTTGAATTTTGAATTACCGTTGATTTTTGCTCAACGTCTCCTGATAGCAGAAATAAAACTCATCCCATTATCTGTACTTTTTCCGAAGATTTTGTAATGCTGTATTAAGTGGTTCAACACTTTTTTATGGGCCATTGTACATTCGTTCCATATAAACATAGCGTTAAAAGTTTACGACACGCCGAAGATCTCGTTATATCACTGGAAACTACATTTAATGGCAATTTCAAAGGAAATGTGCCAATTTATCGCCCTCCATTAATGTCTTTTCGACACTATACGGGGTCGCGAAAAGAAGCTTATACGTTTGGGAATTTTGATCCACTATATTTTCAGGCTCTTTATTATTACATGCAGATATTAATTACTCCTCCTTTAAATGTTGAACTGGAACTGAATCACTGATTTCGCGAGCAGTTTTTCCTTTGTTATTTTTTTCTGTGATTATTAAAAATAATATTGAGACACGCTAGGCAGAGATTACATCACGCAACTTGCGTTGGCAGTGCCGAGTATTAATCACGTTGGAATAACAATTTTTGCCACCCACTGCGACTAAAACACCATAGTGCACAATCCGAGACTTAAGGCTACCTCCATGCACAAACGCCATTGCTCTGCGGTGAATAGGTTTGGCTGCAAAGTGAAATACACTGATACACACACACACACACACACACACACACACACACACACACACACACATATATATATATATATATATATATATATATATATATATATATATATTGATTACATGTGTGGCGTCTGTTCCTTCAGACATATCAATGTGCAGAAAAACTTAGGGACCTCGCCGCATTTACGGCAATCACGTGTTTGAATCTATATTTTCAGGCCTTTTTCCAGTATCGTTCCCGACAAAGTCTGACCCGGTTGATGTGTTTACAGCAACACAGTTTGTTCTGGTGCACAGTTTCAGCAATCGCATCGTAAGCTTGTGAAGCTGACAAACCCGAAGTATCAATTACAGGTCCTGGAAAGTCATATGATGGGTGCATGTGCAGGCGGTGATAATTAAAGTTCAGCTACTCACGAAGGTCCAGTGTGGGTTGAAATTATCGTATGGCAGCGAAACCTGATAGATACACTAATGCGTTAATGCAGAACCGATTTACGCTGGAAAAAAATAGTTCAGATTTTGGCCACCAATGCAAATCTAGCACTGCACAGCATCTCGTCGACGTGTCCGGTGCACATCTTTAACAAATTGCGTAAAAGGCGGTTAATAATAAAATCAACATTATGTCTTTCTCACTTGTTTCACATTTTCTACCCACGTCCCATTTCTTGCAGTCACAACGCCAGATTTACACCTGGTAGCTAAAACTGGAACTAATTTTTTTTCCATCGTAAACCGGTTCCGCATTAACACATTACAAAATCTAGCAAGTTTCACTGCTATACGATAATTAGAGCCCATGCTGGATATCCCTGAGCAGCTGCACATTAATTATAACATTCCGGTAGTACTTCAGCTTCTTCTCGGTTTTGAGCAGCGCTAGTGTCCGAAGAACTCGAACCTGATGGGCGTGGCGTACATTTAGCGTCTCCAAAGAAACTTTCACAAACTTTAGTATAGTCACTTTATATTTTCTGCTCCTTAGCTTCCATCTTATTTCGATATGATGCTCTACTTTCTCTGAATCTTTTCGTGGTTAGGCGGGCTGTAACAACACAAAATGATGGTAGAGATAAGAAAAATATCACGAGTGCATTGTGCGCGTGTAAAATTGAATTCTTTCTTTAGTGTTCAACCTTGAGGTTGGATTGCAGCAGTACGCCATTCCACTCTTTGTTTGCCTTCCTGTTCATTTCCGCGTATGTAGTGCATCCCACATCATACGTAATCTACCACATTTATAACATTCATAATCGTCTCCTACAATTCTTTCCCTCAATAGCTCCTTCTGCTATTGTTCTAATGATGTTGTTGGACCTTAAAATGTGGCCTACGAGTTTGTCCCTTTTTGATTGGACGTGCCTCCAGAGATCTGGTTTCTTGTACTTTGCTCAGCACTTCTTCATTGGTTACTCTGTCTCTCCAGCTGATCATCATCCTTCTGTAGCATCAAATCTCGAGGGCTTTCATCCATCTTCCATCTTGTATTTCTATTCTCCAAGTTTCGCACCCGTATCGGACCACACTCCAAATAAATGCTTCGTGATCCGTTTCCTTATTCCCAAACTGATATTCTTGCTGGTGGGTAAGTTCTTTCTCAAATTAAATGTAATTTTGGCCTGCTGTATTCTGATCACAACTTCTTTCCGCCGTCTACCATATCTTGTGATCCTGCTTCCCAAATAGGTAAATTCCTCCATCACTTCAAGCTTCTGTCTTCCTATTCTTATTCTTAAAGGTTCACACTCTTTTCCAATACTGCATACCATCACTTTAGTTTTCGCTTGTTTATCACCATACCATGCGAGTTACAGAAAATCCTTTCCATTATACTGAGCACCTTCTCTAGTCCTTCTTTCGTCTCCGTGATCACAGCAAAGTCAGCTGTGCAACGCAGCATGTCTGTCTTCTGAATATTAATTTTGATGCCCGCTGCAGTAGTTTCACGAACTTGGTCTACAGCTTCCTTGATGTAAGCGTTGAGTATAAAGGGAGAGAGGGCACATTCTTATCTCGCACCTTTTCTAATTTTTGCTTCCTGTTCCTGATAAATTCCTGATCACAGCCACTTCGTTCTCGTAAAAGCTGATCATCACCAAGATGTCTTTGTATTTTACGTCTGCTTTCTTCAGCACTCAAAACCTTTCTAGCCAGATAATGTTGTAATATTATGGAATTCCTTTTCCAGGTCTACAGAGGCAATATAAGTCGATTTATTTTCCTGTATTTGCTTTTCGGTAAGAAGCTTCAGTGACAGAATCGCCGGTCTTTTTCCTAATTGAATTACTCATAATTTAATACGTTAAAACGAATAAATAACATTCTACGAGAGTAAAACGGCAAACAAATTGAAAAGTTTAAAATAAACGAAACAAACATTTATCATAACCCTTCTATATATTCGACGAATCGTCTAAAACAAACTTGACAATTTAGGCAGACATGAAGTATAAAGTAAACATTTTTCTGCGTCACTCTTCCACACGACAAAAACGATGAAGAAATTAAATGTCGCATGCTCACCGTCACGTTTGAGATTTTAAAGGACAGTAAAATAATAATTCAAAAATCAAAACGGACAAACTAATTTCACTTGGTAAGTGTCAACAGCGGATCGTGGCCGCCCGCGTCCGCTTCGAAATCAAAAAGTGAAATTTATTTTCTTACTTTGAATAAAATATTTGGCGAACTTTCATTTAACTTCACAAAAATATAAGTACCGGTATATTTGCTCAGGCCAAATCTTAAAACTGTAATTTGAACCACCTCCACGTGTCTAACTGCTTTGGAATTCTGTATAAGTACCTGTGTAATCCCTATGACAAAACAGTTGTCTGAGCTAATGACCACAGCCTGATGCTGTAGACAGAATTATCCAGTTCGGTTGCCATCTGGCGCACCTCATATGCGTTCTGCCTGGGGCCATGGACACACTGCCCTCCCTACGCTACGCCACTGTGCGTAGGCAGCGCACTGTTAAACCGCTTCCGCTGGTGTTTTTACATAATGGGTTGTAATTATTTTATATCAGGTGCGAACTGTTGCATCACACGGACGGTGCACACGTTGTTCAAAGAGAAGAATAATATTCCCGTGCTCTGAGACTTACTACCGCAATCGGTATCTGCGGAGTACAACCTGGGAATCAGACGCCACTGTCAGCTATGTTAAAAGCATACCAAAACATACTTTAGTAGCGCGTCTTTAGCAGGTGTTGGCTAGCGCAGAAGGTATCAACGTAAGCATCAGGCGTAGCTATCTCGGTACGCGTCGCTGCCACAATAATAGTAACAGAGGGTAGTGAGAGTTTTTTTACTCCGCCAGCGAGACTCGTAAGAGTTGTACAGCGTCCAGTAGAGAGCGTCGCTATTGCGCAGAGCATACCCATGGCCCTGCGTGCGCTATCTGGAGACAAATGTGTGCATTTATCAAGACCTTACTAACCTCTGACATCTTATAAAAAGATATGATAAAAACCGAAACGTTTTTACCATTAGCACTTCACGAAGAGTGTATTAATCGTTCTGTGGTTGGGTAATCAATTTGCACATTAAATAATTAAAATTGTAGACAGATAAATTATATTTTGTATTAGATTCCCCCCCCCCCCATTTGCCCAACACATTTTAGGCGATTATTCGCGTCTGTAGCAAAGACCCGAGGTGGCAGTACTTCCGGTTATACCCTCTAAGTATGGATGTAATTGCATTATCTTGTGTGTGTGTGTGTGTGTGTGTGTGTGTTTTGCGACATGGATACATCAGGGTCAGGGTTAGGGTGGATGTGATTTTTTTCTTTTTGTAAGCATGCTGCTGCTCAGCACACCAAAACTTATAACAAAGGAGGAAAATGATGTTTAATGCTGCCCTTATCCACCTTATAGCAAAAGTAAAATTGCTTATTTTTTTTAAAAAATTAATAATACTTGGCAGTAAAATGTTGAATAGGACGGTGACAGGGGCTCGCAGGTAAGCAGATGACGATAAAGGGTGACCCTGACGAATCGAATCAGCAGAGGTAGGCCTAACCTTTCTCGTCGTAGTGATTACAGCTATGAACAAAATCGAACTCACATAGTCTTCGAACTCCTCTCCCTCCAGCGTGCGCTAATTCTCCTCCAAAACAGTCAGTTGTATCTCGGATTCGAAAAGGAGCCCAATTCCGTGAGACCATTTTTGTGGGAAATGAAGAAAAACTGTCTAAAATTTTAGAATTGCCACTTACAACATTGAAAATTTATTCTAACCAAACATCTTAATGTTTCTGATTCATATATAAACCTAAGTGAGTTAAAAATTCATTTTCATGCTTGAAATAAATTATTAAAAATGGAAATTTTGGGTACTTCTTGGAATCTGATATCATAGCAAACAAAATTTGCTTGAAATAACAGTACTTCTGGGATATTAAAATAAATTATTGCTGTAAATAAAAATGTAAAACAACTTATAAAGTATAAAGTAATGTAAATTTGCTATAGTTTCATTTTACATGCAACATTAATTCTCAGATACATTTTTCAGAGTAGTGCGGTTCTGTGGGTTCATCGACTTGTGGTCTTATTATATATAACTCAAATTCACTCTCAGGCTCTACTTTTTCTCCAGACTGAAGAGTTTCTATACAGTCAAGCACTTCTGGTCTTAAATGTATTCTAATGTTATTTAAATCCTGCAGTTTTGCTCAGTTTACACACGTGCATAAAGATTCACGTGAAAAATCTGGTACAAAATTTGGTTTTATAAGTCTAAAATGTGAAGTTAGTATGTCTGACATTGTTCTTGAAAGCTGCACTTAATTCTCATGGTCAGAACTGTATGTGAAAGAGTAATACTCAGAAAATTTTAAATTTATCTCCATTTTTGGCGCCGGATTTTTTAAAGAACCTAGATGTGTGGGTCTTAAAACCTCTCATGTCAACCCCTTTCATTAAAACAACATCAAACTTATCCCTAATCGTGTTTACCCCTTCCATGTGACGCTGCACTTTTTCCTTCTTTCTTTTCGTTCTTTCTGTTACCCCAAGATATCTATCACAGTGCTGATAACTGAGTCCGCTTATAAGAACTGTATGAACTGTCTTCTCGAATTTCCCTGTTTTTATTAAAGGTGAAAGAATCGCAGCCAAAGCATAGTTTTTGTTTTTCCCAGCAGCACTATCACTCAAAACAATCAACATTTTGAATTTTTTATCTAACTTTTCAGTAAATATTTGTATAAGGAACTGGTTAATTCATTTGTCCCCTTTTTTGCTTCCGCTTCAGGCCACAAAAACACAGATTTTGTTGTTGTACCGCCGTATAAACCAAAAACATTCAACTACATTTGTCTTAAATAAAACATTTCAACTTCTG
Source organism: Schistocerca piceifrons (assembly GCF_021461385.2). Lineage (NCBI taxonomy): Eukaryota > Metazoa > Arthropoda > Insecta > Orthoptera > Acrididae > Schistocerca > Schistocerca piceifrons. The sequence goes on from NC_060149.1 coordinate 662,749,845, forward strand.
ATAAATGAGGAAATAGTATATTTTGCATAAAATCAAAACATAACATTTCTACCCCATCATTAATGCAAGCCTATTCGCCATACGTTTTGAAATTGGAATAAAATACCTTAGCTTTTATTTTATGGACTGCAATATCTTTCTGAAATCTGCCTCTTTCCAGTTTATTCCTCTCAGCATGAACTTGCATCATTTTTGGTTGCAAAGGCTCCATATGCCTGTTTCTGGCCTCCCAAAAGCATAATTAAAATTATCTCTAAAATACCTAACATACTACTTGTATGTTACTTCAGGTTTTGCTTTCGCTACTTCAAGATTTATAATTATCTGGATCATTTATACGCAAAAATTCAGAATACATTTCTGTAAGAGATAAATCGGCAGATGAATACATTTTTACACTGTCTTTTGATTTTCCATTATGGATCACTCTGCACTGGCTCCTATGTGTGTGTGAGTCTTAATTACTATATCTTCTACTTTTGCTAAAGGCCTATTATTATGCTGCTTCGCTGATTAACAGGAGTCTCCCTTTGAGTTTTCAACATAACTGTTTTTCACAGCCGTTTCACAGGTACACTATGTAAACCGGTGAGGTCTTCACGACATAAAGTCCTACATTCTGTACCCACAATAACACAAAATTAGAGAAACGTGTACTCGTGTAAATGGAAAGTGGTTAAGTTAGAAATATTAAGTCCGTTAGCAGTTGCATTATTTGTTATTTTGTATTTCATGCAATACATTTTGGCCATGCGGTTCTAGGCGTTGTAGTCCGGAACCGCGTGACTGCTACGGTAGCAGGTTCGAATCCTGCCTCGGGTATGGATGTGTGTGCTGTCCTTAGGTTAGCTAGGTTTAAGTAGTTCTAAGTTCTAGGGGACTGATGACCTCAAGTGTTAAGTCCCATAGTGCTCTGAACCATTTGAGCCATTTATGCAATACATTTTGTTCTTGGCACCAGTGTATTATATATTTAATATGCCTATTATGAATATTAAAACAAAAGGAAATTGCATTTTTCTGTATTTTTCGTAACATAGCTTATAAATAAAGTGGTGTGATCTTTGTCGGTTACTTCCTTCCAATGCAGGAAGTCTACACTTTGTTCCCACAAGTGTAGTCATGTCCGATAAAATTACGTCTTATCCATTTTGATCTCCTAATTTGTTAAATCCAAGTAGTATAGTTTTTGGCACTCTTCTGGAAAGAAATTCAAACATGCACGTTGACACCTAAAATATAAATTTTTCGTGAGGTAAAACATGTAATCAGCGAAAATTGAAACAATTTATAAATAAACATCACGCAAATCTAAACGAGTAAACATAAAAACGAAGCTGTTTAATTCACCCGTTTTATAAGCTGGAACACGCCTTCCAGCAACCTTGATATATTCTTTTCCGGCAGCTTTAGATTTTGTCTTTCATTCTCAACCCAGTCCTGTTTATTTCGCTTTCTTTTCACATTTATTTCATTAAAATTATTCTCTGGTGTGCTGCAAGCAGACGAAGAACCAGCCATGTTTGCTAGACTATTGCTCAGCGATTGCGCTGACACATAGTGAGAGTTATACAAAACAGATTGTCGGATTCCAAGATCGACCGAACTACAGTCACTTGGGGCCGTCTTCGAATCTACCTCATCCGACAATGGCTAAGAATCGAGTAACACCCGTTGCAGACGCCTTTAAAAAGGTGCTGGTTGCATGAGCTGCTGCTACTGACAATAAACAGCTTCTTCCCAAACTGATACGTGAATGGACGATGCACGTAGAATAACCTGCACTACGATAATTTTATCCACTATTAGTGAAACTTGGTGTATGGAGAACAGAGTGCTGTTTACCACCCCATATGCCGATGAGGAAAAATCAGCAGTTTACGTTTTATCGGAGATCGTTCGCCGTTTCTGGTGCTTGAGACTTTCTCATGATACAATGTAGTCAGCATCTTTCGTAACACATCAATATTCTAACATAGTGGCAGCTCTGAAAGACTTTGCCAGACTTCCTTACGCCTCCCAGATCTTGTGTAGAAGAAACAATAAACTCGTGTAAAGCACTAGTGGTATGTTGTAAGAGAGTTGGTCTTACAAAGAGACTCAGAAACTCACTCAAACAAGAGGTCTAAGTCCAAGTTAGACATGTTGCTTTCAGAACGTAACACTCTGATCGAGGTTAAGCAGTTGCACCCACAAAAAGAGTTGATTAGAGCTTATCATGTTCCTCAAGCTATGCAAAGAAGCTATTAATAATCTAGAACTAGACAACTATATGGCTCTCCATTTGGTACTTGTCTGGAGGTACAAACTTCTGGATGATCACTTGAGTCTTAACTAAATAGTTACACCGTGGCAATACTTAAATTAAGATGCAGAAGTTACATGGATGGAAGGAATGATAAAATTAAACTACATTTGCACCACAAGATCGTAACATTTTTTTGTGTCCCCCATATCTTGATGTTTTGATTCAGAACACTGGAGACAGAAACGTTGTTGCCGAAGAGGTTGGTGCTAACGTGTACACACTTCAGATGAGTAAATAACTATATTCCTATTAGTCTATGATTTTGGAACATGATTATGAGTGAATCTAGCAACAAATTACGAGTCTTCTTTCTAATTACTCGTGCTTCACACAAAAGTTCATTAGGCAGATCGGAACTGCCGCATCCGTTGAAATTCCAGAGGTATGCGTAGACCATGTGGACAAACACCGCGAAGTACTGTTGTATCAATCAGTCGCTGCTACCGAAAGGGATGTGGAGATGGAAACTGATATTCTTGGATGGTGGAAGGAACGCGAAAAGACAATGCCCTCTCTAGCACATGTAGCTGGAAGCACAAATCATCAGAACTCTAATGTTGTGGATGATATTTTATAGTTTCACAATAACAGTGATCTGTTAAATACTTTTGACTTATGTTAATTGATGTCGATAATATTCAGAAATTAAAGCATTATTGTGATATAACGCTAAATAAATTTAACGATCTCCTAGAAGCGGCCAGTATCGGACCATCGTCTTTCAGAAATTTCTTAAAGTTCCGATAATAAACGACAAAGGGGTGTTGCATTACTCATAATCTCCTTTGAAAGACGCCGTACTAGTGTTTTAACAAATACAGCGAGGAACAGTAATTTTACAGAAGTCTTTTATGATTGCACGAGCTGGAATCCTAAGCACAGATTCTGTTACTTGTCGAAAGTGTGTATGTCAACGTAATTGAATTGGTGGTGAGGTCTTATAGGACCAAACTACTGAGGTCATCGGTCCCTAAGCTTACACAATCCTTAATCTAACTTAAACTAACTTACGCTAACGACGACACATCCACCCATGCCCGAGGGAGGACTCGAACCTCCGACGGGTGGAGCCGCTCGAACCGTGACAAGACGCATGCGACCGCGCGGCTACTCCGCGCGGCAACGTAATTGACACAAACACACACGCACAGACACACACAAGCCTGTGCACGCACGCACGTACGTACGTGTGTGTATAAGGAGAAATAGAATAATATTCACGGTGAACCAATCAGTAAATGTAAATAATTAACTACCGGCCCCGGAATCGGAAGAGTAGCACTAACTATCTAGAACCGCAGGACATGTCTGGCTTAGTGGTAACAAATTAAATGCACATATCTTCCTCGTGAGTCAGTCTGTCTATTACTGAAAAACGTATTAAAGGCCCTGCAGTAATTCCTGAGATCATCCCTCAAATACAGACAGTATTAATTTATAATATGATAGATACACCTCATATCCAACGGCTGTGTGTTTAGCGCAATGCCGTGAGTCCTCGCCTATACTTGCACACTCACTCTCCCTTCTACGCTGGTCTAGTCACTGTGCAGCCGACAAGACTCAAGCGACGTGTCTGCGGTTATGTATGTGCAGCCCAGAGATTGTCGAGTCGAGTCGAGTCTCGAAGTATACGGAGACTGAGAGATCGGAGACGATGTCATAGGACCCGTTGGCGAGTGTAACGAGTTTGCGGAGCTCATTTCACATCTGTATAGCCGAGAGCTCAAGTAGCAGTTCATTTTGTCACAGAGGGGCAGCGGCGGGTGGGGGGCGGCAATCTTAGAGCGAAATCAACGCTTCACCATTGTAAGGAGATTAAAATCGGTGTAGAGTGCAGTAGTCTCGCAGATACGAAGGTTTGTACGGGATACTGACAAAAAAGCGAAGCATCTGGAAAAAACTGATGTGGACGCAGTTTCGTATACTTACCCACATAACCAGCTATGTAAATGTTTAGTTGCAGTCTGTGATGACTAAAATGGCTACAAAACTGCATCATTGAAAATGGCCACCGTGTGAGAGACACACTGGTGCGGGATGGAAGTAATGTAGTAATGTGCATGATGTGACTGCTAAGCAACATAACTCGATGGAACTTGAACCATGCATAGAAAGAAGTACTACAGCACAGTACAGAAGGTATCTGGAAGAAATTCGCTATGAGACGAAGAGGAACTACACTTCCATTCAAACACATTAATTACATAGAAGTCACCGCGATTTGTCATTGATTACAAAAGGCAGCAAGTGGTTCTTAATAGGGCGAGTCATCACGGACGGCAGTACATGCTCTGCAACACGCGACAACCATCTGTATGTATAACGCAAAGCTTATAATGGAGCAACAAATGTCATTTGTTTCATTGTACTTTACGTTAAATGCGCTTGATTAATAAAGACGCTGCGATGCGCCCTACTTTAATTTGATGTTACCATTGGCCGTGGACGCCCATTCGAACATGAAATGCTTGTCTTATGTTCAAATATGTAATGGTTACACGCGACACTAGTACTTGTATTTGTGTAATACTTGTGCATTTTTTGTTATCATTCACTATATTGCTGTCAGGTTCACGAGTAACGAAGGTGCATAGACGCATTCACACGCGACACGCGACACGCCCATTGTAGGCGGGGATACGTTTGTACGTGAGGAGCAACGCTAGCGCCATCGAAAATTTCTTGGTGCTGTTGGCTATACTGACCTCCAGATTGATTTTGTCTTGGCAACAGGCATGTGCAGATCGTGGCATTCGTTCTACAGACATTTATAAAGCATATGTTGCTCTTTAATGTTTATTATTAGGATCAGGAACTGTCTTTGCAAGTATGTTTGTATCGAAATAATCAATTTCTGTTACATTTGAAATTTTTATTGTAATACCACTTTTGTATTTGCTGTTCACTGACAAATAAGTACTGTTTTTGTAACCTCAGTAGGCCAGGCTTGAAAATGAGCCAATGAGGTTCGGAAATAGTTGCCTGCAACTGTTGACAGAATCGTTAATTAACGCTTTAAGTATACTGTGTTGCATAATTGCTGTAGTGTCTATTCTTTTTACATAAATGATTATTTAGCGTTTGTGTACTAAGTTTCCTTGAGAACAACTTGATAGGCCCTACTTGAAATCCCCATAGTCAAAACCGAGACAGGAATTTTGCCTGTTACAAATACTGAAAAATCTATTTGAATTTTCTTAATAGTATGTACTTCATAAAAACAAGGCAGCTACTGTTTTATAGTATCTTCTTTCACCGTAATGGAATTCAACGTTTATAAATAGTATTTCCGAATACATTTCTTTCTAATTTGAAGGGTAACTGTAAACAGGGTGATTTCGTGATGTTATAAACTTTCAGTTATGATTGAGAAGGGTAAATGTATGAATCTGAGGTAAGGGACTAGTTCGGTAACGACCGAGTCGAAAGGTATCAGCGAAAATCTATTCAAGTTCCACTCATAGCCTCACGCAGCGCTCAAATTAAGGGACCCAGGACCCAAACTTCCAAATCCTGATCATGACGTACTTCTTCCCGCTGAATTATCCCCAATGCCCTCAGATAAATTCCCCTGTTGGGCTAGTAACTGTATACGTAATTTGGTGTCAGAGAGATCGAAAATCCTACGCCTACGCTGCGGTACCAATGAATTCCTTTGACCTACACACTTTTCACGAGCTACTATATTTACAACATTTGTTCAAAATCGCGTCCCAGCGTCAATGCGGACATTGCATCGCCGCACGAAGTTCTGTCGCCCCTGTCCTAATATCCCCGGTGTCGTTTGAACAGTGCGTAAGACAACGAGAGTTCTTGCCGAGAGATGCCCTTTAGTCTCGACAAGTACCTTGTAAACAATACTTTTCATTTGGCCCCACAGGAAGAAATAAGGTGGGTGACATCAGGTCAACGTGCTGGCCACGAAACAGGACCTCCTCTACCTTTCCCGTTTTCTAGGAATGTCTCGTCCAGGTGTTCACGAAGCCTCTGTCCAAAGTGAGGTGGGGCTCCATCATGTTGGAACCACATTCGTTGACGAATAACAGGTGAGATATGTTCTAGGAGCTTGGGTAGTATGTCTCTGATAAACACTGTGTATTCTGATGCATTTAAGTGGGGAGGAAAAAGAAACGGGACTAGTACCTTCTAAGGTGGCTATAATTTCGCCCCTTACAAGCACTCGTCTACATACTTTGCCGTGATTTAAAACCGGAATTGGGTATCATTTGATAGGTTGTACACCACATACAGGGTGTTACAAAAAGGTACGGCCAAACTTTCAGGAAACATTCCTAGCACACAAATAAAGAAAAGACGTTATGTGGACATGTGTCCGGAAACGCTTAATTTCCATGTTAGAGCTCATTTTAGTTTCGACAGTATGTACTGTACTTCCTCGATTCACCGCCAGTTGGCCCAATTGAAGGAAGCTAATGTTGACTTCGGTGCTTGTGTTGACATGCGACTCATTGCTCTACAGTACTAGCATCAAGCACATCAGTACGTAGCATCAACAGGTTAGTCTTCATCACGAACGTGGTTTTGCAGTCAGTGCAATGTTTACAAATGCGGAGTTGGCAGATGCCCATTTGATTTATGGATTCGCATGGGCAATAGCCGTGGCGCGGTACGTTTGTATCGAGACAGATTTCCAGAACGAAGGTGTCCCGACAGGAAGACGTTCGAAGCAATTGATCGGCGTCTTAGGGAGCACGGAACATTCCAGCCTATGACTCGCGACTGGGGAAGACTTAGAACGACGAGGACACCTGCAATGGACGAGACAATTCTTCGTGCAGTTGGCGATAACCCTAATGTCAGCGTCAGAGACGTTTCTGCTGCACAAGGTAACGTTGACCACGTCACTGTATGGAGAGTGCTACGGGAGAACCAGTTGTTTCCGTACCATGTACCGCGTGTGCAGGAACCATCAGCAGCTGATTGGCCTCCACGGGTACACTTCTACGAGTGGTTCATCCAACAATGTGTCAATCCTCATTTCAGTGCAAATGTTCTCTTTACGGATGAGGCTTCATTCCAACGTAATCGAATTGTAAATTTTCACAAGCAACATGTGTGGGCTGACGAGAATCCGCACGAAATTGTGCAATCACGTCATCAACAGAGATTTTCTGTGAACGTTTGGGCAGGAATTGTTGGTGATGTCTTGATTGGGCCGCATGTTCTTCCACCTACGCTCAATGGAGCACGTCATCATTATTTCATATGGGATACTCTACCTGTGCTGCTAGAACATGTGCCTTTACAAGTACGACACAACATGTGGTTCATGTACGATGGAGCTCCTGCACATTTCAGTCGAAGTGTTCGTACGCTTCTCAACAACAGATTCGGTGACCGATGGATTGGTAGAGGCGGACCAATTCCATGGCCTCCACGCTCTCCTCACCTCAACCCTCTTGACTTTCATTTATGGGGGCATTTGAAAGCTCTTGTCTACGCAACCGCGGTACCAAATGTAGAGACTCTTCGTGCTCGTATTGTGTACGGCTGTGATACAATACGCCATTCTCCAGGGCTGCATCAGCGCATCAGGGATTCCATGCGACGGAGGGTGGCTGCATGTATCCTCGCTAACGGAGGACATTTTGAACATTTCCTGCAACAAAGTGTTTGAAGTCTCGCTGGTACGTTCTGTTGCTGTGTGTTTCCATTCCATGATTAATGTGATTTGAAGAGAAGTAATAAAATGAGCTCTAACATGGAAAGTAAGAGTTTCCGGACACATGTCCACATAACATATTTTCTTTCTTTGTGTGTGAGGAATGTTTCCTGAAAGTTTGGCCGTATCTTTTTGTAACAACCTGTATATATGAATATTTAAGTAAGACTGATATTAACACGTACACCTAGTAAATAGTTGTTAACGCTTATTGCATGAAAGGTGATGGATTGTCTTTATTATCAAAATGGCGTAGTGAATGATTGCCTATACTAGCAGAGGTTGGAACGCCAGTGGAAATGAAATGGCAGGCGTAACTCAGGCACTGGGTGGAAAATCGAGCACAGGTGTGTTTGTCTGCTTAACACAGGATGTAGCCCAAGCTGGACAGTCGGGCCAGCTGAGCGCTGAAGCACAATACAGCGGCGGCCGGCCGATATTGTAGGAGGGCCGAAAGAATAATAGGATAATACTTCGGAAATTCTGAAAATCTTGGAGTACACAGAGAGGAACGAGGAAGCGTTACCTCTGAAATCACGCAGGCAGGGTTATTCCCGAGGATTTTTTCTCTGAGAAGCGAACCATCGTATGAATTCCTAATTAACGGGCATAGGTATTTCCTCGCAAACTTTCCGCGCTGGACGGCAAAAGACTAAAATATAGTTGGTCAGAGTTCGGAGGAATCTGTAGAGAGGTAGAATATTCCGTGGGTTCGAGAATATGATTCGCCTCCTGCAGTTACGAGGGAGGAGAGCCGAGCTTTGCTGGGAAGCCGGCGGTGGAGAAACGAGGTCTTCCGTTTTGACCGCCTGTTTTTCACGGTCGCTCAGTATCAGTTTTCGTTGTACAGACGGACTTTCTGTCTTTGCTCTCAGGAGATTTTATAGTTAGTTATGTACTGCCCTGTTGCGAACTTATACAATTCTGGACTTCGCCTCCAGTACGCAGCGGTAGTGATTGAGAACACTTCTTCTTTCTATACTGACGTTGAGACGTTATCTGAATTCCGTCCTTGTGGCTGGGGGTTCGCGTTTCTTGTCTGTAGAACACAGAGAGTAGAAGACAGTATTAGATTATACTAGTCCGAGGACCGCCTTCTGGAGTCTTAGTATTTGAAAGAGTTTTTATTTTGTAGCTGGAATTCTTCCATCGTCGTAGACGTGTACGAGAACCGTCACTCCGACGCACCGGTCGCAGTACTTTGGTGATATTGCTAATTGATTCGGCATATTGGGGCTATAAAGCTAAACAGTTGTGATCACGTAAATTTTATTTCCACTGAGGTTCCACACCACTGTAGATCATCTATGACAGTATTGTCTTCTAGTGTTTGGTACATAGATAATGTCAGTCATCTCGCGTTATTTGTATTAGATCGCGTAGCCATAAAAAGGGTCACACTTGGGCAATTGATCAATAATATTAGTTAGGAAATTCATTTGTATCTCTTTATGTCCGTCCATTGGACATTGATAAATAAACGTTTGTAATATATAAAGGGATTTTAATCTACAGTGAATGTATAAGCAGAAACAACATTTATTATTTGGTAGTTACTAGTTCCCTTAACCATTCATTTATGTTTATGTTGTAATTTATATGTTAAAGAGCAAGAAGGTAGAAATAATATCACCATTAAGAGATCCTAAGATTTGCTTCAGGGGGTAGTCAAGCAGGGACAAATCTTCATTTTCGCGTTCATTATTTTCCGTTGCGCACATTCATTTTTACACCCGCCTCGAGTAGCATCTTGGAACATAATCATTGACTATGCCTGCCCATATGTTGACTTGTCATCTGTGTTTATGGCTCTTCACATTTGCAGCATGGGGACCCTCATCGGCTCAGACACGACTACTGCGGCTATTCAACATTCCCACTTTGGTGAACCAGGCTTTATCCGTGAAAACTGCACACACAGGAAAGTGAGGATCGACTGTAAGTCGCTGCAAGAGCTATTGGCTAAACACGACACTAGGTCCGAAGTCAGCAGGAGTAACAGCACGCACTTTCTGCGGATGGTAGGGGTGTAGCTGCATTTCCCGTAATACTCGCAATATAATACTCCGCGAAACATTCGTTTCACGTGCAACTGATGAAGTGTTGATTGCAGGCGCCTTATTCACTTGAGCAGGCACTGTATCTTCTAAGACGGAAGTACGTGTAGTTCGTCGTTCTACTCGGTTGTTGTACTGTGGTACTAGTTGGCCTCTTTCACTTAATCGCTGGAACAGTCATGGAAATGTGTTGTGAGCTGGATGTCTTTTACGCGGATACCTAATCCTGTACGACCTTTCCATTTCTCCTCTGCTTGCCCATAAACGAAAATCTAGTCCGTCACCTGGTATATCCCGATGTGGTTAGGCTTAATCTACGCTAGTATTTCAACTTGTAAACACAGACTGCGGTACTACAGTACATATCGTACACTGCATGCCAGGATTGCTCATGTCAGTACACAGTAAGCCATCTGCATTGGATTAGCTACTATCCCAACCTCTACGTGTAAGTGCTGTATCACAATTGCCTACCCTACGCTGTTAGCAACAACAGTACTGGTATATTTATTCTACTGTCAGAGGTATCAGAACGATTTTCTCTTATAAATTTTGACTTTATCGTTTCCGAATCACCCTCTATACAAGAAAGAACTTCCATCACTCTCCTCTAACTGCTTCAGTGGGCGAAAATGTCTGTTGAGGTACAAATGTCCTCATACTTTCGGTACACCTCAAGCAGGAAAGTCTTTGGGCTGGGCCGTGTGTGCGTTACTTTTTATTCGGTAAAGTTGGTCAAGAAATGGACGTCAACTATCGTTGACGGAAACGCAAGTGAAGACGTGTGTCCACTAGCAAGTAAGCTTTCGCAAGTAGCTTGCTGCAGCTACTTCTGCAAGTTGTTGGATGTTGACAAACCTCCAGCAAGTTGATTTTCGCAAGTTTTGTCAGCTTGCAGAAGCTTCTGCAAGTTAGTGGATACAGTTCAGAGCTGCACCTGCTTGCTGCATCTACTTGCTAAACGTCCAGTCGCTGGAAGTTTCCCTTACACTCACAAAAGCTTTATGTGGTTATACAGGTACAATAATGTCAGCGTCATTGTCAAGGTGTAACAAATACGTGTGCAATTGTTGTAAAACAACCGTCAGTTCAAAAAAGGCATGCTTCGCTGTGTTGTGAAACACACAAAAATGGCTCTGAGCATTATGGGACATCTGAGGTCATCAGTACCCTAGACTTAGAACTGCTTAAACCTAACTAACCTAAGGACATCACACACACCCATGCCCGAGGCAGGATTCGAGCCTGCGATCGTAGCAGTCGCGCGGTTCCGGACTGCAGCGCCTAGAACCGCGTGGCCACCGTGGTCGACGAAACACAAAACACGTGGAGTTTAAAGGGACTATAAAGGAGAACGCTCTTGTAAATATTGTGGCTGATTACGAGATAGACTCTGAAATATAGAAAAAATTCATAGTTTGCGGGCTCAATATTGTCAGGAACTTAAGAAAAAAAAAACGTAAAAGTGAACACAGTATTGTAAGGTGTCAGGCAAATCCAACACCTTCCATGAAAACCCTGACATGATAAGCAAATCCAGTAGTATGTCATATAGCTCCGAATAAATCGTGACATTAAATTAACCAAAGTAATGCGAGTAACGAGTGAGCAAATGGAATACCACAGACTAACACAAGAATGCCTAAATGCATGTCATGCCTTCCCACCGTGAGACAGACGCAGTTCAGAGGGGAGAAACGAGACGAGGGGAGAAACGAGAACAGAAGGCGAGAGCAGAACCGTGTTAAGCGACAAGGCCCTACGATACTGGACGGACACCCACGTCGCCAGCTAACCGCTAAGACCACACCACCCGCAAGTTTTTAGCGTGAGACTTTTTCGCGTCTCTGTTCGTTAGGACCACCCCCCCCCCCCCCCCAGCCCATGTTAAAAGATAGAGCCGTCCAGAAGAACAGTATAGATCTTACGATAACGCTAAAAGGACCACACCAGCTGCAAGTTTTAGCGTGAGACTTTTTCGCTTCTCTGTTACGTTGCAAACTTTAAAAACATTGCCCCACCACGAAAAGTATAACGTTTCTCATTGGATAGACAGAATTTTTGTAGGCGGAACTTAAGGTTAACGTTGAGACCCTGATTGGTCAGATGAAAACACAGCCAGATAGTTTTTTTTAAAACCAACTTCGGTAAATTGTAGTAAGGAGAAGTTAGAACAGAGTTGCTTCGGAGACGGCGAGGTGAGCGGAGCTGTGCTGACTGCCGCCCCCTGACGGACACCGACAAGATAATGAACGCACGCGATGCCGCATTTTTGAGCGCATAAGGCTTCACTCAGAACTGCAGAAGTCTCATCTGTTGCATCCCCGTTTTGCGTAATACTAGTGTCGATCGTCAATTAAAGCTCATGGTGTTCACATTTGCCACTTGAAGTAAAAATCTGAATCGCGATGATTTTTCTGTTATATAGTTATTGAGAAGCCACATCAGCCACTGTAATTTACGACAAGTTAGATAAGTAATTGAAGATAATTGAGGGTCACTGTAGACCATTTTGATAGTTTTCTCTTTTGTGAAACTTAATTTAAACCTAGATTATAGATGTGATATGGCATAGGTCATCCTTCGGTCCATTGTAGAACTTGGAAACCCATTCAGGGAATATTCGTTCACATTTTTGTTGAACGCAGTTGGTTTTTAGCATCCTGTATTCAAACATTTCCTTTTATCAGTAGTGCAATTTATAAACAATGTTTTGTGAGTAGAATAAAATTTCCAATGGTAAACTTAACTGCTTTTTCTACGTTATTTTACCAGCTAACTAAAAATAGGAAAGCCTTGAAACCCTTCCACTAAATTTAGTTAGTATTAAGATTCTTTTACTGGGAGTGCAGTGGAGCTGACGCTGAAATCATTAAGTATTTGGTTATATCATTGCTAGTCTCACTGAACTCTTCTGAATTCTACATGTCATGTGTGGTCTGGCGTCTCCTTACCAGCAACAGGTCCCAGGTTCAAACTAGTCAATTCCCTAAAAAACTCGCTCAGAGCGTCGTTGCGCGAAAGTGGTAGGGAGACACGATATAGAACAGACACCACGCAGAATGTTTAGAGTATATTGCTTTTATTTTCTCAGCTACTGTGGTATATATTTCAGAATGAATTATTTTTAATTCACTTTACCGGTTTCAAGCGAACAGTCTCTCATCTTTAGAAGACTAAAATTTGGAATATTATAAACCATTAGAACGTGGCCATATATGTGCTAAACCAATATTAAGTTTTTTGTAGTATTCGTTCCACTTCATCGTTAGAGGATTGATACAGTAACCAGTCTTCATGGTTATATTGAAAATAAAACAGTAGCGGTTGTAAAGTTATTTTTTATTTGAAAATAACACTTTTCGTCGTGGTTAGGCATCATCAGATTATGTAAAACTGTCAAATGAAGTTCACTGCGCCGGCTACCAAAGCTCTATGTCAGCCAATATGATGCACGCATGGCCCTAAGTTGTGCTCTGCTTGCTGCTGTAATAGTTCAAATGTTTCCACAGTTCCTTTTCCTTATTCTGACGACCGGATTTTTATCCAGACGGTTTTATGTGTAGGTGGTTGACGCAGAATTTCGGTAGACGGCGCAGTGAACTTCATTTGGCAGTTTTACATAGTCTGATGATGCCTAAACCACGGCGAAACGCGCTATTTCCAAATAAAAAAATAACTTTGCAACCGCAACTGTTTTATTTTCTATATAAGTAAGTTCTAGTTTTTGTAATAAATTTCGTATACTTTGCGTAAATGTATGGTTAAGTTCCAATTAATAATAAAGTACCGGGTTATGTAGGCTTTTGAGGATGACAGATTAATCTGTTCAAACCGGTGAAGTGAAACAAAAATAATTGTGCAACTGACTGCTCAGTTTGACTCCGAAATACAGATGATGTGTGTAAAAGAAAATGCGAGTATTTTAATTCAATAAAATTTGTTTGCTCCCACACGCCAAAGGAAACACGATAATTTTGTAAACAAATTTTAAATTCTACGAATAGTATTTACTTTTATTAAGAAAGTATACGTTTCTGTCTCCGCTAACAACGAAAACTCAGCTAACATTTAAAGACGTCTGTATTGACATTTTTCTTCCACATCTGGTGAAACAAAGTACTCGGTAATTTTATTTCACACTTCCTTGACTGTGGCCAGTTACGTATGAGGGGTTAATGCTACACTTGTTTCCGCTCCTCTTTGCGCCGTTCTCCTTGTGTTTATGAAACTCAGGAGCAAATTGTGCTAAGCAGCGCATAATGGGAATGCTACTCATTCTGTGTCATCAAAAATTTGTGGCGAACACAAACTGCCTCGACAAACCGTCCCTGTTTTCTGGGTTTAGAACAACTGGAGTTAGTAGTACTCGAAAGTGTATGGGTATAGATCCGAAAAAGTTTCCAGACACATTTCTTGCTCGAAAGAGCAGATAATTAAACTCCCGAATCTCCATTGGTTGGCCTCCAAAAGGATAGAGGATTCATATAGTATTCTTTTTTCTTAAGCAAATGCATCATCAGCAACAGTGGCATCTGAGAAACTGAGAAGTTCCAAGTATTTCCTGACAGTTTATAATTATTAAAAACTGCGTCAGATATTGTACCATCGAGAAATACAACTGTATCATTAGGTCCAATCTGTGTTAATACCACAATACTATGGGTGCCTTTATACTTAAAGAACACACTGCCTTATTTCTTGGGAGCACCAATACAGCATGGAAAATCCCAGCTGTTCTCAAAACCATTAGCGATGTTTAACCATTCTACAGTTTACAGTATCTAAAATCACAGAAAACAATAATTATATTCGAAATGTACGCTTATGAATAATAAGACTCATACTGCATTATTGTTACTATTTTAGGTATCAGAAAACGAAAACAAGGAAAATGAATGTGACAAATTCCGCTCAGGAGGAAAAATTACGTGAAGCAGAAGCTACAAGAAGTTATTCGGGCGAATTCTGACGCTATCCTTCAGAATACAATAGAAATGACGCAGAACGTTGATGATGGAGGTCAGATGTTTGGAGACGGTGTAACATCTGAGCTTACATCTTTGCCATAGGAAAAAAGGTATCATTCAACAAGCAGTTTTGCAAATTTCTTCAGAATATGATAACTTAATTTCTTGCAATAATACTTGGATTTCTAGTGACAGAAATTTCATTTCAACAATGTACAAACTGTCGGATGAAGTAATTACTTTACCACATACTCTCGAAGTGGATCATTCACAAGGTAATTGATTTGTAGGTGTTCTGCTTAACTGAATTATTTGAGTTTAAGAAATACCAAAATACTAACCTTTAAATATTCTCTTTTCAGTCATTCAAATAAAGCTTCGTAGTAGTCGAGAACGATGCTAGAAATCGTGCACACCAGGATTCGAGAGCGAGATGTGAGAAAGTGGAAATAATCTCCTGGCCATAAATAATAGTTCTTTTGTAATTACGTTTAATGTGTATTTTCGTGTAGCGTTCGTCCCAATAACATGTGGTAACGCAATGTGTCTTCAGCTTTGGTTGCGTAAATATCTGTTGCGTGTAAGGAGAAACTCCATTCATTTTACTAAGTATGCTTACAGTATTGTGATGTATGCAAAATCATTTACCAGTATTTCCAATCCAAGTCAGTAATTTCCCGCATCTCCTGCAGTGGTTCTCTAAACTAGTAACTACGTATGTTTGCGGCAGCTAACGGTACACATCCGGCGATCGCATATATGAATATTTTCTCTTTCAGTGCAGTAGGTACATTCGTCGCTGTAAAATTTGAGGTACAGGATAAACACAGCACAGATTGTCCGTCGCGCAAGAGTACAGGAACAATAAAGAAGGTTTTCAGTTGCAGGGAATTATTCTGTCAGTAAATTCGTATTAAAGTTGTGTCTTTTCAAAATATGCTCAGTACATTCAAACAGTGTATAGTTCGTCGGGTTAAATTCTCACTTACAAGCACTCTGTTTAAATTCGTGATACAGCACAGCGGAACCACACGTCTTCTTTCAAGTTACTAGTTAGATAGACGCTACCTTGGCCCAAATTTTTAGAGTTGTAAACTCCCACAAACCTATCCAAAACATCCTGGTAATTCGAGTTCTCTCAAGACAAAGTAACTACTCACATCTCTGTGGTATCTCTAGATCAGTACGAAACAGCGACAACAGTGCAAAACAGGTTAGTATCGTTTATGTTTACACACAGCCAAATTTGTATACTTCACATTCTTTTAAGTTAACTTCTGTTTAATTCTACTTTCTAAATTACGATGGCCATGATCGAGAAATGTGGGAGCCATAATAGGGCGGTGAGTAGGGGAATTTGGTGACAATCTCGTAGTAAACATATCCACTGTAGATAAGTGGGGGGGGGGGGGGACGGTTGGGAGAACATTGGGAAAACTAAAGATGTGCTCCAGGAACTGCAAAGCATGCAGCAGAATCTATTTCAGCGGAAAGCCGGAAGGTAAAAGGTTTCCTTCAGGACAGTTGGAGGAGGCAAGGAAGGAACAGATAAAGATAGAGGAAGAAAGGGTAGGAGGGTCGTTAGAAACTGACAGTAAGTGAGAAGGCAGGGAGAAAGAGTAAGCGATCTGATAGTTTCATCATAAATGCTAAAAACAGATCTTAACCATTGCCAGAGTTCACTGGAGGAGAGTCTCATGTAGGACTAAAATCATGAAATGTGCAGCACACTTCACTCGTAATCATCGAGCCTAGGAATGTGCAGAATGAATTAGGTGTAGGCCCTAAGTCTCAGAAATGATTATGGGTAGCGTACCAGACCAACAACATATTCAAATCAAGTACAAGGCTAAATCAAGTGACGGAGAACTTGGGGCATTCATGTAAATATTTTACGAAAGAGGACCATGTACTGTGGCAATTGGTGGGGCGGGAAACAGTTTGGGTAGGGACGTGGCAAATAGTGTAGGTGCTGACCTGGACAAAATCGCCTCCCTGATTCGTGCACACTTTCGATATGGTCCGGCATCATGATTGGCCACACCTTAATGGAGCAATGAGAATAATGTTGGATAAGACACTGATGATAGCTGACTTCGCGCGTGATGCTCCGGTACCAGCCGACAGACGCGGTTTCACGGCACATGGCTACACCTTAACAGGACTGGGAAGGGAACACTGGTACAGCTAATACATGAAGGTACGGTGGGTGGATCTCAGACTGCACATGGTCGAATACCTATTGTCGCAGGTAAGAGAAGTATGTCTTTTTTATGATAATGTCGGACATTCAGACAACAGGCACCCCTGCTTAAAGAGTAGCACTCACAAGTTAAGTTCGTAGGCTTCCATCCCCAAATATTTTATATTCAGACTCACAAGTTAGATTATCACAATGGCACAATTATTTGATGTCCTAAAGAAAATGAAACCACTGACACAATTAGTATTGGCTATTTCACAGTCTTAACAGTCGTTCTTCAACACATGCAGTCAATAAGACTTGAAATACACAAATCTGAAGTTAAGTTCCAACCTTTGAAGTGCACTGTAGTTTTTGTCACTGCGCACCGGCATAGACAAAGAAATCAACATGTAGTATTATCGTCGCACGAAACGACAGATTATTACTCTGTTCTTGAAAGGGTGGAGTATCATGCATTTATATTAGAAAAAGAGCACATTTTAAATCTAGATTTGACCTTAATGCAGGTAGTGAAGATACACTCTGAAACACTAACTATTGAATTAACACTGTTGACATCAAGAAAATAATGAGTTTTTTGGTGTTAGAGAAAACAATTCCTTTATTCCCACATACATTTAGCAGTAACTTAACACTACACACATGAATGAATGTGTAGACATGAACAGCACGGAATAACTAACAAAAGCTATGTCAAAGAATAACTATATCACTGCACGTAAATTAACACTTCACGGAATGTTTATGAAGCACTGTACACTTTTAGGGATCGATTGTCAGAAATAGGTCACTACATGACTCCCCCCTTTAATGCTAACGATACCGCAGATTAAATTTCACCCGCAGTCCAGCTCTTGTAACTACTTCTTTCTTGGAACCGGGCGGTGCGTCACGTGTGTCAGTGGTTGTGTCAGGGAGTGGTGTAGTAGTCCTCGACGTCGGTCTTGGTGTTGCAGTGACTGGTGTTCGCTGAGCGCCGTTGTGGTGTTCATGGGGTACAGGAACACATCTTGTAGCTTCTCCTGTCTTCTCTGGTTTGTGTTCAGTGGTAGCTGTGGTGTCTGTTGCGTCCAGAAATCCAGGCTTGATACGGTCCACTGCAACTGTGGTGGGTGTACCGTTAATCATTATGCGGAAAGTATTGGTATCCCTACTGACTACCAGATCCGTCATATGGTGGCTGCAGTGGTTTACGCACAGTATCATTGCGTAAGAATACATGCGTGCACTTGTCTAGCTCCGCAAAAACGAACGAGTGTCTTCCAAGCTGGTTTCTAGGGATTGTTGGTCTCAATTGGCGTAATGCTCTCTTAGTCTTGTGGCGAATTCTGAGGCTGTGATTGTATCATCTGCCATGCTGTGCAGAAATTCTCCAGGTAGGCGTAACGTTTGTCCATACACCAGTTCTGCTACTGTTGCTTTCAGATAACTTTTTAATGACGTTCGTAGACCCAAAAGTACGATAGGTAGTGTCTCTGTCCAATTTGGTGTTGCGTGATATCTCAGTGCTACCTTTAACTGTCGATGAAGACGCTCAACCATGCCATTTGATGCGGGGTGGTATGCCTTTTTTTTTTTTTTTTTTTTTTTTAACAAGAGGTGGAGCCCCTCCACGCCCACACCGGCATGATGGCCAACACAAAAGGTCTACTGCCATCTCTGCATAAGGGTTAGTATTCACTAAAGTGAGGTGTCGCAGGATGTGGGTGCTGCGATGTTTGCGTACGTCTGGTTAGGATTAACCATTAATACGCGCTCATCTGGAGATAGATTGGTCGAAATCTGACGAAGGGTAGCGGTTTGAAGGGCAGAGGAAAAAAAGTGCCAAGGCAAGAGCCAAGGGAAAAAAACCTCTGCGAAAGTTAGGTCTGGCGGCAAGAGCAGTAGCGGTTGTCTTGCTGCCTGCGATAGGTTGTGCAAGGATAGGCTTTGTTAGTAGTGGGTATCATGCATGTCGATACCTTGACGTTGTGCGTTTGTGCTGCTCGGCGGCTGGCGCTGGGTGCTGGTACAGAGTCCTCGTTCAGCGTCCTGCAACCTGCAACAGTTATGTTTGTTATCGGTCTTGTGTCCGATAGGTCATATACCGGAGGCACAGTGTGAGGGAGTGTTGGGAGATTGTTCGTGCGTCTGTGGGCGAGCTCGTCGGTGTCCCTGCTGTGGCCTGTTGGTCGGCTCTAATAGCAGCTGGTAGTTGCCAGTCAGTATTGCTGATATGCAGGGGCTTACCGACGTTTGTCGCTGTTTGCGTATGTTAGTTTACCATAGGTGGTTATGCCCTAGCTAGCAGTGTCTTTGGTCGCTTGTGTTTCCACCTGTGGTTGTGATCGTAGTTTCCCAGAGTGAGGATGAAAGGATTGTTCGAGTGTCTCGAGTTCCTGTATAGTCGTGTAGCGTGTTTCTTGAATACTTCCTTGAGGGTATCAAGGCGGTATTCATGGTGAAGATCCACGGTGCGTGTGTAGCGTGGAGCATTGCTAATGATTCGTAGCACTTTGTTCTGTATGATCTGCAGGCGGCGCAGTCGTGTGGGAGCTGCATATCCCCAGACGGGAGCTGCGTACGTCATCAGAGGTCTAATCAGTGTAGTGTATAAGGACCTCGACACCCTCCTATTCAGTGTGCTTTCCCTGTTGAGCATTGGGTAGAGCTGTTTGAGCCTCGCGTGCGCTCGGTTGGCAACGTATTCGATGTGGTCCCCCCATGTAAGTTTCCGGTCCAGCCAGACACCAAGGTATCTGACTTTCTCTCGGAAACGTATTGGGCGTGTATGTAGTGTTATCGGTCTACAGTGTTGGTGTTTGCGCAGTAGTTTCGGTCTGCGTGTGAACAGAACTGCTTCGCACTTGTCGACGTTTACTTTAATACGCCATCGCTCCAGCCAAGGCTCAGCTGTTCTGAGTGCTGTCTGTATTCGTGAGTTGATGTTCGACGGTTTCCAGTCTTGCGCGAGGATGGCTGTGTCATCCGCGTAGACGGCTAACCTCGTGTTTCGTGTCGCTGGGTAGTCATTAATGTACAGGTTAAACAAGATGGGCCCCAGAATGCTTCCTTGGGGTACTCCAGCTTGGATACCGTGTTGTGTTGATTGTTTATCCTGCACGTTAGTGTTGAAACATCTGTTCGTGAGATATGAGTGTATGAGACGTACGAGTCCGTCTGGGAAACCAGCTTCGCTTAGTTTGCGTATGAGTCCGTTGTGCCAGAGACGATCGAAAGCCTTTTCGATGTCTAGGAACACGGCCCCTGTGGCTTTGTTCATGTTGTAGCCGTGTGTTATATGTTCGACTACGCGGAGGAGTTGTTGTGTTGTCGAGTGGTGATTCCTAAAGCCGAATTGCTCCGGTCTTAGGGTGTCGTTGGCGATGCAATGCCTAGTGATACGTTTTAGTATTACCTTCTCAACAATCTTGCTGAGCGAGCACAGCAGACTGATGGGTCGGTAATTTTGTGGGAGGGAGTGGTCTTTCCCTGGCTTCCTGAACATCAGGACCTTGGCCGCCTTCCAAAAGTCAGGGAAGTGTTGGTGTGTCAGGATGGCATTCGTTAGGTGTGTGAGGTATTCTACGGCTTTATCCGTGAACTCCTGGAGGACACGGTTTTGAATGCCATCAGGCCCAGGGGCTTTTCTAGCGTTGGTGTGCTTGATAGCCCATGTGACTTCATTTGTGCTAGCACGTCTGATTACGTCGCGCGAGGGCTGGGCTACAAGTCGTGTAACCTCCTGGTCCGTTTCAAGTGTGAATGCTGGGTCTGAAGGAACCAGATTCGGCATGAAGGACGCTGCAAGTGTCGTGGCCATAAGCTCTGCCTTCTCCGTCGCGGAGTAGGCTGGGCCGTCTGGTCCTTGTAACGTGGGAATGTAATGTTTCTCCCTGGTGAAGTGTCTGGTCAGCTGCCACACGCCAGGACGTGTGGTATCCAGCCGAGCGAGTCTCTGTCCCCATTGTTCGTTTCTGAATGTTTGGATTTTATTCCGTATTATGCCCTGGAGTCTGTTGACGTGCAGTTTATAGAACGGGCGCCTGGTACGCTGCCAGTATCTCCTGAGGCGGTTCCTCATTGAGATAAGGCCCAGGATTTCCTGGGGCAGGGCCGTCGAGTGTTGTCTTGGTGTTGTAAATGGAATGGCGTCAGTCATTGCGTCTTGGACGGCAGTTGTGAGAGCCTCCACAGCCTCATCGATTTGCTGTGTGTTGTTAATTTCGTGGGTGTCAGGAATGCGACTATCAAGCGTTTCCTTGAACAGTGTCCAGTTCGCACGTTTGTAGTTAAGCATCCTGCGTGGTTCAATGTCCTGCAGTGTCTCTTCCATGTGCAGTATTACAGGCATGTGGTCTGAGTCCAGATCGTTTTCAACCGTTAGGTTGAGTGTGCATGTGATGCCCTTTATGAGGGCTATGTCTAACACGTCTGGCCTATGTCGGGCCTGTGTAGGCACGAACGTGGGAACGTCCGGCCCAAGTATAATGTAGTTTCGGCCTAGTGCGTGTTCGTACAGTTTCTTGCCGTTGGAGGTTCGTATTCGTGAGTTCCAATCGGGGTGTTTTGCGTTGAGGTCTCCAGCGGCTATTACCCGCGGTGCCATGTTGAGTACTGTGCTGATATCGCGTGTTACTATGTTTTTAGGAGGATTGTATAGCGATACCAGTGTGGTGTTGGCTCCGTTGAACTTGACCCTAACGGCCGTAGCCTCCAGTCTTTCAAGTGCTGGGAGCTCGATGTTCGTGTGGTCTATGTCTCTGTGTATAATGATTGCCGTGCCGCCTCCCCTCCTGCCATCCGCTCGGTCGGTACGATAGACGCAATAACCTGGGAGGTTTAGTTGTTTGCGAGGCGTAAGCAGTGTTTCGTTCACAAGAGCGATTCGGATACCCTTTCGCTCCATGAACGCGGCCATCTCGGCTTTTTTGTTTGCGATCCCGTTGGCATTCCAAAACAGGATCTGTGTGACTGTGTTTAAGTCTGCGTTTCGGGGCTGGTGTGGTGTATTATCCATGTAGTAGTGTAAAGAGCGGTGTGATAGTGGCTTGGAAGCTAGTCCAGTTGAGCGTACCCGACATGAACTGCATAAAGAGTTGTGAGACACACCCCATAATCTTCGTGACTATTTCGGTGGTCGTGCGTCCGGGGAATAATGTTTCCATTATTCTCTGGAATGTTGTTGTGATGTTGGTCATGTCGGCCTGGGAGTTGTTGGTCGTGTTAGCGGCCGCTTGTTCCAGTGTTGGCGTTTGGTGAGGGCTGGCCTGCGAGTCGGTTGTTCGTGTGGCAGTTGTGGGCGCCTGTGTATTTTCTGAGGTGAGTGGGTGTGTTACGTGGGTTGTTGAGTTGGTGTCCGGGATGTGTTCGTGGGTGTTGGTGTTCTGTTGACTGTGTACTTGTTGTGGTGCGGTCGTGTTCCTCGTGCTGCGGCTGTTTCTCCTTCTCCTCCTCCTCTGGCGCTGTGGTTGTCCCTGTGTGTGTGCGTTTTCTGTAGCCTGTGGTGGGCTGCAGTTCGCGATCTCAGGGGGTAGGGTGGTGTTGTTGCTTGTTTCGTGTGGTGTGCCCGGTGCGGGTGTGGTGTCATTTGTTGTGCATGTCTGTTGTGTGCCTGTTGCTGGGGGTGTTTGCTGAGCGTGTTCTGAGCTCTGGGGCTCCTCTGACCGTCCCGCGCTGCTGGGGCTGCCAGCGACCGCTCCAGCGAAGGATAATCCACTTCTTACTGGGCGCGGGGGCGGTTTTGGAACTGTGATGGCGGTTGGTTTCGCATGTTTGGCGATTTTGCGCCTCAGAGCTCCTTTGTATGCAATGCACCCTCTGTAGTTTGCCGGATGGGCAGCACCACAGTTGGCGCACTTGCGAGGTGCTGTATTGGGGAGTTTGCAGCGTTGGGTTGTGTGACCGCCGGCGCAAATACGGCAGCGGGGTGCGAGACCGCATCTGATACCCGCGTGCGCATAGCGCTGGCAGTTGTGGCATTGTTGGGGGGTGCGCGGCGTGTTGTACACCTCTACATTAACGACCATGTGAAGAAATAATTTTAACTTCAGCAGGTCGCGGGATTTGGCCGTGTCGGCCAGCTCCGCCATGTAGTTATGTGACGGTCTCGCTGTGCCGAACTCTGACATCCGGTTTACCCGAATGCACTCCCACCCGAGAGCAGAGAGTTCGTTGTGTACCGTGTCGGTCGGGGTTCGTGAGTCTATCCCCTTAATCACGTACTGTTGTGTTTTTTCCAAGACTGTCCTGTACGTGAAGTGTTCTACCTTCCTTTCTTTGAGAAAGTCCAGTAGATTCGTGTAGTCTGCCTTGTTCGCCACGTACAGTGCGGCGTGTTCCCCGGTGAGCTTGGAGTAGTAGGTTGTGGGGCTGTGCTTATTGTTAAATTCTCTGTTCAGGAGACTTAGGTCTCCATAGTTGTGAATGATGACCGGTGGGAAGCCAGTCGCGGTGTTGTTAGTGTTCTGCGTAGCTGCGTGTATGTTTGTGGTTGCTGCAGTCGCAGGGTTGTTTGTGTTGGTCCCTGTGTTGTTATTGTTTGTTCGCGGCGTGGATGGTGTTGGCAGCAGCGCTTGGCCGTTGCCTCGTGAGTTTGTGGGCTCACTTGTTTGTGTAGTTGGCTGCTGTTTGCGCCTTGGGCCGACCTGCTGACACGGCCCGTCTTCATCAGTGTTTGTTGTGTCCTCTGTCGGCTCTCGATCCGGTTCCGTCGGTGCCTGGGCCGCCAGAGGTGAAATAGGGGGCATGTCCTTCTGTTGTTCAGCAGGTGCCTGTGTGTGTGGTGTGGGTGTTTCTGTTCGTGTGTTTTCGCTGCCCATCAGCTCTGCGATCAGCTCTAGCTGTTCCGCGATCTGCTGGTCCTTCAGGGCAACCTGCTCCTGGAAGGTGGACAGCGGGACGGAAATGATGGCGGGAGTAGCCGGCATTACCGCCTCTTGTGCTGCAGCTTTGCTGCGGGTGAGTGGTGGGGAAGCACAGGAAAGATCGGACATCTTCGCTGTTTCAGGAGTAATTATTTATTTGGATAGGGAAGGATGGAACACGACAATTTTGCTCTTTTTAAGGAGCGACAATAATGCTTTTTTGCGAAAGCGCTGTGTACCTTGTTCCTACAGAAGAGGGGTGTCCCTACGACCTATCTGCGCGGAGTGCAATGCGCGGCGCAAGAGAGCGCGGGTTGAAGAGAGCGGCCTACAGTGCGCGGGGTTATCCGACGTGAACGGGCCCCTGACACTGAGATTACCCTACCAAAGAACGGGAGAGTCCCGCTGGGGAGATTTGCAACCGAAGTTGCAGGAAGTGGAGCCGAAGCTCTTGCCACTCAGCGCCCGAAAGCGTTAAAGGCCGGTTCCCACTAGAGCGCGGCAGCGCGTCGTGCGGCAGCGGCAGCGGCAAGCGTTTTCCGCGTTGACGCGGCGGCTCGCGGAATTGGCGTTCCCATCTGGAAGCGGCAGATGCTAGCGGTAGCCAATGACGGACAGCCACTGAGGTACGGGGCAGGACCCACTGAAACGCGCGGTGCGTTTGATTAGCTATATCTTACACCTACATGAAGGAAAGACGAAGTTGGGTGAAGACATACCAATTTTTCATTTTCTGTACAATGTACTCTTTCACATATTTCATTATTCGTGTTTTCTCATTTCACCATAAACAGATTTCATGACTACCGTTCACGATTGTTCACTATCTCCTAACACATTGAAACAATGTACGACAAAAGAGATTATTCAGATAGTTAAGCGAGACAAAAATTTAAAATGTGATACGGTAGCAGGTACACGAAAACAGTAAGAACACAAAGGCTAGGTGGAAGGGATGAAAGTGGAAGCCACCTGATAGAATTTCCCACAGAGCATAATGTAATCATCGCCAGCACCTTGCTTAAGAATCACGAAAGAATAATATATATTTGGAACAGTTTTCGAAACCAGATTTTAAATTGTAAGGCATTTCCTGGTGCAGACGCAAACCTGACTGAAGACTGTCAATAGCAAGAAAAGCGTTCTGAAAAAGAAAATTTGTTCACACCGAATATAAATGCTAATGGTTGGATACTATTTTACAAAGGTATTTGTGTGGAGTGCAGCCTCGTATGTAAGTGAAACGTGGACGATGAACACTTCTGTCAAGAAGACAATGGACGCTTTCAAAACGTGGTGATTCATAAGAATGCTGAACTTTAGATACGAGGATCGTGTGACTAAAGAAGAGGTACGGAATTAAATAGAGGAGGAAGAGGAAATTACGGTACAACTTTGACGACAATAGGGGTTAGTTGACAGGGCGTATTGTGGGGCGTCAAAGAGTGAGGACAAAGGGGTTGGGTGATAGTATTCTGATAATAATCATCTGTTGAAATACTATTCTACTATTTTATCTATTAATGTAAGCAGTGAATTTACTCTTCCATGCACTCCTTAAAACATTTAAACCAAAACTGAAATCAGTTGAACACCAAATCTTTCAACCACTGTCTGACAACTACTGGATTCACTTTCAACTTTCTATAACTATCACTGGCTAGCCACACACACATACAGATATAAGGAGAACAAAAATAAACAAACATTAGTTTTCAGCATATAATTCTGCAGGTTGGCAACATGTACATAAACAAACCAGACAGGAAGGGACATGAGGTGAACACACTGTAGTTACGACTTTAAATCAGAGTTTTCGGTAAAACGTCTACTGCTAGTGACAGAAGAAAAAAGAGCGAACATGAAAATGTGCTTATGTTCCATAATCTAAGTTTTAGTTCAACCTCCAGCATGTGAGCAGGTGAGGGGAAACGTATATGTCCGCCAAAAACTCAATTCACTGTAAGTAATCAGTCATTCACGTAAACAAAGATGTGAACTGTTTTATAATCTCCAAGTATCACAGATCAAAACAAAACTGAGTCATTCTAGATTCCACCGAAGATGCCTTAAAGTAAAAGGCGAAACGCGTCTTGAATCAGTAAAGTACACTGGATAAAGAAAAAAGAAAGGAAATAATCAATAGCTCTACATATTTAGTAAATTACATCTTATGACATACCAGCAAATTAGTTTCGGTTTAACTTCTCATTCGACATGCTATTAATGCCATTTAAAAAAATTCATCTATCCCTTCTGAAAAACTGTAGTTACTTTCATATCTTGGTAGATAAACAGATTTAGGATATTTATCATGCGACGAAATACATGACTTTTCACAAGTTATCGTTTGCAAAAAAAAAAAAAAAAAAAAAAAAATTCGATTTCTTGAACCGTTTACGAAATTTGCGGTTGATACAACCACATGGTTTACGACGAGCAGGACGAAGTACCGGTCGCATCGCCGAGCAGCCCGCGCGCGGTCACGGCATAGCCCGTCCGCCGACATATCAGACAATATCTCGAGAACGGTGATAGCTATCGATCTGCTCTCAGCTTTAAAAACAATTTCGATATGTTGACTAAATTTCATACGCAATAATGTATTACCTAAAATGAACTGTACGCAAAGTCCACGCAATGCGTTTTTACCTCTGCACACTCATTAAAATTTCGTGTAAAGGTTTACGTAAATGCGATACAGCAAGTAACCACGACGAATAACGAAAAGAAATTCGGTCCTTTATCGAGAGAAGATATCAGGCTGTAACATGCCCAAGAATCAAATTTTTCTACCGAATAGTTTCCTTGGAATCGGATGATAAGTATTTCATAGCTGCCGCCGCGTCCGCGCCAGCGGTTCGGCGAAAGTTCGTGTGGCCCGGGAGTCCGTACCTGACGTCACGCTCAGCGCGTTCTGTGATTGGCGGCGCGCACCTGGAGCGCGGCACGCGGCAGCGGAAGCGGTTCGACATGGTCAAACCGCGACGCAGAGCCCGCCGCGCTTTGCCGCTGACGCCATTTCCATGGCAACCACGCCGCTGACGCGCCGTTTTGACGCGCGGCAGCCCTAGTGGGAACCGGCCTTTAAGCAGCTTGTGCGGGTTCGTGCCGCTCAGAAGAGCGTCACTGGCAGCTACGCCAGTTGTAGCTTATTAGGGACCACTCCAAGGAGCTATCCGCGGGCAGCTACGCCAGGTGCAGAGAGCAGCGTTCCGCTCGGGTCGGCTGCTCGACTGCGAGTCCATGCCGTGGTACGTATGCGTTTCGTACCTAATAACGTAGCCAATGCTTTGAAAACGTAGGCTTCAAATTGTCGTTCTTGATCAGTTGTAATTCTCAGTGGAACTCCAAACCGGGCAATTCAACCACGAAATCAATGTTTGAGCTCTAGTTTCTGCAGTGATGTCCTTCATTGGAAATGCCTCAGGCCACCTAGTAAATCTGTCAATCACCGTGAGACAATAACTGTAGCCTTCCGATGTCGAGAGTGGGCCGATGATGTCAACACGCACATGGTCAAACCGCTGATTTGGTGGAAGAAACGTGCCTAATGGTGCCCTGACGTGCTGTGTGATTTTATTCCTCTGGCACGCCATTTATTCCTCTGGCATGCCAAGCATTGCTTCACAAATATTTTACAGTCTGTGTGCATACATGGCCATACAAATTTTTGTTTGACCAATCTGAGTGTGGCAGATTGTGCATTGATGCAATTGCCTGTTTTCTGAATTGCTGTGGCACAAATGGACGTATCTTTCCTCTTGCTACGTCACAGTACAACTCAATGCTTGCTTCAGGAAATGTCACGAGCTGTAGCTTCAATCCTTTCTCTTGTTGCAAGCCGGCCGCGGTGGTCTAGCGGTTCTAGGCGCGCAGTCCGGAACCGCGCGACTGCTACGGTCGCAGGTTCGAATCCTGCCTCGGGCATGGATGTGTGTGATGTCCTTAGGTTAGTTAGGTTTAAGTAGCTCTAAGTTCTAGGGGAGTGATGACCACAGATGTCAAGTCCCATAGTGCTCAGAGCCATCTTATTGCAATAGATCACGCAACTCACTATCACATTGTTGCGCATGCGGGAGTGCGTCGTAATCAATGGCCTTTGTCACTGCTTCCAGCTGTGCGATGTCATCTGCTACTGTGGACACTGTTTCCATGCGAGAAAGTGCATCAGCTGGAACATTTAGCTTCCCTTCCACATACACAATGCTGGTCGTGAACTGGCTGATATAATCTAAGTGTCGCAGCTGCCTGGACGATGCTTTCTCTAGCTTTACCTTAAAGGCATAGGTAAGCGGTTTATGATCTGTGTAAATCGTGAACTGTCGCCCTTCTAATGTGTGTCTGAATTTTTTTACTGCCGCATAAGCGGCGTACAGCTCACGGTCATATGTTGCCCAACGTTGCTGATATGTTGACAACTTATGACTATAAAATGCAATGGGCTGCCATAACTGATCAATTTGTTGCTGAAGCACGGCACCAATGGCAGTGGACGAAGCATCAACCATGAGAGCGAGTCTTGTGGTACCAGCATAAGTTCTGTAGTGATGGTGATCGATTGCGACTTCGTAACCGTCGGCGGCGTGGCCGTTGGCAGCTACCTGTGCGGTCAACTCTGCCAGTTGTGATTGTAGGGAGACTAGCGTCACTGTGGGCGAATTTTCTTGTTGTGGCGTTAATGCTGAGACACTTGATGTTGAATACATTTCAATTAACCTGTCGGCCGTTTGTGCCAGTGCGTTTAAATCACCTGCAGATACCGCGAGAATTTTTTGAGTATCTGACGGCAACCGAGAAAACCATATATTTCGTAGCACATCATCAGTTACAGTGTTACTTTCCAGTGTGCGCAAACGTCGTAAGAGTTGTGATGGAGTGCGATCTCCGAGTTCTTCAGTGCGCAGTAGCTTCTCTAGCCGTTTTGCCTCTGATTGTGACAAACGCGTTAGTAATGCGTTTTTAATGGATGCATAACGATCGGTATCCGATGGTGCAGCTAGGATATCTTGTACTTCTGCTGCTACAACCACATAGCTGTACTTAGTTTCGTCCGCCGATATTTGTGCGAGGACCAACTGGCTTTCTAACTGGGCAAACCACAATAGAGGATTATGTAACCAGAATGGTGAAGGTTTTATCGTCACCCTGTAAATTGCACTGCTGGCTTCAGGTTGAATTGAGACTGGCGAATCTGTAATTATCGTGCTGAAACGAGCGCGACGCGGCTGGCGCGGAAGTTACAAACGTGAGCGTTGCGGAACTTCGTTAAACGCTGAAGCCGACGCGGATGTTAACGTAGTTCGTCAGGGTCACCAAATGTGGGTGTTGGAGAAATGGTTCAAATGGCTCTGAGCACTATGGGACTTAACTTCTGTGGTCATGGTGTTGGAGAAAACAGTCCCTTTATTCCCACATGTACACTCCTGGAAATGGAAAAAAGAACACATTGACACCGGTGTGTCAGACCCACCATACTTGCTCCGGACACTGCGAGAGGGCTGTACAAGCAATGATCACACGCACGGCACAGCGGACACACCGGGAACCGCGGTGTTGGCCGTCGAATGGCGCTAGCTGCGCAGCATTTGTGCACCGCCGCCGTCAGTGTCAGCCAGTTTGCCGTGGCATACGGAGCTCCATCGCAGTCTTTAACACTGGTAGCATGCCGCGACAGCGTGGACGTGAACCGTATGTGCAGTTGACGGACTTTGAGCGAGGGCGTATAGTGGGCATGCGGGAGGCCGGGTGGACGGACCGCTGAATTGCTCAACACGTGGGGCGTGAGGTCTCCACAGTACATCGATGTTGTCGCCAGTGGTCGGCGGAAGGTGCACGTGCCCGTCGACCTGGGACCGGACCGCAGGGACGCACGGATGCACGCCAAGACCGTAGGATCCTACGCAGTGCCGTAGGGGACCGCACCGCCACTTCCCAGCAAATTAGGGACACTGTTGCTCCTGGGGTATCGGCGAGGACCATTCGCAACCGTCTCCATGAAGCTGGGCTACGGTCCCGCACACCGTTAGGCCGTCTTCCGCTCACGCCCCAACATCGTGCAGCCCGCCTCCAGTGGTGTCGCGACAGGCGTGAATGGAGGGACGAATGGAGACGTGTCGTCTTCAGCGATGAGAGTCGCTTCTGCCTTGGTGCCAATGATGGTCGTATGCGTGTTTGGCGCCGTGCAGGTGAGCGCCACAATCAGGACTGCATACGACCGAGGCACACAGGGCCAACACCCGGCATCATGGTGTGGGGAGCGATCTCCTACACTGGCCGTACACCACTGGTGATCGTCGAGGGGACACTGAATAGTGCACGGTACATCCAAACCGTCATCGAACCCATCGTTCTACCATTCCTAGACCGGCAAGGGAACTTGCTGTTCCAACAGGACAATGCACGTCCGCATGTATCCCGTGCCACCCAACGTGCTCTAGAAGGTGTAAGTCAACTACCCTGGCCAGCAAGATCTCCGGATCTGTCCCCCATTGAGCATGTTTGGGACTGGATGAAGCGTCGTCTCACGCGGTCTGCACGTCCAGCACGAACGCTGGTCCAACTGAGGCGCCAGGTGGAAATGGCATGGCAAGCCGTTCCACAGGACTACATCCAGCATCTCTACGATCGTCTCCATGGGAGAATAGCTGCCTGCATTGCTGCGAAAGGTGGATATACACTGTACTAGTGCCGACATTGTGCATGCTCTGTTGCCTGTGTCTATGTGCCTGTGGTTCTGTCAGTGTGATCATGTGATGTATCTGACCCCAGGAATGTGTCAATAAAGTTTCCCCTTCCTGGGACAATGAATTCACGGTGTTCTTATTTCAATTTCCAGGATTGTATTTAGCAATAACTTAACACTACACACATGAATGAATTGTGTAGACATGAACAGCACGGAATAACTAACAAAAGCTAAGTCAAAGAATAACTATATCACTGCACGTAAATTAACACTTCACGGACTGTTTATGAAACACTGTACACTTGTAGGGATCGATTGTCAGAAATAGGTCACTACAAGTTCTTCGCACCTGTCACCTAGTAGTAGTCTCATCTACAAAAAACAGCAATCGTGTCTGGAAATTAAACATAAACACAGACGAAATTAGTAACAGCCTTATAAACATCCTTCAGTTTCGGCGTGTCCTTGTTGGTCAGCAGTGCAACTAGGGTAATGACAAAATCGGCAATCGACCATGTTGACGCAAATAAGGGCAGGGGAAACAGTGATGTAATTGTTCAAGGTCGTAGAATCTCAGACAATTTCTGCCAAATAACTGTTAAATAAGATACGGAAAAAATCCCTAAACTATAGGCCTTCAAAATATTTTACAACCTAACAATGGTCTCATATCATGCACCTCC
Source organism: Schistocerca piceifrons (assembly GCF_021461385.2). Lineage (NCBI taxonomy): Eukaryota > Metazoa > Arthropoda > Insecta > Orthoptera > Acrididae > Schistocerca > Schistocerca piceifrons. The sequence goes on from NC_060149.1 coordinate 662,781,288, forward strand.
AGAAGATAAAGACGATAATGAAAAAGTCAGTTTCTACGAAGACCTTTAATGAATATGTGAAGATGCACCATCGTATGATGTGAAAGTCTTCCTAGGTGATGTCAATGCCAAAGAAAGAAAAGAGGCCTTTCTGACACACTACACTGGGCCCCATAGTCTAGACGATTCATCCAACAACAATGGAATGAGACTAGTCAATCTGGTAACTTCAGAACCCCTAAGGATTATAAGTACCTATTTTTCTCGCAAAAAGTGTTTATAAGATAACTTAGAAATCATCCGACCAAAACATTCAGAACGAGATAGACCGCATATTAGTGGATGTTAGACACAGTGGCGTTATTGAGAATGCACAATCTCAAAGAGGTGCAGAAGTAGGATCAGACAGGTATCTTGTGCTGACAACTATTTGTGAAAGGACAGAATGTAGAAAATGCAGGAGGAGAGATGGAGTTCGGAAAATAAACGAAGATCTGCTGAAAGAGGTCCACATTAAGGACAGATAAGCAGTTGAAATTCGAAACAGGTCCGCTGCCCTGGAGGAGGAAGACAAGTTATGGTCCATCCTCAAGATTGTAGCGGTTTGTGCCACGCGAGAGTAAAAGATACGTTGCCGAACAAGATATTGTTTGAAGCGTACTCGAGCGCAACTGACAGCGGGAACGCAGCTTTATCGCTGACGCTCTATCTGTTCCTTGAACTAATAAGGCTTTGGTTCGATGTTAACTATTGTGGAAAGATAGAGTCTAGCTTCTGATCTTAATGAATATGGACGAATGTATTACGGCTTAAGAGAGAAGGCATTGCTGCGAGACAGTGACCTTTAATTGAAAGGCATTTTCTGATTTTGTGCGAGACTAATAAAAGACAATGAACCAATTTCTCGATAGCATAAACAAGGTTTGTATTGCGTAAATTATTCTCCATCGTATGGTTTCACATTTTCAAATATTTGTGCATGCCTACCAGACATTTCTTTAGACTGTGGAAGTTGAACCTGGATACTCTATACAGTCATTAATTTAAAGACTTTTAAACAAATCCACTTCAACGGACAGGCATCGACGGAAAGGAGAATTGAACCGTAGTTAACGTAGACTAAGATTCCTACAGTTTCAGCACGCAGTACGACGACCGGCAGAGACATCACTACAGCTTACAGTCAGCGTGCAGGAAAATGGTTCAAATGGCTCTGAGCACTATGGGACTTAACTTCTGAGGTCATCAGTCCCCCAGAACTTAGAACTACTTAAACTTAACTAACCTAAGGACATCACACACATCCATGCCCGAGGCAGGATTCAAACCTGCGACCGTAGCGGTCGCGCGGTTTCAGACTGTAGCGTCTGCAACCGCTCGGCCACTCCGGCCAGCTCAGCGTGCAGCAGCAGAGCTCTAGTCTACCATGCACAACCCCCTGAATATAAGCGTCCTTTAGTGAGATCTGTTTTGTTATTTATTCATTCCAAAGAGCTAAACTCTTTTCATAGCGAGACTGAATACTAAAGAACTAATTCCTTGAATGAGTAATAATAATACTAATTAAATCAAAGCAGTAATTAAATGAATAATAATAAAAGCAGTTCATCGAGGTTACTTTTTTTCTCTGAAAGGAAATCTTCAACGCAGATCTCCATACAATAACTTGGTTCAGAGTAAAATGATGACCCCTCTCATGAATCATTATATCTCAGTAAAATTATAGAAGTTTATGTTTCACGTGTGAGGGAGTTACTAGATCGAAGACAAACACAACGCAGATGAAGTGCTGAAACCATTGGACAGAAGGAGGAGTAGCAAAGGATCGTTTAACGATAAGTGTAGAGATGCAGTCGACTAAAGAAAAGCGGCTAAAAATGATATGGCTGACAAACGACCAAGATGTAAGAATAAGGTTGGCCCCTTGACAAGCAAGGAAAATCCTCCTAACAGAAAAGCCAGAGTATATAAACAGCAATATAACATTAGCAGTAAAGGATCGAACAGGAGGCAATACAAGAGACTTCTATAGGACAGTCACGTTCTTCAAGAAAGAATATAACGCAAGGATTGACGCGATCAAAGGTCAAGCAGGACAAACGATAACAGACGAAACGAAAGCTATGGAGGAACGGAATAACTATTTCAAAAGTCTCCTGAATGTGGACGACACCGTCAACAGCGTTGGGACAGCAGAATAATAATAAGAAGATGAAGGAGGAGAAGAATTATGCAGGGAAGACAGGGTAATAATATGAGTAGCAAAGAATGGTCCGCCTAATATGGAAGAAACAGGAGAAGCCACAAAAATGCTGAAGAGAGGGAAGGCATCAGGAACAGATGGCATACCTGCAGAAATACTGAAAGAGGGAAGAGCTGTTCTACAAGAAAGATTTCATATATTGACGACTTAATGACTTGTACGTTGTTACACTTCAGGCTGCTAGGAGCCATCTAAGACACTCGAAGATAGGAAATCCATTGCAGTGAGCAGACAAAAGTGGTAGCGTTTAGATTACCGGAACTAAATAGTAACACTAGAGCCCTGAAAAGTGCAGGCGTTCTGGGCAGCTATCTCATGGGAGAAGTTTCACTTCAGAGAATTAATTGGTAACTCCATTCACCGCCTAGACGCTATTGTAAGGCGTCACAGTAGAATATGACCACGAAAAGGCACGTCTTAGCAGAGGCAGCAAGCTTGATACTTGCTCCGGAGAACTGGAACGTCAGTGGGTTTACACATGTTAGAGTGCTACTACAGCAGTCCTCACCCACAAAAGGATGGAGGGCGGGGCCAACTGACGTGAAACACTGTTGTTTCTGGCCATAATAGCAGTGGCAGTGACGTTTAGCTTTCAGCTAAACGCTGTTCATACCAAACATGGAGTTTGTTAACGTAAAATACAGAAGCTTCCCTACCATCCGAGCAGAAGTAGAAAAGGAATGTACACTACTGGCCATTAAAATTGCTTCACCAAGAAGAAATGCAGATGATAAACGGGTATTCATTGGACAAATATATTATACTAGAACTGACATGTGATTACATTTTTACGCAATTTGGGTGCATAGATCCTGAGAAATCAGTACCCAGAACAACCACCTCTGGCCGTAATAACGGCCTTAATACGTCTGGGCATTGAGTCAAACAGATCTTGGATAGCGTGTACTGGTATAGCTGCCCATGCAACTTCAACGCGATACCACAGTTCATCAAGAGTAGTGACTGGCGTATTGTGACACCATCTTCTTGCTGTCGGTTAAATTTCCCGTCCGTAGCACGTCATCTTCGTGGTGTAGCAATTTTAATGGCCAGTAGCGTAATTCCCAACATTCCCCGCGGCTAACCGTGCTGTCTGAACATCCTAGCGCAAACCGTTCAGAAGTTGTGACGATTTTGTTTCATTTAGTTCAATAATTGTCACCCTGTATCTTGAAATTGTGTGTGTTGTTTTTGTTTTCTGTGCACAAATTTGGAAACTAATGCTATTTTTTTCTTGGCATTCAGCTGTAAAATTTATTTTATCGTGTACATTATCAAACAAATATATTTAGCCAGATATGGAAGAGCCCATGGCTAGCTCGTCTGTTTGCTGATAAATGTTACCATAGAATGGAAAGTAGCTGTAGTTAAGGATTATTTCTAGTAACTCTTTAAATTCTATAATTTCAGTTTGTGAACACTTTTTGCGTTTTAGTAAGTTGTTCTTTGTTATTGCAATGTCTTCTTCGGTTTGTGATGTATAGTGATATAAAATGGGCGCCACCTGAATACGAAGAAAACAATAGCATTATTTGTCTAGACTTGCGCATAGAAAACAAAAACAACAGACACAATTTCAGGATATATACAAAAAAGAAAACCTCCAGAAACACAGTCCCTGCCACATATGTTTGCAGCACGCTTTGTTAACAAACAGTGTAAATGATGATTTGCGTGTATGTGATATTCCGTATAATAGGCGCAATACTCGTAAGTAGACAAACGAAAATACCATTTCTAGCCGGCCGCTGTGGAAGAGCGGTTCTATGGGCTTCAGTCCGGAGCCGCACTGCTGCTACGGACGCAGGTTCGAAACCTGCGTCAGGCATGGATGTGTGTGATGTCCTTAGGTTAGTTAGGTTTAATTAGTTCTAAGTCTGGGGGACTGAGGACCTCAGATGTTAAGTCCCATAGTGCTCAGAGCCATTTGAACCATTTTTTCTTGCTGGGTTACTTTGCCTGTTTTTTTTCCAAAGCGAATTGAAAATTAAACGTTTACTTTACTCTCACTTAGTGTACAGGACAGCCAATACCGGGAAACCACCGAAACTTGGCTCCCGCTGTCTACCGACGCAGTCGTTCTTCTCCACTGCAATCGTACTAAGATTTCAGGAAGCACGCTACCATTTACGGCTCCTTGGCTCCTTCGGTACCCAGTTGTTCCTCCATATCTTCCTTGGACGCTCTGACAATGAACGTTGGAACTTTTGCATTGTCGCTCATTACTTTATCCCTATGCGAGCCCTGTCTATTCCCCGAAGTGCAGCGAACGTCTCTGTTTTAGCCGCTCACATAGGGTCGTGGACCATCGCGCCTGTTCCCGCTCCCGATTTTACACACCTGACCCGCCAGTGAGCATTCCTACTGTCAGGATGGTCTAAAAACAGTAAATATGGTACAAGACGTGACTACAGGAAGTAGGCTGATATGCATGCAGGGCTGGTGAGGCTTGCGCGGGATAGACTAGAACGGAAAATTGAATGAAACCAGTCTTCGGACGGAAGACAACAATAACGAACCCTCGCGCATTGTACAGGTTGTTACAAGAAGGTACGGCCAAACTTTCAGGAAACATTCCTCACACACAAAGAAAGAAAATATGTTATGTGGACATGTGTCCGGAAACTCTTACTTTCCATGTTAGAGCTCATTTTATTACTTCTCTTCAAATCACATTAATCATGGAATGGAAACACACAGCAGCAGAACGTACCAGCGTGAATTCAAACACTTTGTTGCAGGAAATGTTCAAAATGTCCGCCGTTAGCGAGGATACATGCATCCACCCTCCGTCGCATGGAATCCCTGATGCGCTGATGCAGCCCTGGAGAATGGCCTATTGTATCACAGCCGTCCACAATACGAGCACGAAGAGTCTCTACATTTGGTACCGGGGTTGCGTAGACAAGAGCTTTCAAATGCACCCATAAATGAAAGTCAAGAGGGTTGAGGTCAGGAGAGCATGGAGGCCATGGAATTGGTCCGCCTCTACCAATCCGTCGGTCACCGAATCTGTTGTTGAGAAGCGTACGAACACATCGATTGAAATGTGCAGGAGCTCCATCGTGCATGAACCACATGTTGTGTCGTACTTGTAAAGGCACATGTTCTAGCAGCACAGGTAGAGTATTCCCTATGAAATCATGATAACGTGCTCCATTGAGCGTAGTTGGAAGAACATGCGGCCCAATCAAGACATCACCAACAATGCCTGCCCAAACGTTCACAGAAAATCTCTGTTGATGACGTGATTGCACAACTGCGTGCGGATTCCCGTCAGCCCACACATGTTGATTGTGAAAATTTACAATTTGATCACGTTGGAATGAAGCCTCAACCGTAAAGAGAACATTTGCACTGAAATGAGGATTGACACATTGTTGGATGAACCACTCGTAGAAGTGTACCCGTGGAGGCCAATCAGCTGCAGATGGTGCCTGCACACGCTGTACATGGTGCGGAAACAACTGGTTCCCCCGTAGCACTCTCCACACAGTGACGTGGTCAACGTTACCTTGTACAGCAGAAACTTCTCTGACGCTGACATTAGGGTTATCGTCAACTGCACGAAGAATTGTCTCGTCCATTGCAGGTGTCCTCGTCGTTCTAGGTCTTCCCCAGTCGCGAGTCATAGGCTGGAATGTTCCGTGCTCCCTAAGACGCCGATCAATTGCTTGGAACGTCTTCTTGTCGGGACACCTTCGTTCTGGAAGTCTGTCTCGATACAAACGTACCGCGCCACGGCTATTGCCCGTGCTAATCCATACATCAAATGGGCATCTGCCAACTCCGCATTTGTAAACATTGCACTGACTGCAAAACCACGTTCGTGATGAACGCTAACCTGTTGATGCTACGTACTGATGTGCTTGATGCTAGTACTGTAGAGCAATGAGTCGCATGTCAACACAAGCACCGAAGTCAGCATTAGCTTCCTTCAATTGGGCCAACTGGCGGTGAATCGAGGAAGTACAGTACATACTGTCGAAACTAAAATGAGCTCTAACGTGGAAATTAAGCCGTTCCGGACACGTCTCCACATAACATCTTTTCTTTATTTGTGTGTGAGGAATGTTTCCTAAAAGTTTGTCCGTACCTTTTTGTAACACCCTGTACAGTCAACCAAAAACGGATGTGGGTAGCGAGTGAGGTAGGACTCAGCGCTTTGCTTCTGCCGATAGTGCGGCGCACCCTCCTCCACGCACTTGGTAGCGGGCAGCGGGCAGCAGCTTATCAGCTGGTGCGGCCGCAAGCGCGGCTAAACATCCGGTGCAGATAGCCGCGCCGCCACAATCGATACCGCCAGCTGCGGCTGGCGACAGGCGACTCCCCCCCCCCCCCCCCACCGTCAAACAACACCCCTACCGAGCCACACGCGCCTCTACATCGCGCCGCTTCTAACAGGGGAGTGAGCACCCCTGCCTTATTTTAGCAACACACCTTCCACGAGGTTTTTCATTCCCAGTTACACATATTCAATGACATGGCGACGGCTGCTAACGATAACACCGTCGCACCTAATACGCAGCCCAGTTTACGGCTGGCTTGAAAACCCAGTAACAACTCGAACCAGGGGAGTAACTACACGGATGAGCCAGAACATTAGGATCACCTACTTAATAGAGTTTCGTATGCTACACAGCACCGATTCTGTGTGGCACGGATTTGACAAGTCCTTGGCACATTTTGGGATGTATGAAGTCACGCAATTCCCATAAATTACAGGATGTTGGTGGGCGCGGAGCTAGGGCCCCATAGCGTCCAAGGCGTGTTCCACTGTGTCTGATCAGGAGAATCTAGTGGCCAAGACATCAACGTGAGTTCACTACCACGCTCTTCAAACCACTGCAACACGATTCTGGCCTTCTGCGACGGGAAGTTATCCTGCTGGAAGACGCCATCACTGTCGGGGAAGACTTAAACTATGAAGGGCTGCAGGTGATACACAATAATATTAATGTGCACCACAGCTGTCATGATGCTTCGATTACTACCACGGACCCCATCGAAGCCCAGGCGAATGTCTCCATAGCATAATACAGTCCCCACCGGCCTTCGTCCGTGAAGCAGTGCATGTTCCCAGCATCTACTCGCCTGGAAGACGGCGTGTCCGGACACGATCATCGTCCCGATCTACACTACTGGCCATTAAAATTGCTACACAACGAAGATGTACTACAGACGCGAAATTTAACCGACAGGAAGAAGATGCTGTGATATGCAAATGATTAGCTTTTCAGAGCATTCACACAACGTTGGCGCCACTGGCGACACCTACAACGCGCTGACATGAGGAAAGTTTCCAACCGATTTCTCATACACAAACAGCAGTGGTTCATGGTGTGGGTTCCTATAGTCATGTCCTAGTTCATGAACAACGGGCAACGTATGAGTGGCCAAGTAAGTGGTCCCGACAGACGGGATACCAGTTACTTTGGAATAAGGCTGGGCGTCTCGGACATATTCTGAGTCGTGGTAACCTTTGTGCTCATACGGTAAAGACTACCAAATCCACCGGTTAGTCCCTCAGCCTGCTGCAGCGAGGCGTCCACTGCGGGCGTCGCCGGCGGGAGAACAGGCGGCGGCGCGTCGCCATGGGCCAAAATGGAAGACAGCATCGGTAACACCTGGGGCTGAGGCGAGCCAGTAGATGGGTCCCCAGGGCGCTGACCGGATGGCACCGTCGCTGAAAGCAGACGGGGAGTGGCAGATCCCGTGCGACGACAGAGGCGCAGCTGATTGAGATGCCGACGCACCTCACCAGAGGCCCCCAAAACCAGTTACATAGCGCGGCCGAAGCAGCGAAGAATGCGCCCTTCGACCTAACGCCGTGAACCTCGATAGTTGCGATAATAGACAACGTCGCCTGGAGCAAAAGCAGGTGGCTGCCACTGCACAGGAACCTGATGCGGCGGATGTAGCAAAGACATCAAGGTTCGATGAGGGCGACCGTGGAGCAACTCAGCCGGCGAGCGACCATCGCGAGGCTGAGAGCGATACGAGGACAAAAAGAGCAATAACGCGTCCTCCCGAGAATGCGACTCTGTCAACTTCAACATCTGTGACTTGAAGGTCCTGACCAATCGTTCAGCGGCACCATTTGACTGTGGCGAAAACGGCGCTGACGTCAGATGTTGAATACCAATGGCCTTCCAGAATGACTGAAATTCTGCGGACATGAATTGTGGGCCATTGTCGGAAACAATAGTCTGTGGAAGACCTTCAATGCAAAAGATAGCGGATAACGCTTGGATGGTGGCAGATGACGTCGTGGAAGACATCCGGACAACAAAAGGAAAATTACTGAATGAATCTACCACAACCAACCATCGAGCATTCCAGAATGGACCAGCAAAATCGATGTGTAAGCGTTGCCAAGGGGAAGTGGCTTTTGGCCATGCAAAGAATTTCCGCAGTGGTGCGGATTGTTGTTCGGCACACGCCATGCAAGAAGAGCACATATGCGTAATCGCAGCATCGATTCCGAACCAAGTACAGTGCTGACGAGCAAGTTGTTTCGTTCTCACTAGACCCCAATGTCCTTGGTGGAGAAGCCGTAAGACAGAGGACTGTAACGAACGTGGGACCACGATCCTGGACTGATCATTATCAGAATGCAACAGCAAAACACCACGTCGCACAAAAAGTCTCTCCTTGTGAGCAAAAAATCGGCGAACCAACGGATCCTCAATCCGTGATTTTGACAAGGGCCATTGCGTAGCAACAAAACGCAGGACGGTAGCAAGGACAGGGTCAGCAGCTGTGGCTGTAGCTACACGACGAAAATCAATCGGAAACGATTCGACCACGTCATCGGTTTCCGAATCAATGAACATGCAAGCAAGTTCGGAGGAATCGAATGCTCTATCCTCAGCAACAGGCAAACGGGACAACGCATCGGCGTTTCCGTGCTTAGCAGTGGACCGATACAAGATATCGTAGCGGTACTGCGAGAGGAAAATAGACCAGCGAATGAATTTCTGCGCTGTACGTGGAGGTACAGGCTTGGTCGGATGAAAAAGCGATGTCAAAGGTTTGTGGTCTGTGATGATGGTAAAGTGACGACCATACAGGAAATCATGAAACTCAGTAACACCAAATACGAGAGCCAAAGCTTCTTTCTCGATCTGTGAATAATTTCTTTGCGCAGACGAGAGCAATTTGGACGCAAAGGCAATAGGGCGATCGTGCGAACCATCTTTGTGCGCAAGCACAGCACTGATCCCGAAATCCGATGCATCCACCATCAACAAAAGGGGTTTCTGGGGATCGAATGGCGTAAGTCAAGTATTGGAAAGCAACGCCGATTTCAACTGGCGAAAGGCGCGTTCGCATTCCGTCGTCCAGACGAACGGAACACCTTTACGGCGTAAGCGATGAAGCGGAGCTGAAATGGAAGAGGCGTGGCGCACATAGCGCTGGTAATAATTGATTTTTCCCAGCACACTCTGTAGCTGCTTCAAATTCTGCGGCGAAGGCAAGTCTTGTATGGCACGGAGGTGCTCTGGACTGGGATGTATGCCTTGGGCATTGAGTACATGGCCCGGATAGGGTACGTCACGAGCAAAAAACACACATTTGTCCTTCCGCAAGCGAAGACCATTTTGTCGCAAGACCTGAAATAATGTTCTGAGATTGGCTAAATGTTCTTCTTCCGTCTTTCCGGAGATTACAATATCGTCCAGATAGTTTGCTGCAGTAGGGACCGACGCACAAACAGTTTGGAGATATTGCTGAAACAATGCAGGGGCGGATGCACACCCGAATGGCAGTCGTTTGCATCGGTACAAACCAAGATGCGTGTTAACCACCAAGACGCGCTGGGATTCTTCGTCCACCGGTATTTGCAAGTACGCATCTGCTAGGTCCAACTTCGAAAAATATTTACCCGGGCACAGTTTGTCAAAAAGATCTTCCGGGCGGGCTAAAGGAAAAGTTGCAGTCACTAGTTGGGGATTCACTGTTGCCTTGAAGTCCACGCAAAGTCTCAATTTTCCCGAAGGTTTTTGCAAAATTACTAAGGGTGATGCCCAGAGAGAAGCCTGCACACGTTCAATTACACCTTGTGATTCCAAATCGTGTAAGGTTCTTGCGACCTCAGCACGCAATGCGTGGGGAACATTGCGCGCTCTGAAAAATTTCGGTTGCGCGTTTACTTTCAGTTCCAAATGTGCTTCATAGTTCTTAGCGCAACCAAGGCCCGGTGCAAAAATGTCTGCAAACTCTTCACATAGACGAGAAACACTGTCTGAAGGCACAGTCTGGTTCACTGATAGGACCTGATTGACTATAGACAAGTTAAACAACTGAAATAAATCTAAACCAAACAAGTTCACTGCAGCAGAAGAACGAAGGACGACACAAGTTTTGTTTGTCCCTTGTATGTTGCAAGAAGGCTGCACTGTCCTAACACAGGGATTGCTTGTCCTCAATAACTACTGAGCTTAGCATTTGCGGCACGCAACGGAGGTGTGCCCAGCTGTTTGTACGTGTCGTGATTGATCAGTGAAACTGCAGCTCCGGTATCGAGCTGGAATGGTATCACGTTGCTTAACTTCGGTGATCGGACGAGAACCGGTGTATTCAGCATGGTATGGCCGTTGGCAACTACATTGACTGATTCTTTGAAATATGTATCTAATGCAGACAAAATTTCTTCGTAGGACAGCGTTGCTACGTCGCGTCGGGGAAATAATTTCACTATCACACGGTACGTCTGGACGCCTACGGATGCTAACAAAAAAGGCTGCTGCTCGTTACCTTGAATTCTGTAGGCGGCGAGATGGAATCCAAATTGGCGTGACCACTCCGTCCAGCTTTCCAGTGCCGCGTCAAAAGGACGAAAAGGTGGTGCAACTGCGTGTTGTGGCTGCGGTAGCGGTGGAGCGACGGCTGCCGCATCGTCTTGCATTGCACGTTGACCCTGGACGAGCTGTCCAAGGGCATCCAATAAGGCCTGCGTCTGCTGATTATGCAAGCGATAAAATTCGGACAGTACATCTGGAGATTGTGGCGAAGCCATGACACAAGTAAATTAGGGCAACAGCAAGACGAACGCAAAATCCTCGTCGTCAACTTTTGTGGACTGGCAAGACAGCCAATCCACTAGGACGGGAGGCCGAAGGGCACGCGTTTAAGCTCACGCAGGCTGACGTGAGGCCTGGAACAGGACACGGAAATGAACTAGCAAAAATAGTACGTAGCTTCTGGAATACTTAACTTTAATCCATAATTGGTGAACATCGGTCTGACGGTACATGCATCACAAGATAAATAGCAAATGATAATGGCGCCTTGCTAGGTCGTAGCAAATGACGTGGCTGAAAGCTATGCTAACTATCGTCTCGGCAAATGAGAGCGTAATTTGTCAGTGAACTATCGCTAGCAAAGTCGGCTGTACAACTGGGGCAAGTGCTAGGAAGTCTCTCTAGACCTGCCGTGTAGCGGCGCTCGGTCTGCAATCACTGATAGTGGCGACACGCAGGTCCGACGTATACTACCGGACCGCGGCCGATTTAAAGGCTACCACCTAGCAAGTGTGGTGTCTGGCGGTGACACCACACTTGCCATTTCTCAGTACTTCTCTGTTAAGGTTACAGTCACCAGGGGTAAACGAGACTGGATATGTTGCGCTCTTGCTTGTACCACAGGGAAGTGGAGCCGCCGTTCATTGAGGACACATGTCTAATAACAGATGTCGCTGTTGCTCGCTGTCGCACACGTGCGCACTTGTGCAGCACTATCGCACGTCTGCACAGTGTGCAGCGTTTGGCCGGCCCTGAAATAATGCAACGGGTACCGACTTACTCGAATCTAAAGAAAATTATTAGGGGTGGCCCAACCAAGCATAAAAGCGTCTCACACGAAGATATTGGTAACATGAGCCATCGAACTACGACAACAAACAGAAGGTCAATATAATTATCCCATTTATTACTAGAAGACATCAAAAATGCTTTATCCACTGAATTAAGAATACAGTCGATCATTAAGTGGGCAAGGGGTTGAAAATACGTGCTACAGCCGTGGCACATGTGGGTGGATATATGAAAGAATCGATATAAGACTGTCTCGAGATCGTCCAACGATCGCACAAGAAGTAAATTAGTTACAGAAAAGTCCCAGAAAAGTATCAGCAAACACCAGAACTCTCGCCTATGCGCATGGTTAATGCAGCGAACTGGCTGTAAAAATTAGATCAGCCAAACGAAACCCTGATGCAAAATAAGAGACTTCGGCTCACTGCGTCTCGCCTCGATAACGCAGATTTGCTTACCACTCTAAATGTACATGAGAACAGGATGATTGCTGAGTCCTTTCCTCTCTCTGCAACTGCTTTCCTCACAGCATCAGATTTTTGTCCCACCGATTCTTCCACTAGTTAGACTTCTTTTGTTTTATGAATATTATTTTGGGGGGCCTCCACCTGACAGCCAAGCTCTTGCAAAGATGGAGACTGGTTGGTCAAGTCCAGATCTGGAATGTGGGACACCTCACTGGCAGCTGCGGCTGACTCATGTTGTTAACTGCATTACACCATGCAGCCTTGCCAAAAACATGTTCTTGCAAAGCTGAATCTTTATTAAGAAAATCTTTTTAAGCAATTTTTTACATACATCTGAGTACAACTTAGAAACAGTGTAAGAATAAGTTTGTGTACCCAAGCAGCCAAAAAAGTAAACTTAAGTTCCACGCACTTTAAACACGACACGTCAAATTACTGGTTGGTAGTTAAGTTATTTGAGTATTCCATAGATAATACTCAAAAAATGGTTCAAATGGCTCTGAGCACTATGGGACTCAACTTCTGAGGTCATTAGTCCCCTATAACTTAGAACTAATTAAACCTAAATAACCTAAGGACATCACACACATCCATGCCAGAGGCAGGATTCGAACCTGCGACCGTAGCAGTCGCGCGGTTCCAGACTGTAGCGCCTAGAACCGCTCGACCACTCCGGCCGTCAGACAATACTCTGAGGATATGTACTTATGATGTGGAAGTAGCCAATATAGTTTATTATCACTTAATTTCTCAATGAAAAATTTGGCAACATGGCCGTTATTCATACGAACGTCTATTATAGCGATCTTCATTTAACTATTCTCTCTCTCTTTTACTTTCTGTGAAGTAAGAGGAGATGTTAAGCTGTCATGTATTCACCAAATTAAAATGTTACGTACGTGATGTCAAAGGTGTTCAGCATGAAGAAACATTAACACTGTAATAAGCTTACATTAAAGTGTATATCTGATGAGATTGGCACTTAAACTTGCTTCCTCTTTTTTTAGACTCCTCGTGCAGAAAGCGAATAGACAGACATAAGGAAAGTATGTGCAGCATGGAGGGTTTTTTCTGATCGTATTCGCACCTTTGAAAGTAAACGTGTCATGGTACAACATCCCAAAAAAAGTCTTGCTCCAACTTTCACAACTACAATGCGGCTTTCAGTACAATACTGTTGTAGAGTAATTACTGCTTCTCATTACAAATGTTATTGCATAGGCAGGACAGCCAGATGGTAGCGCGGTTTCATTCGCCAACGTAGAGAAAAGGCAACAACTGAACCGAAATATCTAACGAGGTGATCCATTGATTAAGATACTGGACTCACATTCGGAAGGACGGTTGTTTAAATCCCGATCCGGATTTAAATCATACGCAATTAATCTAAATCAGTTAAGGGGAAAGCCGAGGTGATTCCTTTAGAAAGGCACGGCCGATTTTTTTCCGACACCGAGTGTGCAGTGACAAGACGGCATCATTTAATTTGGCGATAATCTCAAACGCCACTGAATTTTTAATAAATATACATATTACTTATCAGAGCATTTGTCTCCTACTTTCTCAACGTTCTTCAAACATCTATCAGCCAGAAAACAACACACCAAAGGTGACTTACATGCCGCATCTGTTGTAACTTCACTGTGACGTCATGGGTCAACTTCGATATTCCGGTAAGTACGGTTTGTAAGTACATCACAATTTTGTTTTCACGTTTTTAGCGGCAACACCTTCAACATCCTCTCTCGTGCAATCAATCCACAGTTGCCTGTAATACATTATCCCTCTTGCTTCTATCTTTATAAAACTCGCTCATCTAATTCTAGACCCAAGTCCTGCCTTCATATAAATTAAGTAGCTGAATGGTTGAAAACAAAACCCGTTTTTTGTCATCATGCTTACTAATCAGGTGCAGAAATTTAAGAAGTTGGACGAAATCTCAATGATATACATTAAATGTATTCGCAGTTGCGAATATGGATGACCATCAGCTGTATAATGAAATGACGACAATGAAAATTTGTGTCAGACCGTGACCCGAACCTGAGTTTTTCGCTTATCGCGAACGGTCGCCATACCCTTTTTATTTTACTCGAACGGTCCTCTTTTTCGCGAGCGGTCGCCTTACCATTTTTCCCGCTTTATACGAGCGGCTTCCTTAACCGCGTTTTTTAAGAACTTTTTTAGCCACATTTACTTCGTGCGTCTACCTTTCAACACATGAATGAACTCAGAACATGTACTAACAAATAAGAGAATAAAAATTTTTGTAGTTGTATTGCCCAAACAACAACCACAGGTCAAAGAAAATCAAAATAATGAAGAAAAAACAAAGTCCAGCACGCCATCCCACGCGCCCTTCCCATCTGCGGACGGTGTTCATTGCTACCAAGTCGATAACTATTTCACCTCGTGTCAAGGTCCACTACGGAAGTCTTCTTGTGCCCAGTACACCCCAACTGTGAGGGGGCTTTATGAAGACACTGCGCCGGCCGCGGTGGTCTCACGGTTAAGGCGCTCAGTCCGGAACCGCGCGACTGCTACGGTCGCAGGTTCGAATCCTGCCTCGGCCATGGATGTGTGTGATGTCCTTAGGTTAGTTAGGTTTAAGTAGTTCTAAGTTCTAGGGGACTGATGACCACAGAAGTTAAGTCCCAGCACCCATACGTCAAACGCTGATCCACATGTGAAACGATGTTCGTCGGTGTCCAGAAGGTGGCACTGTGGACAGATGCGAGAATCCGTCAGCCCACTAGCGTGCAACCGGTGTCGCGTCACGTATTTCCTGTTGACTACATCGTACCACGTTGCTAGTACCCGTGTAGAGAGGAACGGTTGCTGGACTGCCCTCCACACAGCAGGCCATATTGCGGCCGTGTTTTTACTCTCAGTTGTAAGGTGTCAGGCAAATGCAACACCTTCCATGAAAACCCTGACATGATAAGCAAATCCAGTAGTATGTCACATAGCTCCGAATAAATCGTGACATTAAATTAACCAAAGTAATACGAGTAACGAGTGAGCAAATGGAATACCACAGACTAACACAAGAATGCCTAAATGCATGTCATACCTTCCCACCGTGAGACAGACGCTGTTCCGAGGGGAGAAACGAGAACAGAAGCCGAGAGCAGAACCGTGTTAAGCTAGAAGGCCCTACGATATGGGACGGACACCCACGTCTCCAGCTAACCGCCAGGACAACCCCCAGCCCATGTTAAAAGATAGAGCCCTCCAGAAGAACAATATAGATCTTACGATAACACTAAAAGGGCCACACCAGCAGCAAGTTTTAGCGTGAGACTTTTTCGCGTCTCTGTTACGTTGCAAACGTTAAAAACATTGCCCCACCACGAAAAGCAACAGCCAGGACCACCCTCCAGCCCATGTTAAAAGATAGAGCCCTCCAGAAGAACAGTATAGATCTTACGATAACACTAAAAGGGCCACGCCAGCTGCAAGTTTTAGCGTGAGACTTTTTCGCTTCTCTGTTACGTAGCAAACTTTAAAAACATTGCCCCACCACGAAAAGTATAACGTTTCTCATTGGATAGACAGAATTTTTGTAGGCGGAGCTTAAGGTTAACATTGAGACCCTGATTGGTCAGATGAAAACACAACCAGATGGTTTTTTTTAAACCAACTTCGGTAAATTGTAGTAAGGAGAAGTTAGGAGAGAGTTGCTTCCGAGTCGGCGAGGTGCGTGGAGCTGTGCCGACCGACGCCCCCTGACACTGCCTAACCAACGACAAGGTAATGAACGCACGCGATGCCGCATAACAGCGCAAAAGCTTCACTCAGAACTGCAGAAGTCTCATCTGTTACACCCCCGTTTTGCGTAATACTAGTGTCGATCGTCAATTAAAGCTCATGGTGTTCACATTTGCCACTTGAAGTAAAAATCTGAATCGCGATGATTTTTCTGTTATATAGTTATTGAGAAGCCACATCAGCCACTGTAATTTACGACAAGTTAGGTAAGTAATTAAAGATAATTGAGGGTCACTGTAGACCTTTTTGATAGTTTTCTCTTTTGTGAAACTTAATTTAAACCTAGATTATAGATGTGATATGGCATAGATCACCCTTCGATCCATTGTAGAACTTGGAAACCCACTCAGGGAATATTCGTTCACATTTTTGTTGAACGCAGTTGGTTTTTATCATCCTATATTAAAACATTTCCTTTATCAATAGTGTAATTTATAAACAATGTTTTGTGAGTAGAATAAAGTTTCCAATGGTAAACTTAACTGCTTTTTCGACGTTATTTTACCAGCTAACTAAAAATAGGAAAGCCTAAAACCCCTTCCACTAAATTTAGTTAGTATTAAGATTCTTTTACAGGGAGTGCAGTGGAGCTGACGCTGAAATCATTAAGTATTTGGTTACATCATCGCTAGTCTCACTGAACTCTTCTGAACTCTACATGTCATGTGTGGTCTGGCGTCTCCTTACCAGCAACAGGTCCCAGGCTCAAACTAGTCAATTCCCTAAAAAACACGCTCAGAGCGTCGTTGCGCGAAAGTGGTAGGGAGACACGACATAGAACAACAAACACCACGCAGAATGTTAGACAGTCACATTACGAAGTATGGATCTCACCTTCGGGGCTCGCGTGGGGAACAGATCAGGGTGCACGTAGCTATATTCGAATATGAATTTTGAGATACGGAAGAGAGAGAGAAAGAGAGCGATGTGTGCAGTCGTAACAGGTGGCAGGATGGATGCCGACATCAGTTTGTTCAACACACTGCGCGTAAGTGAAGTATGTTGACAGGTCCAGAGTTTCGCCATTGTGCACAAATATAAGGCTGCAGCCTGAGCTCGTACTTTTGTAAGTCCCAGTCCAATTTCACTTGGAGGGAGGGTGAGGGTGTCGTAGCGGACTTTAAACAGCAATCCAGCAGTAAGGTAATATCCAAATGCCGCTTGTAGTCTGCGTGTCATCGCTGTAGGTAGTGGGAGAAACTGCGCCGTGTGTATGAACTTGCTCGCCCCGTGAAGTTTAAGATACTGGACACGCTGTAGGAGATCCATGCGTCGAAGTAGGTTTCGGTAGACTTCTGTGGTTATCGCCTGCAGTAGACGTCTGTAGTTCATGTTAGCTATACGACGCACATCTCGTGTAAATGCTATATCCAAATATCTGATCGTTTCCACCTGTGGGAGGGGCGCCACGCAGCCTCCTGGAGGTCTCTTCCGATATGCATCGCCGCCGACTTGGTTACATTCGTGCGGCTTCTCGACGCCAATCCGTATAGCTTAACCAATTCAAGCACGGATCGCACCTCATCCAGCAGTAGAAGGTTATCAGCTACGCTCTGCAGTGAAAGGTGTGGTCCCACAACGTAATCTCCGAAAGTCAGCGTTTCAACCCTTCTATGAGCGGTACTAGTGTGGTAAAAAAAAAAAACCATGGAGAGTAGACATCCTTGTCGAACCGAACGCCGGATTGGCAAGGGACCCCTCGCACGTCCATTTAACAGAACACTGGATGATGCTCCGCGTAAGAGGCGCAAATTTACGTCAGGGAAGTCAGATGGGGGCTAGAACGGACGTGAGAAACTTGTGGTGCACTCTGTCAAAAACGTGCTCGAAGTCAACTAAGATCACAGCATCTCGGATAACTTATAGTCCGAATTTAACATTGTAATCGGGAGGTAATCCTCGCTCAACCGGCCTATGGAAGACTTGTGTATCGAGACGGGCAATCCTTTGACGGAGACAGGTGTCAAGCAAAAGTCGAGGGACATCAGCTCTTCGCACATGGTGACCCAACGTGGCATCGTCAGGGTGCGTAAATCACGACAGAATTCGTGCGGCCGGGACAATTTGTTAAGTGCACGCTTATGTAGCGCACCCTCAATGTCGTCCTGCGTAATCTCTGCTAAAAGCGACGATGTTGCTGTATCACTGAGACTGCACCACACATGCTCCAAAGTGTCGTTATCGTCCCCCTCCTCTATATTCTCCTCTACATCTACAGTTACGTGATTACTCTGCTATTCATAATATAGTGCCTGGCAGAGAGTTCAAGGAACCACCTTCACGCTGTCTCTCTACAGTTCCACTCTCGAACGGCTCGCGGGAAAAACGAGCACTTAAATTTTTCTGTGCGAGCCCTGATTACTCTTATTTTATCGTGATGATCATTTCCCCCTATGTAGGCAGGTGCAAACAGAATGTTTTCGCAATCAGAGGAGAAAACTGGTGATTGATATTTCATGAGAAGATACCGTCGCAACGAAAGACGCCTTTGTTTCAATGATTGCCACTCCAATTCACGTATCATGTCTGTGACACTATCTCCCCTATTTCGCGATAATACAAAACGAGCTGCCCTTCTTTGTACTTTTTCGATGTCATCCGTCAGTCCCACCTGATGCGGATCCCACACCGCACAGCAATACTCCAGAGTAGGGTGGACAAGCGTGGTGTAAGCAGTCTCTTAGTAGACCTGTTACACCCGTGTTCTGCCAATGAACCGCAGTCTTGGTTTGCTCTAGCCACAATATTATCTATGTGATTTTTCCAATTTAGGTTATTTGTAATTGTAATCCCTAAGTATTTAGTTGAATTTACAGCCTTCAGATTTGTGTGACTTATCGCGTTATCGAAATTTAGCTGATTTCTTTCAGTACTCATGTGAATAACTTCACACTTCTCCTTATTCAGAGTCAATTGCCACTTTTCGCACCATACAGATATCTTATTTAAATAATTTTGCAAATCGTTTTGATCATCTGATGACTTTGGAAGACGGTTAATGACAGCATCATCTGTAAACAATCTAAGACGACTATTCAGATTGTATTAGCCACCGCCGGAACGCTAGTTTTGCACATTCCATCCACCATGCCAACCTCGAAGGGTATCGTGGAAGACGTGTTTCGCAGTCCACCAACGCGGCGACGATAATATGACGGCATCTGGGTCCTGGAGGTGTGCCATATTCGTCTTTCATACACGTTGTTGCTGGACGATGACTGTGCATATGAAGGCAAAATAGTCTGAGAAGGCAAGTGGCCAACGTTCAGCACTCCCGGTGGAAGATCATGTGAGACATAGATGCGATCAAGATGACTGGCCGAGTCACTGGTAAGAAATAAGTGTCCAGCCATCACCTTACACTTTCTCCCTAACGTCGATGAGATGCAGGTCTCGCACCAATATCCGAAGTTCTCAAGTCGAAAAGTGTGGAACCTGGTCTTTGGGGTGGAGCACATAGATAAATTAGCTACCGACGATATAGTGATCGTAGCGACCAAGAAAGAGGGGTGTGAATTCCTCTGAGTACAACTGAGTTCTATCGCGGTTTGTCGGTTCCCGATGGAGCATACACGTTAACTATACATGTACCCGGCGCTGTGACTGTCAGTTCGCTGGCTGAGGGGGAAGTAAGTCTCATCTTCGATGGGAATACCGCGACACACTAGCATCGTCGTATAACTGCCACTCTGCTCATCACGTGTGGTATATGTCGCATTCCAAGATGCCACCCCAGGTGGGTGTAAAATGAATGTGCGCAACGGAGAATAATAAACGCTAAAATGAAGATTTGGCCCTGCCTGACTACCCCTTGAACCAGATCTTAGGATCTCTTAATTCCATAAATTACTATCTAAACATAAATGAATGATGAAGGCAACTAATCCTAGTAAATGATAAACGTTGTTCCTGCTAATATATTTATTGCAGGTAAAAAACTTTTTATTACAAGTTTACATTTCCTAAGTAAAATTGCTAATCATTTGCCCAACTCTGCCCCTTATTATGAATGCGCGGTCTAACATCAATAACGCGAAATGACTGACATCATCTACATACCAAACACTACAAGATACTACTTTTAAAGATGATCTACGGTGGTGTGGAACCTCAGTGGAAATAAACTAAAGTGGTCACAACTGTTTAGCTTTCATAGCCCTAATAAGCCGAAGCAGTTTGCGATATCACCGTATGTACTGCGTCCGGTGCATCGAAGTGATGGTTCTCGTACTCGTCTGCGACGATGGAAGAACTCCAGCTACAAATAAACTCTTTCAAACACTAGGACGGCAGAAGGTGGTCCTCTGACTAATATACTCTAATACTGTCTTCTCCTCTCTGTGTTCTTCAGACGAGAAACGCGAACTCCCAGCCACAAGGACGGAGTTCAGATAACGTCTCAATGTAATTATAGGCAGAGGAAGTGCTCTCAATTACTGAACGCTGCGTACTCAACGACGACTTCCAACCTGGAGGTGAAATCCAGAATCGTATAGGTTCGCAACAGTACAGTGCCTAACTGTTCTAACTATAAACTCTCCTGAGAGCAAAGACAGCAAGTCCGTCTGTATCAATAAAGCTGATACCGAGCGACCGTCACACACGGGTGCTCACAACGGAAGACCTCGTCTCTCCATCGCTGGCTTCCTAGCAAGGCTTGGCTCCCCACCATCGTAATTCCGAAAACAAATCGTATTCCCGAAACCACGGAATATTCTCCCTCTCTACAGATTCTTCCGAACGCCGACCAACCATATTTTATTCTTTTGTCGTCCAGCGCGGAAAGTTTGCGAGGAAAAACCTATACTCGTACAATGGTATGCTTCTGAGTAAAAATCCTTGGAAAAACCCAGCCTGCGTGGTTTCCGAGGTGATGCTTCTTCGTTCTTCTCACCTGCATCCAAGATTTTCAGCGTTCGGAAGTATTATCCAGTTATCCTTTCGGCGCCTACTACAATTGCGGCCGGCCGTCACCCTATTGAGCTCCAGAGCTCAGGTGCCATGACGTCTGTCTAGCTACTTCCCGTGTTTAAGCAGGACCAACACCTGTGCGGTCCTTCCACCCAGAGCTTGAGTTCTGCCTGCCGTTTCATCTCCACTGGCGTTCCAATCTCTACTAGTATAGGCAATCATTCATTACGCCGTTTTTATAATAAAACCACTTGGTCACCTTCCATGCAATAAGCGTTAACAGTTATTTACAAGACGTACGTGGCAGTGTCAGTCTCCTTTATATATTCATATATACGATGTACAACCTGTCACATGATACCTAATTGTGTTTGTAGATCACGGCAAAGTATGTGGATTAGTTCTTGTAAGGTGCGAAGTTATAGCCACCTTACAGAATAACCATAGAAGTCGGGGAGGGGTGCGAGACGCACTTCTTGCAATAAAGGAAACATCACGCACGAAGCATCTCTCGCAGCAGATGTATCTTCACCGTTATTCCAGTGATATTAATTGTGTCCATACGATAAGCGTGTTGTGAAGCCACAGGTGCCAAGTTATTCATTAAGTCGGAAATGTCTATTGGATGCCAAGCTGCTTCATTACCTCTGGTCACCTCCAACACTTCGGCCAGTGATATTAATTGTGTCTATACGATAAGCGTGTTGTGAAGCCACAGGTGCCAAGTTATTCATTAAGTCGGAAATGTCTATTGGATGCCAAGCTGCTTCATTACCTCTGGTCACCTCCAACACTTCGGCCAGAACCGTTCTTAAAATGCCGGCGCCACTGGCGCGGTTCCTGTCGGTGTAATTTACGTGGCGTCATCGTCCTCCCCCCAAACCGTTGTTCGCAGAGTAGGACCATCTTCCATCGTCTCCTTGGGATGCGGGCTGGGCGCCTGCACTCCAGCATGTGGAGGGCAGCATTCGTCACGCGCATCGATGTCTGATCGTTCAGCTGTGGATATTTACGAAACCTCTTCCGTCCCATCCTCTGTTCCCACGCTGCAGGGGCGGCGGTTGCCTATGTGGGAGCATCGTCTTGGCGGGTGGAGTCCTCGTCCTCTGGCTACTGGCCTTCAACCTGTGCTGAAGTTGCTCGGCGCCTCCGCTGACGCACTTTGTGGATCGCTGCTTTCTTGTATGCTCTTCTGTGTCATACGAAGGCAGCGACTCACGACGTACTGGCACAAAGACCGAAGTTTGCACGATCAATGAGTATCACCATTTTATCGCCACGGACATCGTCATCCGTCGACGGGGGCGGCGCTGTCGGACTGGAGTCCGCGACACGTAAAACGTGAGTTTCGTCTTCCCGCCGCATCAGAGGTTGCTGCGTTGGGTCATCAGGGAGCGTCGGATGCAGCAGTGAAGCGGCAGCAGTCGTGAGGGCGGCAACGTAAGTCACGGGAAGCAGTGTCGGCTGCGATTGTGGCACCATGTCTGCAGGCGGTAGATGCGTAATCCAGCGTTGCATACACTCGGACCGGAGGTGGCCCCCCTTCGCATATCCGGAATATATTGTTGGTTGTCGATAGTAAATGACCATGGCACGGCAACCGCCAATATAGAGATAAGAGGACACGTGTTATTTAAGTTCGGACGCCGGTCAGGAAAGAGTATGTTCGGAACTGCGTCCATTTTTCTGCGACATGGCTATATACCGTGCCGTAGAGGCGAAGAGCTGAGTTGACTTCTTCTGATGGGAGTTCAAATGGAAGTTCAAAGATCTTGATCGTGCCAAGTCCCAAACCAGCATAATCGACGTCCACAGTACTCACATTGCCATCAGCGTGGCAGAAGCCAAGGCCCTGTTTTGTTTCCCGAATGATCCGTTCACACGTTACTTCGTTGATGACTGTACTGCTCACCATGGATAAATGTATACCAATGATGTCGGCCGCCGGAATTTTCACCTCTCCTCGTAAAAATCGTTCGACTTCGAAAGTTTTTAGTCGTGTAAATTCGTTTTGAAACGTAAATCTGAAGGCCGATCTTCTGTATTGGTTTGCCATCCTCATCTATATACTTAAGCCGACGCGCGAAACAGCCATGTGTTGAGTAAACAAACACGAGCGCTGACTCTGTGGGGAGGACACAAACAGCACGTCCACACTGCTGCCCTGTTAAAGGCAAACTCTGATCCCTTGGCCACCCGAGCACGACTCACGGCCAGACCCAAATTTCCAATGTCGAAAACCATGTGTCGACATTCCGTATTCTTAAATCCATTATGTATATTCCCGTACAGGGGAGACAGTGTACTTGAATGTCGCTTGCCCGGGCGGCGGATAAATGGGGTATTCCGAATTATGGTATGCGAAAGAACTTTTCATCGTTTCGGAATAACATGGGCGCTGCAATATCGTATAAAACGAAATGAAGTTTTCCTCGGTAGCTGCGCGATCAGCGCAGCAGATTGCCAAGCGAAGGGGCCCGGGTTCGGTTCTCGGCCGAATCGAAGATTTTTCTCCGGTCGGGGACTGGTTGTTGTCTCGTCATTACGTTCTTATAGTCGTAACTGACATTCCACCGACGAGCTGGCGGAATTTGTGTCTCCAGAATGCCAATAAACTGTAGGGGAAAAAAGCAGAAAGAGAGCAGTAACATCTAGCGGCAGTTGGTAAAGCGGCATGAGAGCAGTGGGGAAACGGATTTTTATCTAGTTTTATGGTCAGTTAATCAAATTTAAAATATTGCATTTTGGATAAATTGGGTCCTAAGACTGTCTGCAAAAGATCCAAGCAAATATCCTTTGTAGCTGAGTGTGAGAAGTTAAACTTTCAGTTTCGAATAAGCGTGGCGTGAAAAGGTTCTCTACATCCTTCTTTGGATTCAGAGTGAATAACTTTCAATTTTGAGACTGAATACCATATTTTGATTGTTCACATATTTGTAAGGATTCACAGCGTGAATTTCGTTCAACGCAGGCCATAAATGATTCACTCAACGAAGTTATATGGGAAAGGTGCCCTAAATTGAACTTTTTAAATAAGATTCTATGTATGCTGATGTGCTGCGTTTAATTTCTGCGTTCAGTGATGATCATACAAATCTACCATATTAAACCTGGCTGGAATGGGTGTGGAAGGAAGGTTTGGTGCACTGCAGTTCTACACAACCTTAATTTTATACGAATAAAAAATTGCGAATATGAGTATATGAAGATTCTCAGAAAGAAAAGATGGCAGTTTAAGCACAAGAAAAGCAAGAAGGACAAGTGGAAGTATGTGCAGTAAAAGACTATAGATACGCAATGCTTTAGATAGTGTCTTTCAATAATTTTCCTTTAAATGTTATTTTCAGGATCTTACGTATTTGCTTACGTAAGGCACCTGTTTTCAAAACTCACCAGTCAGAATTAGATGAACTTTGAGATAATCTTCTTGTTACTTTCAACTACCTATCATCCAACAAAGCAGTCTTGTAATGCCGAACATAGTGAAGAGACAGAATAATTTATTTAAAAATTATAAACTAAAAAATTAAAAGTGCCTGAAGTATATCAATTTTATTTCGTATGATAAAAGCGGTAACTTCCATATACTGTAACTTCGTTACACTGCAATATTTTGGACTGATTATTGTTTACTATATTCCTAGTGGTGTAGTATTTGAGTAAAATTCGAAAGAAATGAGTACAAAAGTTTATGAGATAGTATATTTAAATGTTTTGGAATATTTAGAACTAGGTTAACAACCCAGTAAGACACGTTTCAACTTCTGTCGTGCCAGCTGGATTTACGGTGTCTCAGTGAGGTGTTTCTTCAGGCACATTGCCTGGTAAGAGCTGTATAGGGGGATGCATGTGCAATTTCTCAGTGCCTATGGAAACGTAGCTTATGACCTGTACACAGCCGCTTGCAACACCACACTTAACGTATAGATTCTTTTGAATGCAAGTGTACCTGGTAATGTGGGCACTGTGCCGTCTTTTGATTTAGAATGAGGGAGAGAGACAGAGAGCACTGTTCAGATACTCAGTACAAACGGAAACTGCATATTTCATTGTCCCTATTGTTCTCCTTCGTACAGAATGAATACAAACGTACGCTGATGAGCCAAAACTTTATGGCCACTGTGTATCGCGTGATGAATGCCGTCTGGAAGCGTAGCGGGCACGTGAGGCGGAAGGAGAGTACACGTATATGCGGAACAGAGACGGATAGGGAATCATTCTAGCGACGATACTGGTAGCAAATGGGGATAGCTATCGATGTAAGCGACTTCGTCAAAGAGCAGATTGTTATGGCCCGACAACTGGGAACGAACATCTGGGAAACGGCGAAGCTGGTCGGCTGTTCGTATGCTACTGTCGTGACCATTGTGGAAAGCGGCCGGAGGTCCGTGAAACCAAGGTGTTTGCATCGATGCCTCATTTCAGAACATGGAGATCGGAGGCTTGTCCACGCCGTAAATTTGGCTATGTGGCGATGTGTGGCAGAGTACGGAAGAGCACAGTGCTGGTGCAGACACAGATGTTTCGGAGCACGCCGTTCAGCACACTTCAGCACACATTGCTGACCATGAGGCACCGCAGTAGACGCCCACAAAATGTTCCTTTGTTGACCCAGTGGCATCGTCATTTACATTTGTATTGGGCAGGGGATAATCGTGGCCGGCCGGAGTGGCCGTGCGGTTCTAGACGCTACAGTCTGGAACCGCGTGACCACTACGGTCGCAGATTCGAATCCTGCCTCGGGCATGGATGTGTGTGATGTCCTTAGCTTAGTTAGGTTTAAGTAGTTCTAAGTTCTAGGGGACCGATGACTGCAGCAGTTAAGTCCCATAGAGCTCAGAGCCATTTGAACCATTCTTTTTTTTTTGGATAATCGTGATTGGACCGTGGATCAATGGAAAGGAGTCGCCTGGTCGGACGAAACACATTTGTTGTTTCACTGGGTTGACGGCCGTGTCCGGATACGCCGTTATCCAGGCGAAGGGTTACCCGAAACATGTACTGCGGCACAGACACAGGGCGGTAGAGAAGGATCATTATAAGAGGGCATTCACACGGGCTTCCACGGAACCTGTGATAGTAGTAGAAGATGCCTTGGCAGCCTCAGAGTACGTGAACATTATTGCGGACAATCTGTAAGGTGGCTATAATTTCGCACCTTTCAAGCACTCATCCACATACTTTGCCGCGACCTACAACCACAATTAGGTATCGTTTTATATGTTGTACATCGTATATATGAATATTTAAAGGAGACTGCCATTGTCACATACGGCTTGTAAATAATTGTTAACGCTTATTGCATGAAAGGTGACTGAGTGTCTTTATTAACAGAACGACGTAATGAATGATTGCCTATACTAGTAGAGGTTGGAACGCCAGTGGAGATGAAACGGTAGGCAGAACTCAAGCTCTGGGTGGAAGGCCCGCACAGGTGTTGGTCCTGCTTAAAAACAGGTAGTAGCTAGACGGACGTCGTGGCACCTGAGCTCTGGAGCACAGTAGAGTGACGGCCGGCCGCTATTGTAGCAGGACGCGAAGGATAATCGAGAACTCTGCAAAACTTGGACGCAGGTGAGAGGAACGAAGAAGCGGCACCTCGGAAGCCACGCAGGCTGGGTTATTTCCAAGGATTTTTACTCACAAGCGTACCATTGTACGAGTATAGGTTTTTTCTCGCAAACTTTCCGTGCTGGACGACAAAAGAATAAAATATGGTTGGTCGGCGTTCAGAAGAACCTGTAGAGAGGGGGAATAATCCATGGTTTCGGGAATATGATTCGTTTTCGGAATTACGAGGTTGGGGAGCCGAGTCTTGCTAGGAAGCCAGCAGTGGAGAGATGAGTTCTTCCTTTGTGAGCGCCCGTGTGTGACGGTCGCTCGGTATCAGCTTTGTTGGTACAGACGGACTTGCTGTCTTTGCTCTCAGGAGGGTTTATAGTTAGAACAGTTAGGCACTTTACTGTTGCGAACTTATACGATTCTAGACTTCACTTCCGGGTTGGAAGTCGTCGTTGAGTACGCAATGATCAGTAATTGAGAGCACTTCTTCTGCCTATACCTACGTTGAGACGTTATCTGAACACCGTCCTTGTGGCTGGGTGTTCGCGTTTCTCGTCTGTAGAACACAGAGAGGAGAAGACAGTATTAGAGTATATTACTCGGAGGACCACCTTCTGCCGTCCTAGTGTTTGAAAGAGTTTATTTGTAGCTGGAGTTCTTCTATCGTCGCTGACGAGTACGAGAACCATCTCGTCGACGCACCGGACGCAGTACATACGGTGGTATCGCAAATTGCTTCGGCTTATTAGGGCTGTAAAGCTAAACAGCTGTGATCACGTTAGTTTATTTCCACTGAGGTTCCACACCACCGTAGATCATCTTTGAAAGTAGTATCTTCTAGTGTTTGGTACGTAGACGATGTCAGTCATTTCGCGTTATTGATATTAGACCGTGCAGTCATAATAAGGGGCAGAGTTGGGCAATTGATTAATAATTTTTGTTAGGAAATATAGACAATTGTACTTAAAGGGTTGATTTAAATCTGTAATAAATATATATTGAACAACAAAGTTTATCATTTAGTATTATTAGTTGCCTTCATCATTCATTTATGTTTAGATTGTAATTTATATGTAAAAAAGAGCATTAAGAGATCCCAAGATCTGCTTCAGGGAAAAGTCAGACGGGGCCAAATCATCATTTTAGCGTTTATTATTTTCCGTTGCGCACATTCACTTTTACGCCCGCCTGGAGTAGCATCTTGGAAACCTGTATCCCTCCATGGTTGAGGTCTTTCCCGATGGCGATGGCAACTGTCCGTATCACAAGGCCAGAATCGTGCTACAGTCATTTGAGGCTCGTGATATTCAACTCGCGTTGATGTCTTGGCTGCGAAATTCGCGTGCTCTGAAGTCAGTGAGGGAACTATTCCATCGGAAATTAGCACCGCGTCATCAACCGAAAGGCCCATATTTATGGAAACTGTGAAATCTACGCGTAGACATCTGGTACTAGACATATTCAGCAACCTACCAAGGACTATTCGAATCCATACCTCCCAAAGTTGCTGCTGTATTGCGTTCCACACTATGAAGCACGTGGTCATAATGTCTATCACAACAGTAGATCTTTCTCCCTCCCAACGTCTGATGGATCGCGAAATGGAGCTACAGTGAAAATTAAAAATGTTTTATTTGCAACATTTAGCTACACCTTCCAACTACATAGTCACCGCTACGACTCAGACATTTGCCGTAGCGTGGTAATAGCTTTCGAGTACGCTGGTCATAGATGGCTGTACTTCCCGCCAATTCTCTACGCTTGTCTGCAGCTCGTTGTCACTGCCAAAATGCTGTCCCCTTAGCCAGCGGTTCATGTGAGCGAAGAGATGAAAATCAGAGGGAGCCACGTCCGGTTTGTGTTTGGGGCTCAACCACTTCCCATCGAAAATGCTTCAGGAGCGTTTGTCACAGACGTGCATTGTGTATTGCAGTTTCAAAAAGAGAGAGAGTGAACGAGAGATATAGAGAGATATTTACGTATGTATGATAATCCTCTTCCCTCAAAAATATTTATCTGTTTCATACCTCCTCTGTGTTATCACAGATGACATGTCACTGATCTTATTTGCACTAAAATTGCAGACCACGCGAGGTGCCTATTTGCTTCTACATGCATAAGTTCTAATAAATGTTCACCAACCTGCAATGTTCTACTGCTGTTGTCTCCCGCACAGAAAACAGCACGTAGGTCGTGAATCCGTTATCTTGTTTCTGTTCTTCAACAAAATAACGAACTGCGTTTTTCCGTAATTACTGTCACCTTGTTCTCAACTATATGCTCCAAATAATACATTGCTAATAATGTCTTAATTAACACGGATCGCGGCAGACAACAGATCTGCCATCCGAGGTTTCCCAACCAGCTCTATTTTTATAAACCATGGATTACTAATGAAATCTTAACTAACACTGACCGCGGCGGACAACATGTCTGTCCTGCGACACTGCCGATCGAGCTCTGATCTTACAACTGAACCATCCAATATAGGCACGATCCGAGGATCATCGAAATGCTTCGTCTGCCTTTTCGTTTAGTAGTTGTTTATTATTCTGCCAGTTATTAAAACTTGGGAAATAATGAAATGATAGCACGCTTTTGAGAGATGCTTTAAACTGAAATGCAAGTAAATTCGCAGTTTAGTTTGTCTGATATTAATAACAGAAGATTATTATTTGGGTGCGCACTACCCGAACGCAGCAGCCAATCGCGGAGAAGGACCACAATTTAGGCAGTCTTTCTCACGATACCTGTACCTGACAAACCATGTGTCATCCGTATCTCACATCACATTGCGTCATCTTGCCACTGCTGCCTTCTCAACTGCTCTAAAAAGAGCTTCTTGTACCTGAATATGATGGCTGCAAAGCCAGAAATATTACATATGCGGCAGAGCATTGTCGTGGGGAAGGGCAATGCCTCTTTACAAAATTTCTCTTCGTTTTTCCTGAATTTCGCTTCGTAAATGATTTTCTCGAATCGCCTGAACCATTCTTCTGAACAAGATTACATGTTGACACTCGCTTCCTTACCTGACCGCCTGCATCAAGAACGTTTGTACGTCCTGCTTCAAAGTTCCTGCACCATTGCTACACTTTGGTGTCACTCATGACAGTTACGTTATACGGACTGCATGGGAATCCCCCAGCAAGAATAAATCGAATGACAGCAAGCGGTATACACTTGATGGGAGACTACTGTTCTAGGCATATTTACGTGCCCACTGTGAGCTCACAAATGAAAAGTGCGGCGTGATGTGATGGATGAGCATACTATAGACATTGCGCAAAACAAATGCGCAAAGCTTCATTGGATTTTCACTATGGTTTTAATTTCGCAACTGATGAGATCTTGAAAATAAAAACCTATGGCCAAAAATATTTCTCAGATAGTTTCATCACTGAAGGTTTTGCGGAAGTTTTAGTGCGCCGACGAACGATGAGAAGCCGAGACTGGAATTTCGCGTTGGCGGGCTGACAAGGAACTTTTCGTACAGCTGCAGCGTCGGTAAACTCTGGCGTTGTTGCTTGGCTTCTGACTGCGCGAAGTTGAGATGCTTCCTGTTCTAGTGCAGCACGCCATCCTCCTCAATTTACCTCACACCGTTTACCCCTATTAATAATGAAGTCGACAGCTGTGTCACATAAAACGACTCTCCCGCTTTAACTTGAAATTTTCGTTCAGAAATTTCCACATCGTCCTGAGCAAAGAAAGCTGAATATTTTTGTTTCTACTTCTTGACGTCATTCTCAGGTCTGCAAGGTTAGCCAGTTTATGTTGAAACCACTGTCATAAAGTGCTACAAAACCTGTTAACTGTTGCCTCAGGTAGGGCAGTCCCTACCAATACTCTACCCCGTGACATCCAGGGAAAACAGCAGTCCAGTACGCGTTTTCCATTGCGCCAGACGCTGATGACGGATGCTTCTAACAAGGGAACCTCCCCATCGCACCCCCCTCAGATTTAGTTATAAGTTGTCACAGTGGATAGGCCTTGAAAAACTGAACACAGATCAATCGAGAAAACAGGAAGAAGTTGTGTGTAACTATGAAAAAAATAAGTAAAATATACAAACTGAGTAGTCCATGTGCAAGATAAGCAACATCAAGGACAGCGGGAGCTCAGGTGGGTAGTGGTCCCGTGGTTAGCGTGACCAGCTGCGAAATGAGAGGTCCTTGGTTCAAGTCTTCCCTCGAGTGAAAAGTTTTATTTTCAGACAATTATTATCTGTCCGTCCGTCCGTCTGATGCGAGGTAATTGCGCCGTAGTATGGGGTCGCTACACCTAAACAAACATCGGAACACACGACGTCAGTCGACTACAGCGCACGAAAGAGAGAGTATTCCTGCTAACGAGGCTCCTTGGCTGGCAGTTGACTGTTCGCTACTTTCGACGAGACTGCATTAAATACGTGAGATGTATTCCGTGGGCAATATGAATCCAGCAAATATAGCTCACGACTTCAATAACAAGGTCAATGAATATTTTCCGAACCCATACTACGGCGCAGTTACCTCGCATCGGACGGACGGACAGATAATAATTGTCTGAAAATAAAAAATTAAACTTTTCACTCGTGGGAAGACTTGAACCAAGGACCTCTCGTTCCGCAACTGCTGACGCTAACCACGGGACCAAAGCACTCCTGAGCTCATACGTCCTTGATGTTGCCTATCTTGCACATGGACTAATCAGTTTGTATATTTTGCTTATTTTTTTCATAGTTACACACAATTTCTTCCTGTTGTCTCGATTGATCTGTGTTGAGTTTTTCAAGGCCTATCCACTGTGCCAACTTATAACTAAATCTGAGGGGGGTGCGACGGGGAGGTTTCCCTGTAAGTTATTTCTCTCGTCAGTCGTAAAATATTCTGCTGAAGAAACTGAAACTTGCGCCAAACGACATCCTGGTCAGTTTTGATGTTGTTTCGTTATTTACGAAAGTGCCACTCAGTGACGCTCTGGAGCACATCGGTTCCATGTTCCCGCAAGACATCAAAAAGCTCTTCCATGCATGTGTCACCACGAGCTATTTCACGTGGAATGGCGATTTCTACGAACAGCTGGAAGGTGTCACCATGGGTAGTCCTCTCAGTCCAGTGGTGGCCAACTTCTTCATGGAACAATTAGAAGCACAGGCACTGGACTCGGCGACTTTCAAACCTAAGGTGTGGTACAGGTACGTCGAAGATACTTTCGTGGTGTGGAGCCATGGTGAAGAACAGCTCGGTGAATTCCTGAGACACTTGAACAGCCTCCATGCCAACATAACATTTACCATGGAAGTAGAAAAGGACAAGAAACTGCCATTTCTAGATGTGCTGGTCACAAGGGACGGCGAAAACCTGGGACACAGCGTGTATCGGAAACCGACACACATGGACCGATACCTGCACAATCTGTCAAACCATCACCCGAGCCAGAAAAGAGGCATGATTAGTACGCTCGTAACGAGAGCAGGACGAATATGTGAGCCTCAACACCTCAAACGAAAAATGCAGCACCTGGAAACTGTTCTGCGGAGCAATGGGTACTCCACAAATTACATTAGAAGTGCAACAGAGCCAAACACTCGGCGAAGTAAGGAACCAGAAAAAGAAATGTCGGGTACGGCCTTTCTGCCATACATTCCCAGAGTGACGGACAGAATCGGCCGTATATTGCGCAAACACGGCGTAAAGACGATTTTCAAACCGACAAGGAAGATCAAAGAGTGTCTTAGATCGGCGAAGGAGAAAAGAGACCCACTTGCAATGTTGGGAATATACCGTATACCATGCACATGCGGAAAAGTTTATGTCGGAATGACTGGACGATCAATTAACACCAGGATCAAAGAGCATAAGCGACATTGCAGGTTGGGGCAGGTGGAGAAATCGGCCGTGGCAGAGCATGCACTGAATGAGACCGACCACGTAATAAAATTCGCCGACACGGAAGTTCTGGCTGTAGAGAAGCACTATCACACGCGCTTGTTCAGAGAAGCTGTAGAAATCCAAAAACACGCGAACAGTTTCAACAAGAAAGAGGAAAGCCTTAAGGTAAACGGATCCTGGCTGCCCGTACTGCAGCGAACGACCGTCGCAGGTAGCAAGAGGAGAACCGCACCGGAAATGACCGCGGAGAAGCCCTCGGACGTTGGCGCGCCAGGTACATATAGTCTGCGGCCGCGAGCTCGCCTCCAGTTCACCACCGGCAATGGAGGGTGAAGCTTTGACAATGCCAGCTACTTGTGCTGGCGAAACGTCAGAAAAATCATTAGATGAACGTCGGCCGAAGAACCCGAGACAAAAGCCAATAGGCAGTTTGTAGGCTGTTGAGGTTTTTATATTGGTAACGCCACGTAGCGCTCTGTATGAAAATCAATGGCTGTGCTGTGTGCAGTCTGAGGCTGGTCGGCATTGTTGAAAAACTCTCTATTGTAGTGTTGGGCAGTTGGTTGTTAACAGCGCGTAGCGTTGCGCAGTTGGAGGTGAGCCTCCAGCAGTGGTGGATGTGGGGAGAGAGATGGTGGAGTTTTGAGAGCGGGTGATCTGGACGTGTGTCCATCAGAGACAGTAAAATTGTGAGACTGGATATCATGAACTGATATATATATTATGACTTTTGAACACTATTAAGGTAAATACATCGTTTGTTATTTATCAAAATCTTTCATTTGCTAACTATGCCTATCAGTAGTTAGTGACTTCAGTAGTTAGAATCTTTTATTTAGCTGGCAGTATTGGCTGTCGCTGTATTGCAGTAATTTGAGTAACGAAGATTTTTGTGAGGTAAGTGATTTATGAAAGGTATAGGTATTTGTTAATCAGGGCCATCTTTTGTAGGGATTTTTAAAAGTCAGATTGCGTTGCGCTAAAAATTGTGTGTCAGTTTAGTGTTGATCAGAATAAGTAAAGAGAGTAATGTCTGAGTACGTTCAGTTTTGCTCAGCTGTTTGAAAAGCAAATAATGTAAGAGGTTTATCAGCACAGTCATTCATAAATTTTTCAAAGGGGGCGTTTCAACACCTCTTAAATAGGCACCTACTTTGACGCATATCTGACTGATGTGTTATAAAGGCAGAAGGCTGACATCTGTCCTCATCAACTGCCGCATCACCAGGTAGAGGAATAGCGTTCGCGTTTCCTTTTTTTCTTTACAATGTATAAATAATTCCCCCGTAGTTTTGGTTCAACCTGCAAGTCAGTATGTATGAAACCCCTTCTTTTTTATATCGCTAAGACACTGAGTTCAAGGACGTCGAAAACCCCTTCTAAAATTAAAATAAACTTGCTCTTCTTCCTGCCATCACTGCTTAACTAATTTCCGTAAACATTAAACCGTGTACCATGTGTTTGGCAAGCACAAGGAGCCCTAGCTAATATGGTATTTGCTTATACAACTTTACACATCGGTACCATATTTCTCTAACACAGAATTACACAGCTATCTGATTATTTAACAGAGAAAAAAACATTTTTTTTACTATGTCAGTGACGCATGTTTACGCAATTACACAGTTGGATAACTTCACACTTATGAAATTGTATTTTGTCTGTACTGTGTGAACTGTTCATATTTATTCGGAACCATTGTGATACTATGAGAGCTTTGAATGCCGTATTTGGTAAGGGATCATGATTTTTGAAGTACGTTTGAGGTAGATGACTTTATTGAAGGTCTTGATATTATTGAAAGACGCTGCGACGATTTTGGGATGTGATTGATCTGTTAGGATGTTATTATTATGATGACGATGTGTATTATGTTGTTGAGGTATGTTTATGATCAATAAGATGATGCTACCGTATATGAGGAATGTGATTACGTGTTTATATGTATATGAATAATTAGTAGTGGTTATGGACTCTGATTTGTGGAAACGGATGTTGGAAACCACGAATCGTACTTTAAGAATTATGAAATGTGTGTACATGCGTGAATGTATCACAATGCCACCGATAATTTTTTGGACTCTGTTATATTGGTAGGATTTTGTTTCTACACATTTGTAACGCAAATTCTCGACCTGTGAAGTCTTTTTATGAGACTGTCACTGTAGCACAAACTGCTGTCGTAAATATTTCGGTAAGAAAGCTAAGTAACCTTGACGTAATACACTGTGGACGCCCAGCTATGGCAATCGCCTGAAAAAAGAAAGTCATTAGGTGGAGAAAAAAAGGAGGCCATTATCCTCTCTATTAACATTTCTTTGTAGAAAGCATCGCACGCTCAAACTTGAAAACATATGATTACACTGTGGAGCTCTTAATTTATGATATTTACTAAAATGCCTAATGTAATGATGAGAAACATTTTTACATCTATTGTCTTTCTAGTTGAGAGATTTTTTACTGCCTTTGGAGACGCCATTTGCCTAGTGAATGACGTTTCACGCATTGCTTTGTATATATATTTGCCTAATTTGTTTAACATCTAGTTTCTAGTTGCACTGCAGCATTGGTTAAAATAAAATTTAATAGATGTACTAATATCACTATTTTCTGTCTACAGACCCCGTAAAGAATAATATTATGATGTACTTTCTTAGAAAAGAGAGCACAAATAGACATTTCCCTTCACAGGAATTGCAAACATAATTTTTTTAACGATTTGGTAACTTGTTCTGTAGAGTAAGTCAAGGCGATGCATCACTCTAGTGTTAAGATGTGACATAGTTTTAGACATTTCCTATCTTTCCTGTAATATTTTTTCTGCTTGAGCTTTGTCATATTTAGATATAAATTATAGTATTTGCTGCTGCTGTTTGCCAGGCATATTGCTACTGAATTTCACTTTGTATTACTCTGTTAAGCCAGTTTTACTACTGATTTATTTTTCTTGTTTGCTGAACAGTGCCTTATATCAGTTGTAATATTGCAATTGCTTTGCTAATGTAGATTTACTGCTGTTAGCTTTGCCAATTTGTATTTTTTGTCATTGCTGTTTGTGTTAATTTGTAGTGTGTTGCTGCATTGCCTCATCCCTTAGTATATATATATCTGAGCTCAGTAGATTTAAGTTAGCTTAAGAGGGGTAGACTATATAAGAAACTAACTATGAAGAATAGGGAAAGAATGCATTGAGAAGTAATATGAAAAAGAGTTTGGCAAAAATGAGTATTGTACAATGAAAAATATTTACTTTGAAACAGGATATGAATAAAACAGTAGGTTTAAGGACAAAAGGCTTAGATAGGATTTTTTTCCGGAGCAAATGTTAAAATAAGAGGAAAGATTTATGGAATGAAGTTTTGGGTTGGACTGCAGTACCAAATATTACACTGGAAACAAACCCTGTCCTTTCCTTTTATGTTATTCCACTATGTGTTTGTGTACCCTTGTGTATTTGTGTTCTTCGTGTCTTTATATGTTTAGCTGATAAGAATTATGTTGTAGAATTTTTCTAATAATATTTTATTTACTTTGTAAAGATGTTTAGACATTATTTATTCTGTTTTGGTTTAATGCTCATATGTGAAGTTGATGTTTCAAAAGTTATTCTTATCTTTTATGTATGTACTTATGTCATAATTCCTGTAACACTGGTGTTTATGTTATTTAGATTCTTTTGTAAAGCCCGTATTACTACAAATGTTATCTGTATTGTTATGTTCTTTAATGATGTATTTTGTACCTTTGTTATTGTATTCTCATGTTATAAAATTGTAATTGACACCAGTTCATCAAATTAAGTAACTTTTAAGCATTCATTTCACTGCACACATTTCTGTTGGTCATAGTATAAGCACAATATGTGACAAAAAAGAGGACTGTTAGTGTTTGGACGTGTGTTAATAATTCAGCAAGGGACTGATTAACAGCATTGCTGGTTCTAAGGACAGTTCCAAAAACTTTGTGAGTGCACAAGTGGTGGTTTATGGACTTGCTATATTCTCCGCAAGACTTTTCGATGGTGATTGTGCACCTGCACAGTCGCAACAGATGGCTGCTGGCCGTCTCTACAAGGACTACAGTGGGTCTGCATCTTTGATGGCCCACCAATACCATTATTTCTACAAGGACTGCAGTGGGTCTGCACCTCTTGTGGCCCACCAATACCATACTCTCTACCAGGACTACATTAGGTCTGCTCTGTGATGACCTACCTACCAATATTCTTCAAAACTTCGACTGACTCTGCTGTGGGTTTGCTCTGTTGTGGCCCATTACCTGTATGCATGTCAAGAGTCAGCATTGTCTTTCCGTTGGAAGGACAACACTACTTCTTCAAGACAGCATGGAAATCCACTACTTCCGTGTGCATTTTCCTTTACTGCTCAGGCTTTGAGAAAAAAAAACACTGCAATTTTACTGTGATGAATGATCAGGACTGTCTTTATGAACTGTGAGACAATTTTAGCTTTTGACCAACAATGTATCAATAAGTGTGTGCATTTGATATCTATGTTATTGTAATTATGAAAAAAATTTTGAAATCTGTATTGGCCACTGCCAAAACAATTTGTAAAATTTTTTGTAGGGAGCATGGGGGCTATGTAAGTTGGCTGTTTAGGTTTTTATATTGGTAACGCCACGTAGCGCTCTGTATAAAAATCACTGACTGTGCTGTGTGAAATCTGTGGCTGGTCTGCATTATTGGAATATTTGCTATTGTAGTGCTAGGCAGTTGGATGTGAACAGCGCATAGCGTTGCTCAGTTGGAGGTGAGCCCCCAGCAGTGGTGGGTGTGGGGAGAGAGATGGTAGAATTCTGAGAGCGGACGATCTGGACTTGTGTCCATTAGAAAGAGTAAATTAGTAATACTGTATATCATGAACGACTTTTTGAATATTATTAAGGTAAATACATTGTTTGTTCTTTATCAAAATCTTTCATTTGCTAACTATGCCTATCAGTAGTTAGTGACTTCAGTAGTTAGAATCTTTTATTTAGCTGGCAGTATTGGCGCTCGCTGTATTGCAGTAGTTTGAGTAACGAAGATTTTTGTGAGGTAAGTGATTTATGAAAGGTATAGGTTATTGTTAGTCAGGGCCATTCTTTTGTAGGGATTATTAAAAGTCAGATTGCGTTGCGCTAAAAATTGTGTGTCAGTTTAGTGTTGATCAGAATAAGTAAAGAGAGTAATGTCTGAGTACGTTCAGTTTTGCTCAGCTGTTTGAAAAGCAAATAATGTAAGAGGTTTATCAGCACAGTCATTCATAAATTTTTCAAAGGGGGCGTTTCAACACCTCTTAAATAGGCACCTACTTTGACGCATATCTGACTGATGTGTTATAAAGGCAGAAGGCTGACATCTGTCCTCATCAACTGCCGCATCACCAGGTAGAGGAATAGCGTTCGCGTTTCCTTTTTTTCTTTACAATGTATAAATAATTCCCCCGTAGTTTTGGTTCAACCTGCAAGTCAGTATGTATGAAACCCCTTCTTTTTTATATCGCTAAGACACTGAGTTCAAGGACGTCGAAAACCCCTTCTAAAATTAAAATAAACTTGCTCTTCTTCCTGCCATCACTGCTTAACTAATTTCCGTAAACATTAAACCGTTCCCCTGAATTGCAAGACAGACTTAATGCGCTTCTCAGAGGGCTCTTCTCATCTTGTGGATATTTCGAATTTAGCAGATTTTTCGTTTAATTTCCTAAAACTGTGACATCAATAGCACATGTTCCAGACCTTACGCAGTGCGGCGCGAAAGTAACTGTGCAACTGAACGGTATCCATTAAAATTATGTTAATGTTATCTACTAAATTTACAATTAGATTTTTCCTCTCTTAGCAAGATCCGCCATTGAAAGGTGATCGTCGTCATGCGTCAGATTAATTGTATAATCGATTGTCAATCTTTTAAAATACTAATAAGTTAAGTAATTTAATAATAAATCACTTTAATTTAGCACACGGAGAATAAGCCTCTCTCATCAAACGGGAGTCTGCATTCTGTTTTCAATCACACTCTTTTCATAGACAACTTATGTCATAAAATTGAAATTTTACTTAACAATGAATTAAATAAATAAGCCTGCATGAACTGCACAAGAGACATCCGCTGTAGGATGTATCCTATGAAACAGAGACTCGACGTGCGCAATGGAACATTAACAGTGAAATTTAATTTAAACTGGACTGAACATTTATTTTAAGTAACCAAATTAAAAGGAAACATAACACAATGATACGAAACATAAAGGCTGCTGGTGCCTGGTTTGGACCGTTAAGTAATCACAAAACATAATTAAATTTCTCGCCTGACGGACTTGCAAATCACTGAAAATGCGTAAGGAACGAAAATTGCGTATTAAAGGAAAAACACACACATTCACTTTATCACACTAACACGACACAGAAGGAAGAAAAGAAACTAGAAGAATGTAACAAGCACTACACCACACATAGAGACGGCAGAGGTTTGTTCCACAGGACTAACGCCAAACAGAAAATTCATCCACGGAGTTAAATGAAAGCTACGATACGAAATGTAATTCGGATCGACAATAGAGATTCAATTACTTACATATGAAGCTTACGGATGAAACTAACACTTATCAGAACACAACAACGTGGTCCAAGCTACTCAAAGCCAAACCAACAAAAATATAAAATCCCGAAAGTCGTTTAATTCACTAAAAGAACTACACTCATAAGTAAATTACTGTTAAACAGTTGCAAGCTAAAACTGATACCAAGAGCTGAAGGCTCTCGAAACCATTACTAAACACGTGGAACCGAGTGTACAAAGACACGCACACTAAACTGGCAGAAAATGCTGAACACTAATGATAATTAATGAACGGAAGAATGAAACAATACAAGAAACGCAAGTACACACGTATTCATATCAGCAAACACGAATCCCAACTGTAATCAAGCATCTACCTCCAACTACTATTCCGTGTCCAAAGTTTGTTAATTCCTTTCGCGCTGCCATAATCACGCCCCAAATCTTTTCACATGAATTAACTGAGTACAAATGGCAGCATCGCCAATGCACTGCCCTTTTATACCCTGTATGGGCTATACTATCGCCAACTGTATATGTGCATATCGCTATCCTATGTATGACGTCCCTCACCTGAGTTTAAAATACACATGAATTCAGCGAATGTATGCAGTTGTGGCTGATTGGAACACACCGAGCTGCTGATTACTTATCCCAACATGTTAACTGAATGCACCGGAAGTATAAGGTGCAAAAGTACATGTAAAACGAGTTAATCTTTATTGGAACATTATGAAGAGGCTGAAGCAGAGACCCTTCATCATCCTCAAGCTCTGAGGGAAAGACTGCGCAGGAAATATTCTTGCCATGCATTTTAAAATCAAGCTTTTGATCTAATGGTGTCAATGAAATAAAGTACATAAATATATAAAGTAGCAATTTTGTAAAATAGAGTACAGGCAATCCAATCAGATAGTGGTGTCAATGAACGGATGCACACAAAAACTTAAAGTAAAAACATATGACAGAAAAACAGGTAGCCAGCACTATACGCTAAATTCCTGTCTAAGATAAACAATTTGTATTAGTAACTTGTTAATTTTATGGAACCTGATTTACCTAGTTAATTTAGACCACATTTACGTCAAGAAACTCAACCGGACACTGTGCTGTTTATTAAAATGAACTGGATGCTGCTGTCCTTATAGGGTTCACGTCGTACGGCTCAATGCAAGAGTAAGCAAAGGTACAGACCATGAAAACGAGAATTTTTACAACATTATCAACAGAAGCAAAATGCCACAACAAGGAATTAAAATAACCGGTCAACTAAAGTAAAATACTACAGAAGGAATATACTACAAACCGCGATAAGTAAAATAAGGCAATAATGGAACCCTGAACAAGCAAACGATATGACTAACATGAAGTGTCGTTACAAAATACCTTGTCTTCCGAACACTCAGTATTCAAGAATATAATTTTACGGTAAACACCATCATAAAAAGTACATTAAAATCATCGATAAACAAAAATAAGAAAAGGATATTACATCAAATACACAAAGAGTTAAGATATTCATCATCGTAACAGTTATATGTCAATGTTACAAATAAGCAAAATGATCAACAATTGGACATCAAATATGCCAGCAGTTCAGAAAAATAATTTTAAATCTGGATTGGCGCTTTCAAAAGTCTTTGTTTCAAACACGTTGGCTTGAAAGGTATTGTTGCTACACCCCAAAATCATCAAAAATGGAATTTACGAATATATCAAATGAACATGAATGAGAAGAACAATATTGTATCAGTTAAATAAGTGTTAACTTCCTTTTACAGCCTGGATGAGGTACGCAAAAGTCATGTGAATGTCATTGGCTCACTTGTGTACAAGCAGAAGGATTTCACACTGAGTCATGTGTCAGCAGAGTCCAGTATTACTAACAGATAACAAAATAAAACAAAAGCATAATTGATAAATTCATAATATTCAGTTCTGCTGAGAGATTCACCCTCATTTCAGACAAACGTAACTTCACGCAACACTTGTCACTGAAACGAAACACACGTTGGCATACCATTGTCTAAGGAAAAAGGAGGGGCTCTTCGTCGCAGCTGTCAGCGTATGTCGACTGTTCCTTTGAGGAACGCGCCCTTCCTGCATCCGACGTTCCCGAGAACCTCCTACCAGCGGCTCGTGTCGACCTTATTTTTCCATATGCAACCATACCATGCGGTGGTTGCAGCTGTACATCTGCCTGGCGTTGGCGACGTCTTGTAGTGTGGTGTACTGACAGCCACCTCCAACTTCCTGCGCAAGGAAGGCATGTATAATCTCTTCTTTGTGTCCCCCTAAGTAAGTAGTGTGAACCTTTCCCAAACCTCCGCGAAGTGGAGGAGCTGCCACCTGACAGCAGTCAGTTGGTAGGCGTGTTGACTCGTCCCGCTAATGTGACGGAGTAACGTCGCCTGCAATGTACAAGACGACACCTACTGCGTGTGGTGCACCCCGTGGTGAACCGATTATCTTACTCTACTAGCGCCATTGCGCTTAATGTCACAGTGCACGTCTCGGTTGGAGATAAACCATACGTCTTCATTCTAGACGCGGTTATCCAGGCTGTGCGTAAGCTCTACCCGAAGCGTCCGACAGGCACAATGCGGGACATAACGCACGCTGGCGCCAGTGTCACACGCGCGCAACCGGCGGTCCCGTCACAGCTTTCGGAGGCTGACGGCCACAGGCGCCGCGTGGGTCAGCCAGCGTGGTTGCCGTGTGTCGGCCTCGGCCTAGCCCTCAAGGTCGCCCACTCGGTGGAGATGGCGAAGGCACACCTCTGTGCGTGCCGTCTGGGCTTCAGCGGGGGAGGGGTGGACCCGCGGCACTTCTTTTGTGTGTCTCGGCCACGGCTCGCGCCGGTGAAGTGCAGCGGACACCACGAGGCGGCGGAAATTCTCTTCCACTTCGGCTACTTATGACTGCAGCTGAAGCGTACGCCACGCTGCCTCCCAGCCAATGCCCAGCTTCTCAGTGCCAACTGGACTACCAAATTCCCACAAAGTAATACACAGAAGCGCCAAAGAAACTAGTATAGGCATGCGTATTCAAATACAGAGATATGTAAACAAGCAGAATACGGAGCTGCCGTCGGCAACACCTATATAAGACAACAAATGTGTGGCGCAGTTGTTAAATTGGTTATTGCTGCTGCAATAGTAGGTTATCAAGGTTTAAGTGAGTTATAACATGGTGTTATAGTCGGTGCACGAGCGATGGGACACAGGATCTCCGAGGTAGCGATGAAGTGAGGATTTTCCCGTACGACCATTTCACGAGTGTGCCGTGAATATCAGCAATCTGGTAAAACATCATATCTCCTGTGGTGTCACCGCCAGACACCACACTTGCTAGGTGGTAGCCTTTACATCGGCCGCGGTCCGTTAGTATACGTCGGACCCGCGTGTCGCCACTATCAGTGATTGCAGACCTAGCGCCGCCACACGGCAGGTCTAGAGAGACGTCCTAGCACTCGCCCTAGTTGTACAGCCGACTTTGCTAGCGATGGTTCACTGACAAATTACGCTCTCATTTGCCGAGACGATAGTTAGCATAGCCTTCAGCTACGTCATTTGCTACGACCTAACAAGGGGCCATTATCATTTGCTAT
The DNA here is from genome assembly GCF_021461385.2 of Schistocerca piceifrons. NCBI lineage: Eukaryota > Metazoa > Arthropoda > Insecta > Orthoptera > Acrididae > Schistocerca > Schistocerca piceifrons. The sequence continues at coordinate 662,824,110 of NC_060149.1, forward strand.
TTATCTTGTGATGCATGTACCGTCAGACTGATGTTTACCAATTATGGATTAAAGTTAAGTATTCCAGAAGCTACGTACTTTTTTTACTAGACTCAAGTCCTTTAACTGTTCCAGACCTCACGCCAGCCTGCGTGAGCTTAAACGCGTGCCTTTCGGCTACCTCATAGTGGCTTGGCTGTCTTGCCAAATCACAACATCTCCGACATCGCTGCGACCGGAAAAAGATCCTGCAAGCTGGGCCATCAACAAGTGTCAGCGTGCGAACCATTCAACGAAACATCATCGATATGGGCTTTCGAAGCCGAAGGCCCTCTTGTATACCCTTGATGATTCCACGACAGACAGCTTTACGCCTCGCCTGGGCCCGTCAACACCGACATTGGACTGTTGATGACTGGAAACATGTTGCCTGATCGGATGAATCTCGTTTCAAATTGTATCGAGCGGATGGACGTATACGGGTATGGCGACAACCTCATGAATCCATGGATCCTGCATTTCAGCAGGCGACTGGACAAGCTGGTGGAGGCTCTGTGATGGTGTGGCCGTGTGCAGTTGGAGTGATATGGGACCCCTGATGCGTCTAGATGCGACTTTGACAGGTGACACGTACATAAGCATCCTGTCTGACCACCTGCATCCATTCATGTCCATTGTGCATTCTGATGGACTTGGGCAATTCCAGAAAGACAATGAGACAACCCACACATCCAAAATTGCTACGGAGTGGCTCCAGGAACACGCTCCTGAGTTTAAACACTTCCGCTGGCCGCCAAACTCTCCAGACATGAACGTTATTGGGCACATCTGGAATGACAAACAGCGTATTGTCTGCTGTATCGGGTTCTTCGGCCGACGTTCATCTCATGATTTTACTGAAGTTTCGCCAGCACGAGTGGCCGGCATTGTCAAAGCTTCACCCTCCACTGCCGGTGGTGAATGGAGGGTGAAGCTTTCACAATGCCAGCCACTGGTGCTGGCGATACGTCAGTAAAATCATTAGATGAACGTCGGCCGAAGAACCCGATGCAGAAGCCAATAGGCAGTTTGTCAACAAGTGGCCACGAAAGCTTTAACAATTTTGTGTATCTGGAATGCCTTTCAACGTGCTGTTTAGAAGAGATCTCCACCCTCTCGTACTCTTACGAATTTATTGATAGCCCTGCAGGATTGATGGTGTCAGTTCCCTCCAGCACTACTTCAAACATTAGTCGAGTCCATTGCCACGTCGTGTTGCGGCACTTATGCGTGTTCGCGGGGCCCTAGACGATATTAGGCAGGTGTACTAGTTTCTTTGGCTCTTCAGTGTATTACATCAATGCTGCCACAAAATTACCACCAAAAACCACACTATATCGACATAACTGGCCAGACTAAACGAAGGATATCGTCATTACACAATCATCTTACTACATTACTCCTCTGTATTCGACTTAGGTCTACAGGTTTCCCGCGGCTCCTTCTGATGTTCGCGGTACCTGCCGCGACTACAGAGCCATAACTGATACTCAATCACACCTAAAACATACATTGAACTGCAAGGCCGATTCACAAAGAAAACAAACACACAAAACCAACATACACCTGAAATAAAGTAGGACACTATCATACTCTTTACCACACAAAAACAATAAAACGAATACCACATTGCCGGCCGAAGTGGCCGTGCGGTTAAAGGCGCTGCAGTCTGGAACCGCAAGACCGCTACGGTCGCAGGTTCGAATCCTGCCTCGGGCATGGATGTTTGTGATGTGCTTAGGTTAGTTAGGTTTAAGTAGTTCTAAGTTCTAGGGGACTAATGACCTCAGCAGTTGAGTCCCATAGTGCTCAGAGCCATTTGAACCATTCGAATACCACATCCAAATTGATTTCGCTACACAATAGAACAAAATTAATAGAGATAAAACAAGGATATGAGTGTTTGTGCGTTATTCCTGGTCTCCATCGTCCATCAGTATCCGACTCACGCGATGAACGTCTTAAAAAAGAAAGTTATGATACTCCCAAAGCTGAAATTGGTGTGCAAAAGCTTTAACTGCCCCGGGTGCGTCCAAAACACCCGCGAGTGTTCCCTATAAATAATCTCATTCGGCCAGCCTCTGCCATCTCGATACTGGAAATCTGGTCGAGAAAGATCTTTCTGTAGTGCTGGTTGTTACAGGAAATGCGTACAACTGACACATGATTCTAATATTAGGCAGCGTCGTTGCTCTTTTGTAGGCCTCTACTGGAGACTTTTCCATATTTTCGTCCATTATTTGCCAAATTTGTAGCCTCCCTTAAAAGCTTCAAAACGAGGGAGATCGTCTTTGTATGGTTCAGCACTCTGCAAAACACGTTCTGTATCTTTGTCATAAAAGTTCTGCGAGAGAAATTTTTGTAGGCGTCCAATTGTTTGTAACTGAGTTGTGGGGAGTGTTAACGACATTTCGTTTAACAGTGATCGAGAAAAAGTATTGACACCGACAGAGCGTAACACTCTTCTACAAACAGTGTGTGAAATTTCGGCCTGTTGGTTTGTTCAAAGCAATGCTCTACACTGCTACGTAAACAGAGTGCCAGGTGTAAGCATTTCCGAAAGTTCTCCATCGATTAGTAAAAATGTCTCTTTATTTATATCTTCAGTTAGCTTTTGCCTGCGGTTTCGTTCGCGTATCAGTAGTATTGCTATGATGAGTAAGTATCGCAGAAGCACAGCTTGCGTTGTGCGCCGTACCCTCTGCTTCCCCATGGCATGAAGCTACTAACGTCTTTGTAGGTCAATGGCATCCCAACACCAACATTAATGTATCGATTTCAAAGCAGATTTTTTATTAATTTGAAGGCTAGTTTAATCATAATTGTCGTATCGTATGTCTGATGAAAGTTTGTTCAGTCGTTTAACGGTAATCTGCTATATAAAGTTAAGAGTTTGCGGCAGCAGCACGCTGCCTAATCAATATGTGGTACATAATTTGATGTCATACTACAATATAGATCTCAAAAATCTCTACATATGTATCTTCTATGCTTCACCCACAGTCACCATTTTTGTGAGGTCTTTCGGATTCGCTACGCCAGAAGCTATTAAAAGACAAAAATTGCATGAAACGTAAAAGCTAAGCATATACTCTCGTGGACTTTTGTGGAGATCTTCATACTTTCTAATTTGACTGTTACCGCCTACACAATGTACTGTAAAAGAGTGCACTGCCAACAAATATTTTGCTGCCTTGATTCACTGTTATCGACTATTGTGATCTCTGCCTAATGATTTGATTTTTTTAAGTTCTTTCTCAGGATTCAAGCTATCTCCATATCAAACTTCATCAAATTCGATTCAGTGGTTCTGCCGTTAAAAGATGATAGCCAGACGGAGTTATTTTCACATTTGTAATATTCGTACCTTAGGGATTACTCACTGTACCTTTCAACAAGAAGTGAAGTGCTATATCATGACTGAAATACCCTGGCTTCTGATAAAAAGGCCAAACAGGACACAAGCTAATATTTGCCAACAAGAGGACTTTGGCGAATGTCAAGGTGCAAAGGACAACAAATGTACTGACTGTAAAAAACCTGACGATGATGGAAAATCGAAACATATAGCTTCAAATAAAGCTGTTTAAAGTACTAACTCGTGGCAGCACTATTTCTTAGAAAATAGGGAGAGAATCCAGACAGATCAAATATTTACGGAAAACATCTGAATCTGTGAGGCCGAACGCAGCTCTAGAAGTTTAAAAATTTTTTACAAAATAAAAGATTTCATTTTACTTGCACAGAGAGAAAAACCTACACAATAGCTCATTTATCTTTATTGTGTATCTTATATTCTGACAAAAAAGGAAAGAATAAGGCACAAAACAACAAGTCACACTTACTTTCCGTTAATTCCAGGCTTTCTATATCTTATAACTCACAATTACATGCTGCCCCTAACTAAAAATTGTGATTATGCCGAGATTTACTCTCTCTCTCTCTCTCTCTCTCTCTCTCTCTCTCTCTCCCTCTCCCTCTGCCTCCTTCCCTCCCCCTCTCTCTTTCTCTCTCCCCTCTCTCTCTCCCTCTTTTTCGCTCGGACTGTCTTTAGGGGAGATGACGGGGGGCAAGTGCTCCTATGCTCCCTCCTTTTAAATCCGCCCTTTCCTATATCGGATAACATATTCTGCATGATTATTAATGCCTGAAGTTGCGAGATAAGTCGGTTAAGACTTCAGCAAGACTGAAAATTATACAAATTCACCTACTATATTCAGCTGCTACAAACCAGCTACTAATAGCAACGTCACTCACAAAATTCCCAGGACCGAGAGTCCAGCGCCCTGACCAAATCGAGGTCCACACATGGTTAGCGGAAATTGTCACAGAACACCCTTACCGCACCCTGTCAACTTCAGCACAGTAGCGCTTCGACCAGAAGGGAACGAAACCTCTTTGCCACTCTCTAAGCTCACACAGAAGTGGTTAATCTGCCACAGCAGCAGAAAATTAGTTTGCTTGCCACCACACACTAGGAAAACTCAATATACATACGCAGTCACTCACTCTGTCATTCTAAGTTAGTAGGAATGGGAAGTAAGGATAGTGTTACAGTATAAGTACATCATAATTATGTGTGGGGAAGGTATGGGAAACACAAATACATAGTAAATCAATATATGGATATAAAACAGGCAGAGAATAAATATGAGTTCAGCGAATGAATGCAGTTGTGACTGATTGAAACATATTCAGCCGCTGATTCCTTCTTCCGGTATGTTTACTGAATGCACCGAAAGTATAAGATGCTAAAGGAAATGGAAAATGGCGTTAAATGTTATTGCAACATTATGAAGGGGCTCAAACAAAGACCAATCACAAACATTCTTACTTTTTGTCTGCACGTCGCATAACATTCACGCGTGCCTCTGAAATACGGTGGGCAATTGAAAAATTGTTTTTTTCTGATAATCCAGCAGGTGCTGCGTAAAGTCATAGGTTAACGTCGTTATATAATGCAAAATTAGTACATCCTCTATTAAATATTTTTGTATCAATCTTCGTGATTTTTTTTCAGTCTCAGTGCTTTACTCGTGGTTCGTGGTTACTGAAAGCTACTTGCATAATTTCGAATTTACGTCCGCGTGTTACAAGCAACAACTCATGGGCAGGCGGGTGGGATAATTTTATCAGTTCGCCTTAGGGTGTCACTCCTTCAAGCCAGTAGCAGATGGCAGGAAATTACCTGCGCTATACCGTCTGCCTGCTGAAAGCACCAGGTGTACCGCTGAAACATTGGTTGGTGTTACTGTATTACTAACAACTATTGAAGTTTGTGGCTTGGGGGGGGGGGGGAGGGGGAGGGGAGAGGGAATGATGCTAACTACCTCATAGAAAGCAGTAGCTTCTAGATAATGAATAACTGTATAACAACCCGAAGCATATTTTGGAACAAAATCAAGACATACTCCTCACGGAAGTTCCTTGGCAGTCCTCTGCTGAATCCATAACTGTCAAACATCTAATGCCATTGCTGAATAAAAAAGCTATCTAAGTTCCGGTGGAAGATATGAGGGGAGGTTCAGTAAGCAAATTAAAAACTTTTTTCTCGGCCAGTTTCGGTTGAATAAATGCGGAATTTGTTTGTGAGACATCGAGGCATATTAGCGCTTTAGCCCTTGTACACTACTGGCGATTAAAATTGCTACACCACGAAGATGACGTGCTACAGACGCGAAATTTAATCGACAGGAAGAAGATGCTGTGATATGCAAATGATTAGCTTTTCACAACATTCACACAAGGTTGACGCCGGTGGCGAAACCCTACAACGTGCTGACATCAGGAAAGTTTCCAACCAATTTCTCATACACAAACAGCAGTTGACCGGCGTTGCCTGGTGAAACGTTGTTGTGATGCCTCGTGTAAGGAGAAGAAATGCGTACCATTACGTTTCCGACTTTGATAAAGGTCGGATTGTAGCCTATCGCGATTGCGGTTTATCGTATCGCGACATTGCTGCTCACGTTGGTCGAGATCCAATGACTGTTAGCAGAATATGGAATCGGTGGGTTCAGGACGATAATACGGAACTCCGTGCTGGATCCCAACGGCCTCGTACCACTAGCAGTCGAGATGACAGGCATCTTATCCGCATGGCTGTAACGGATCGTGCGGCCACGTCTCGATCCCTGAGTCAACAGATGGGGACGTTTGCAAGACAACAACCATCTGCACGAACACTTCGACGACGTTTGCAGCAGCATGGACTACCAGCTCGGAGACCATGGCTGCGGTTACCCTAGACGCTGCATCACAGACAGGAGCGCCTGCGATGGTGTACTCAACGACGAACCTGGGTGCACGAGTGGCAAAACGTCATTTTTTCGGATGAATCCAGGTTCTGTTTACAGCATCATGATGGTCGCATCCGTGTTTGGCGACATCGCGGTGAACGCACATTGGTAGCGTGTATTCGTCATCGCCATACTGGCGTATCACCCGGCGTGATGGTATGGGGTGCCATTCGTTACACGTCTCGGTCACCTCTTGTTCGCATTGACGGCACTTTGAAAAGTGGACGTTACATTTCAGATGTGTTACGGGCAGTGGCTGTACCCTTCATTCGATCCTTGCAAAACCCTACATTTCAGCAGGATAATGCACGACCGCATGTTGCAGGTCCTGTACGGACCTTTCTGCATACAGAAAATGTTCGACTGCTCCCCTGGCCAGCACATTCTCCAGACCTCTCACCAATTGTAAACGTCTGGTCTATGGTGACCGAGCAACTGGCTCGTCACAATACGCCAGTCACTACTCTTGATGAGCTGTGGTATCCTGTTGAAGCTGCATGGGCAGCTGTACCTTTACACGCCATCGAAGTTCTGTTTGACTCAATGCCCAGGCATATTTTACATCTACATCTACATCCATACTCCGCATGCCACCTGACGGTGTGTGGTGGAGGGTACCTTGAGTACCTCTATCGGTTCTCCCTTCTATTCCAGTCACGTATTGTTCGTGGAAAGAAGAATTGTCCGTATGCCTCTGTGTGGGCTCTAATCTCTCTCATTTTATCCTCATGGTCTCTTCGCGAGATATACGTAGGAGGGAGGAATATACTGTTTGACTCCTCGGTGAAAGTATGTTCTCGAAGCTTCAACAAAAGCCCGTACCTAGCTACGGAGCATCTCTCGTGCAGAGTCTTCCACTGCAGTTTATCTATGATCTCCGTAACGCTTTCGCGATTACTAAATGATCCTGTAACGAAGCGCGCTGCTCTCCGTTGGATCTTCTCTATCTCTTCTATCAACCCTACCTGGTACGGATCCCACACTGCTGAGCAGTATTCAAGCAGTGGGCGAGCAAGCGTACTGCAAGCGGATTGCATTTCCTTAGGATTCTTCCAGTGAATCTCAGTCTGGCATCTGCTTTACCGACGATCAACGTTATATGATCATTCCATTCTAAACCACTCCTAATGCGTACTCCCAGATAATTTATGGAATTAACTGCTTCCAGTTGCTGACCTGCTATAGTGTAGCTAAATGATAAGGGATCTTTCTTTCTATGTATTCGCAGCACATTACACTTGTCTACATTGAGATTGAATTGCCATTCCCTGCACCATGCGTCCATTCGCTGCAGATCCTCCTGCATTTCAGTACAATTTTCCATTGTTACAACCTCTCGATATACCACAGCATCATCCGCAAAAAGCCTCAGTGAACTTCCGATGTTATCCACAAGGATATTTATGTATCTAGTGAATAGCAACGGTCCTACGACATTCTCCTGCGGCACACCCGAAATCACTCTTATTTCGGAAGACTTCTCTCCATTGAGAATGACATGCTGCGTTCTGTTATCTAGGAACTCTTCAATCCAATCACACAATTGGTCTGATAGTCCATACGCTCTTACTTTGTTCATTAAACGACTGTGGGGAACTGTATCGAACGCCTTGCGGAAGTCGAGAAACACGGCATCTACCTGGGAACCCGTGTCTATGGCTCTCTGAGTCTCGTAGACGAATAGCGCGAGCTGAGTTTTACACGGTCGTCTTTTTCGAAACCCATGATGATTCCTACAGAGTAGATTTCTAGTCTCCAAAAAAGTCATTATACTCGAACATAATACGTGTTATTACGGCCAGAGGTGGTTGTTCTGGGTACTGATTTCTCAGGATCTATGCACCCAAATTGCGTGAAAATGTAATCACATGTCAGTTCTAGTATAATGTATTTGTCCAATGAATACCCGTTTATCATCTGCATTTCTTCTTGGTGTAGCAATTTTAATGGCCAGTAGTGTAGTTCACGAAGTCCCTATAGATGACGGCGCTATACATTGTTTTCAAAGTAGCGTCTGTAACGGAGGTGCTTTCCAATCAGAGAGATGTCATTGAGTTTCTTTTGGCGAAAAACAAGAGGGTAGTAGATATTCAGAGGCACTTGCAAAATGTCTACAAAAGCGCGGTGAGTTGTTGGACGAGGAGTCTGTCCGATCTCCTGCGTGCCGGTCGGCCGCACACAGCTTTGACTCCTGCAGTGATGGAACGAGCGGACACTCTCATTCGAGGTGATGGACGGATCACAATCGAACACCTCGATGCACAACTGGACGTTTCTGCTGGTAGTGTTGACACGCTCTTCCACCAGTTGGGGTACTCAAAGGTGTGTGCCCGCTAGGTTCCTTGCCGAACCATAAATAGCAACGAAAGACCATCTGCACTGGAGTGATTCCCATTAGGAGGCTGATCGTAACAACTTTTTGGCGAACATCGTCATAGGCGATGAAACATGGATTCGTCACTTCGAACCGAAAACGGAACAGAGAACCATGGAGTGGCACCGCATCACCTCTCCTCCGAAGATAAAGTTCGAAGCCACACCCTCAGCCAGTAAAGTCATGGCGACGGTTTTTTGTGACTCTGAAGGAGTTATTCTGTTTGATGATCTCTCTCATGGAGCAACGATCAACTCTGAAGTGTACTGTGCTACCCTTAGTAAACTTGTAAAGTGGCTATAGTTTCGCACCTTACAAGCACTCATCCACATACTTTGCCGTGATCTACAACCACATTAGGTATTATTTGTTAGGTAGTACATCGTATATATGAATATTTAAAGGAGACTGATATTGTCACGTACGCCTTGTAAATAATTGTTAACGCTTATTGCATGAAAGGTGACGGAGTGTCTTTATTATCATACTAGTAGATGTTGGAACGACAGTGGAAATGAAACAGCAGACGGAACTCAACCCCTGGGTGGAAGCCCCACACAGGTGTGTTGGTCCTGCTTAAATACAGGAAATAGCAAGACGGACATCGTAGCAGCTAAGTGCTGGAGCACAATAGAGTCGCGACCGGCCGATTTTGTAGCCGAACCGGAAGAATTATACTTCGGAAACTACGAACATCTTGGATGCAGTTGAGAGGAACGAAGAAGCGGCACCTCGGAAACCACACAGGCTGGGTTATTTCAAAGGATTTTTCTCAGAAGCGTACCATTGTACGAGTATAGGTTTTTCCTCGCTGGACGACAAAAGACTAAAATATGGTTGGTTGGCGTTCAGAAGAATCTGTAGAGAGGGAGAATATTCCGTGGTTTCGGGAATATGATTCGTTTTCGGAATTACTATGGTGGGGAGCCGAGCCTTGCTGGGAGGCCAGCGGTGGAGAGAAGAGGTCTTCCGTTTTGAGCTCCCGTGTGTGACGGTCGCTCAGTATCAGCTTCTTGGTACGGATGCACTTGCTGTCTTTCCTCTCACGATATTTTATACTTAGAACGGTTAGGCACTGTACTGTTGCGAACTTATACGATTCTGGACTTCGCCTCCGGGTTGGAAGTCGTCGTTGAGTACTCAGCGTTCAGTGATTGAGAGCACTTCTTCTGCCTATACTTAAGTTGAGACGTTATCTGAACTCCGTCCTTGTGGCTGGGAGTTCGCGTTTCTCGTCTGTAGAACACAGACAGGAGAAGACTGTATTAGGGTATAGAGGGCAGAGGACCGCCTTCAGCCGTCGTACTCTTTGAAAGAATTTATTTTGTGACTGGAGTTCTTCCATCGTCGCAGACGTGTACGAGAACCATCACTCCGACGCACCGGACGCAGTACATACGGTGATACTGCTAACTGCTTTGGTTTAATAGGGGCTATAAGGCTAAACAGCTGTGATCACGTAGGATTTATTTCCACTGACGTTGCACTCCATCGTAGATCATCTTTAAAAGTAGTGTCTTCTTGTGTTTGGTACATAGATGATGTCAGTCATTTCGCGTTATGTATATTAGATCGCGCACCCATAATAAAAGGGCAGAGTTGTTCAATGGATCACTAATTTTAGTTACGAAATATAAACATTTGTAATAAAAAAATGGCTCTGAGCACTATGGGACTTAACATCTTAGGTCATCAGTCCCCTAGAACTTAGGACTACTTAAACCTAACTAACCTAAGGACATCACAAACATCCATGCCCGAGGCAGGATTCGAACCTGCGACCGTAGCAGTCCCGCGGTTCCGGACTGTAGCGCCTAGAACCGCACGGCCACCGCGGCCGGCATTTGTAATAAGGATTGTTTTTAATATACAATAAATGTATAAGCAGCAACAACGTTTACCATTTAGTATAATTATTTCCCTTAATCATTCATTTCTGTTTAGGTTGGAATTTATATCTTAAACAGCATTAAGAGATCCTAAGATCTGCTTCATTTTAGCGTTTACTGCTTTCCGTTGGGCACAGTCATTTAACACCCGCCTGGAGTAGCAACTTGGAAACTGAAGTAACAACTACAGCGTGTTCGTGGCCACAAAAATGTGAACGAACATCTCCTTCCCCAATACAACCCAAGGCCTCACAGAAGTCTGCGCACCCGAGAGGGGCTCACAAAATTGTACTGGACTATTCTGCTTCATATACCCTACAACCCGTATCTCGCACCTTCCGCCTTCAATCTGACTGGTTCAATGAAGGATGCACTCCACGGGAAGCAGTATGTGAGCGATGGGGAAGTTATTGATGCAGCAAGACATTGGCTCCGACGTCGACCAGTAGAGTGGTACTATGTGGGCCTCCCAGTAAGGTGTTGTTAAGCCGGCGCACCGAATGGGGTTTAAAAGTATTGTCTTTAACCAAAAGAGTGGGGAACGGTATGGTGTCCTGAAAACCTCAATAAAATCAACGGCGATTACTTATTGAACGCCCCTCTTAAATTGTTGTGCAGCTAAAGATCAAAGACTATGCTAGACCTAAAGTGATAAGCTTCAACTTCTCAGACACAGAAAAGTTAAAAAAAAGTCATAGTTCACCGCCAAAAGCTGATAATAGACACTACTTTGTTACAGGCATTTTCAGTCCTCAGACCATCATCTAGTATTGTAAGACATTATCCTGTCGATATAAAACCTATAGTGTCAATTAGCATAAAATCTACCATAAGCCACTGTTGTCATGTAGTAACATACATTAAATGAAAGGCACACTATTGCAACAATAAACATCCACCAGATCTGAGTTTTCTTAATTTTATTTACTGCTACCCATTTCGAAGGGATGGCTTGTTCTCAAGCAGTACCTAGATACAATCAAGCTATTATCAGCGCACACACACATACATACACACACACACACACACACACACACACACACACACACACACGCGTTACAAGATCTTAAATGTTATTTTTCAAATGTGATCTACTTTTGTTTATTTATGTTCTGCTGAGTAGTAGATTCTCTAAGCAGCATCCCATATCAATAAACCAAGTATGACTTTACCGGAAGTTTCTCGCACCTTAGGTAATTAGGCTGTGCACGGCTCTGTTTAAAAAGAATAGCTCCATAACGTCGTAGGGCCGAACCGCACACGTCTCGTTTCATGCCTAGCAGCTAACTCGCTGCACCTGTCGCTGTGATCCTACAGTCAAGTGGTCTATGCATTGGCTAGAATTGCGAATCAATAAAATAAACAGGATTATTAAATAAAGATAAATCAATAATTAATAAAGAAAAGGTTTTATTCTAACGTCGGAAGTCGATGTCGACGACACTAGAGAATTTATGTCGAGTAATGTTTGTTCAAGAAAGTAAATCTCAGATAAATTCAGAGTGGTCATACGATAACCACTTATAATACGGATATTAAGACATCCTTATTCAGATGCAATGAAATTACCTTAAGTGCGTTACGAGAACGGTGGCAGAATCTCCAAGCTAAATAGTAATCCACGGGGTGCTAAACCTAAGTCCATGTCGTGTTCACGGTGCACGAAATATTCACTCAAAATAATTCATAGTTCAGTACGACCATTCATACAGCATTAAGTCAGAGATAACTACTAGGCACTCATACTCTGTCTATTATCAATTCCGTAATGCAAACTGAAATGATAGAGTTCTGCACTGGAGCACATTCAGACCCAACAAACTTCAGAGGCTCTTCAAAAGTTAAAGTATTTTAGCAGCCGTCCACCACCCCCAATCAATCACCGACACGAATGAATAACACTCGTTACCACAGATAGGTTTGCCTTTCACTAGATCTCCACGTAAAGTACTGTATAGAATCACTCCCTTAAGCGCCCCACTTGAAAAGTATCTGTCTCCACTTGATTCCAGCAGTGTTTTGCCACCATCTCCGCTTGATTCCAGCAGTGTTCTGCCGCCATCTAATTCTCGTTGGCTGAAGGCACGATTTTGTCTCAACTTGACCACTTTCCACAAAGAACTGATATGTTGTTGTTGTTGTCTTCAGTCCAGAGACTGGTTTGATGCAGCTCTCCATGCTACTCTATCCTGTGCAAGCTTCTTCATCTTCCAGTACCTACTGCAGCCTACATCCTCCTGAATCTGCTTAGTATGTTCATCTCTTGGTCTGCCTCTACGATTTTTAACCTCCACGCTGCCCTCCAATTTTAAATTGGTGATCACTTGATGCCTCAGAACACCTACTGCCGACCGATCCATTCTTCTAGTCAAGTTGTGCCACAAACTTCTCCCCAATCCTATTCAATACCTCCTCATTAGTTATGTGGTCTACTCATCTAGTCTTCAGCATTCTTCTGTAGCACCACATTTCGAAAGCTTGTCTAAAATATTTATCGTCCATGTTTCAGTTCCATACATGGCTACACTCCACACAAATACTTTCATAAACGACTTCCTGGCATTTAAATCAATACTCGATGTTAACAAATTTCTCTTCTTCAGAAATGCTTTCCTTGCCATCGCCAGTCTGCATTTTATATCCTCTCTACTTCGACGCCGGCCGGAGTGGCCGTGCGGTTCTAGGCGCTACAGTGTGGAGCCGAGCGGCCGCTACGATCGCAGGTTCGAATCCTGCCTCGGGCATGGATGTGTGTGATCTCCTTAGGTTAGTTAGGTTTAATTAGTTCTAAGTTCTAGGCGGCTGATGACCCCAGAAGTTAAGTCGCATAGTGTTTAGAGCCATTTGAACCATTCTACTTCGACCATCATCATTTATTTTGATCCCCAAATAGCAAAATTCATCTACTACTTTAAGTGTCTCATTTCATGATCTAATTCCCTCAGCATCATCTGATTTAATTCGACAACATTCCATTATACTCGTTTTGCTTTTGTTGATGTTCATCTTATATCCTCCTTTCAAGACTCTGTCCATTCCGTTCAACTGCTCTTCCTGGTCCTGTGCTGTCTCTGACAGAATTACAATGTCATCAGCGAACCTCGAAGTTTTTATTTCTTGTCCATGGATTTTAATTCCTACTCCGAATTTTTCTTTTGTTTCCTTTACTGCCTGCTCAATATACAGATTGAATAACGTAGGGGATGGGCTACAACCCTGTCTCACTCCCTTCCCAACCACTGCTTCCCTTTCATACCCTTCGACTCTTATAACTGCCGTCTGGTTTCTGTACAAATTGTAAATAGCCTTTCGCTCCCTGTATTTTACCCCTGCCACCTTCAGAATTTGAAAGAGAGTATTCCAGTCAACATTGTCAAAACCTTTCACTAAGTCTACAAATGCTAGAAACGTAGGTTTGCCTTTCCTTAATCTATCTTCTATCACGTCTTTCAACATTTCTACGGAATCCAAACTAATGTTCTCCGAGGTCGCCTTCTACCAGTTTCTTCCATTCGTCTGCAAAGAATTCGTGTTAGTATTTAGCAGCCGTGACTTATTAAACTGATAGTTCGGTAATTTTCACATCTGTCAGCACCTGCTTTCTTTGGGATTTGAATTATTACATTCTTCTTGAAGTCTGAGGATATTTCGCCTGTCTTATATATCTTGTTCACCAGATGGTAGAGTTTTGTCAGGACTGGCTCTCCCAAGGCTGTCAGTAGTTCTAATGGAATGTTGTCTACTCCCGGGGCGTTGTTTCGATTTAGATCTTTCAGTGCTCTGTCAAGCTCTTAACGCAGTATCATATCTCCCATTTCATCTTCAGCTACATGCTCTTCCATTTCCATAATATTGTTCTCAAGCACATCGCCCTTGTATGACCCTCTATATACCCCTTCCACCTTTCTGCTTTCCCTTCTTTGCTTAGAACTGGGTTTCCATCTGAACTGTCGATATTCATGCAAGTGGTTCTCTTTTCTCCAAAGGTCTCTTTAATTTTTCTGTAAGCAGTATCTTACTCAACCCTAGTGATATATGCCTCTACATCCTTACATTGGTGCTCTAGCCATCCCTGCTTAGCCATTTTTGCACTTCCTGTCGATCTCATCTGTGAGACGTTTGTATTCCTTTTCGCCTGCTTCATTTAGTGTATTTTTATATTTTCTCCTTTCATCAATTAAATTCAATACCTCTTCTGTTACCCAAGGATTTCTACTAGCCCCTTGTCTTTTTAACTACCTGATCCTCTGCTGCCTTCACTATTTCATCTCTCAAAGCTACCCATTCTTCAGCTACTGTATTTCTTTCCCCCATTCTTGTCAATCGTTCCCTAATGCTCACTCTGAAACTGTCCACAACCTCTGGTTCTGTCAGTTTATCCATGTCCCATCTCATTAAATTCCTACCTTTTTGCAGTTTCTTCAGTTTTAATCTGCAGTTCATAACCAATAGACTGGGATCAGAGTCCACACCTGGCCATGGAAATGTCTTACAATTTAAAAGCTGGTTCCGAGCTCTCTGTCTTACCATTATACACTCCTGGAAATTGAAATAAGAACACCGTGAATTCATTGTCCTAGGAAGGGGAAACTTTATTGACACATTCCTGGGGTCAGATACATCACATGATCACACTGACAGAACCACAGGCACATAGACACAGGCAACAGAGCATGCACAATGTCGGCACTAGTACAGTGTATATCCACCTTTCGCAGCAATGCAGGCTGCTATTCTCCCATGGAGACGATCGTAGAGATGCTGGATGTAGTCCTGTGGAACGGCTTGCCATGCCATTTCCACCTGGCGCCTCAGTTGGACCAGCGTTCGTGCTGGACGTGCAGACCGCGTGAGACGACGCTTCATCCAGTCCCAAACATGCTCAATGGGGGACAGATCCGGAGATCTTGCTGGCCAGGGTAGTTGACTTACACCTTCTAGAGCACGTTGGGTGGCACGGGATACATGCGGACGTGCATTGTCCTGTTGGAACAGCAAGTTCCCTTGCCGGTCTAGGAATGGTAGAACGATGGGTTCGATGACGGTTTGGATGTACCGTGCACTATTCAGTGTCCCCTCGACGATCACCAGTGGTGTACGGCCAGTGTAGGAGATCGCTCCCTACACCATGATGCCGGGTGTTGGCCCTGTGTGCCTCGGTCGTATGCAGTCCTGATTGTGGCGCTCACCTGCACGGCGCCAAACACGCATACGACCATCATTGGCACCAAGGCAGAAGCGACTCTCATCGCTGAAGACGACACGTCTCCATTCGTCCCTGCATTCACGCCTGTCGCGACACCACTGGAGGCGGGCTGCACGATGTTGGGGCGTGAGCGGAAGACGGCCTAACGGTGTGCGGGAACGTAGCCCAGCTTCATGGAGACGGTTGCGAATGGTCCTCGCCGATACCCCAGGAGCAACAGTGTCCCTAATTTGCTGGGAAGTGGCGGTGCGGTCCCCTACGGCACTGCGTAGGATCCTACGGTCTTGGCGTGCATCCGTGCGTCGCTGCGGTCCGGTCCCAGGTCGACGGGCACGTGCACCTTCCGCCGACCACTGGCGACAACATCGATGTACTGTGGAGACCTCACGCCCCACGTGTTGAGCAATTCGGCGGTACGTCCACCAGGCCTCCCGCATGCCCACTATACGCCCTCGCTCATAGTCCGTCAACTGCACATACGGTTCACGTCCACGCTGTCGCGGCATGCTACCAGTGTTAAAGACTGCGATGGAGCTCCGTATGCCACGGCAAACTGGCTGATACTGACGGCGGCGGTGCACAAATGCTGCGCAGCTAGCGCCATTCGACGGCCAACACCGCGGTTCCTGGTGTGTCCGCTGTGCCGTGCGTGTGATCATTGCTTGTACAGCCCTCTCGCAGTGTCCGGAGCAAGTATGGTGGGTCTGACACACCGGTGTCAATGTGTTCTTTTTTCCATTTCCAGGAGTGTATAATCTATCTGAAACCTGTCAGTATCTCCAGGCTTCTTCCATGTATACAACCTTCTTTTATGATTCTTGAACCAATTGTCAGCTATGATTACGTTGTGCTCTGTGCAAAATTCTACCAGGCATCTTCCTCTTTCATTCCTTACCCCCATTCCATATTCACCTACTCAGTTTCCTTCTCTTCCTTTCCTACTATCGAATTCCAGTCACTCATGACTATTAAATTTTCGTCTCCCTTCACTATTTGAATAGTTTCTTTTATTTCATCATACATTTCATGAATCTCTTCGTCATCTGCGGAGGTAGTTCGCATATAAACTTGTACTACTGTGGTAGGCGTGGGCTTCGTGTCTATCTTGGCCACAATAATGCGTTCACTATGCTGTTTCTAGTAGCTTACCCGCACTCCAAGTTTTTTATTCATTGTTAAACCTACTTCTGCATTTGATTTTGTATTTATAACCCTGTAGTCACCTGACCAGAAGTCTTGTTCCTCCTGCCACCGAACTTCACTAATTCCCACTATATCTAGCTTTAACCTATCCATTTCCCTTTTTAAATTTTCTAACCTACCTGCCCGATTAAGGGATCTGACCCATAGAACGCCAGTTTTCTTTTTCCTGGTAACGACGAGTAAGAACTGATATAACAATATTTAAACGGAAAAAATGTTATACGCATTCTGTCCACACCGACCAATTACAATAAATACAAGTAAAGGTTTATTCGTAAATAAATACGCCAATATCCTTGTGCAGAGCTCTTACTTTAAATGACAACCAATCGTCGTCAAATTCTCTCCGTCCGATCAGGTCTCGGAAGGCCCAACGGTACCAACCGATCCCCGTGTCATTCTCAGCGATAGGCGTCACTGAATGCTGATTTGCAGGAGCATGTGGTCAGCACACCGCTCTCCCGGCCGTTATCAGTTTTCGTAACCGGAGCCGCTACTTCTCAGTCAAGACAGCGCTCCGCAGACTGGATGGTCACCCATCCAGAGTGCTAGCCCAGCCCGACAGCGCTTAACTTCGGTAATATGACGGAAACCGGTGTAACCATTGCGGCAAGGCCGTTGGAGACGTTAAATACAGGGTGACCATAATTAAAGCTCCACCTTTAAACCGCTGTGGAAAGAAAACCACTGTTCAAAATGTCGTCAAATTTGAACAGCGTACTTTTGACGCAGGGGAAAACGTCATGGAACAAAATTAAATTTAACGAAAATTTGATCAATAGATGGCGCTGCAAGCGTCAGAATATGCGCACCAACAGACAAGTGACACACGATTGTTCCTCAGTTTGCGTCCGAGACGCTCAGCATAACTGTCTCCATGAAGGACCGCGAGCTGCTGGTAAAGCTCTTCTACAAGAACGGCGACTGTGCGCTAGTAGCCCTGCAGAAGCTCTGAACACTAAAGCGTATGAAAAAATGTCTGCTGAAGGTCTGGAGAAAATGACTATAAGATTCGAAATGAAACGTTCTTTTGAAATGCACTATGCCAGAGGAAGGAAAGCATCTGATCCGGCATCTGTCTAAGGTGTGCCCACAACACTGCAGGAGGGGTCAAGCGGTGGTGTGCATACATGCCCGAACGTTGGTGATGCCTGTGAGCACAGTGCATAAAATCCTACGAAACATCCTGTATTACTCATATTCAGGGATTGCTTCCTTGCTGACTTGCCAGCAAGACAAACGATCCCTCTGCAATTTCTAGCTCTTATGAAAGTAGGCAAGGAATGGACATGGAACATTCTGTGGACAGACGAAGCCCATTTCCGTCTCAAAGAACATGTCAATACACAGAACTGCAGAGTATGGCCAACGGAAAATCCGCACGCACAACAACCGGTACCACTTCATTCCGCAAAGGTGACTGTGTGGTGCGGGTTGGAGGCATCGTTTACCGTAGGGTCGTATCACTGGTAAACGCTATGAGAGTCTTTTGCACACCAACGACATTCCAACTCTTCAATCGCCTGGATGTGTAGGCAGGATGACATTTATGCAACATGGCGCTCCTCTGCACATTGCAGAGCCATTGAAGCGGCTTTTGCAGACGCATTTCGGAAATGCTACAAGTATCAGCCGTCATTTCCTTACAGCCTGGTTGTCCAGATTACCTAATCTTAATCTGTGTGACTTCTGGCTATGGGATTATCTTAAAGATGTCGTGTTCAGTGGTCCAATTACGAACGTAGCTGAACTGAATGCACACATTAAATTACCATAATCTTCTAATATCAATTGAAATCACGTATAAATAAAGTTATTATCAAAAATAGTAACATATTACTTTAATAACTACTCAAGTATGAAAATATATGAGGTATTCATGCTGCATTCAGTTGCTGGGTTATCGTGGAAGATACAATGTTCTGACAAATATTTGCATAAAGTAAAAGATATAAAACGTAGTAAATCAATAAATAAAATAGATACAGGTACGTATTTTTCAGGCATGATAGCTGTAGTGCAGTGGTACCATCTGAGATATCATTTGTTGAAATGGCTCATTGGTTCAAATGGCTCTGAGCACTATGGGACTTAACATCTGAGGTCATCAGTCCCCTAGACTTAGAACTACTTAAACCTAACTAACCTAATGACACCACACACACCCATGCCCGAGGCAGGATTCGAACCTGCCACCGTAGCAGCAGCGCTGTTCCGGACTGAAGCACCTAGAACCTCTCGGCCACAGCGTCTGGCGTTGAAATGGCTTGAAGCATTGAAACCTTGTTAATTGTAAGGTTCATTGCGAAAATATTTAGTCGCAGTAAAATATTAACTTTCGTAATTTTTAAGATATTGGAAATATTATTGTTTCATGGGGTGCGCCTCGTTTTTCTGAGATCGCAGAAGTATTCAGATTTGCTTTACTAAGTAACTGTATTTATTACAGAATTTCGAAAAGCTGTAAGTAGCCACATTTCAGACTGTCTTACACTCCACCATTTCTGGTGCATCGTCTCTCGTCCGGCTAAGCGGGCAATCGCTGTCCACATGCTCTGAGATTTACCCGCTTCCGGCTACGCCGACAGCCTTTGTACGTAGGCAGACCAGCAAAGGTCGCTTCCGCTGGACCGGCTGCGGCGTGTCCTCTGCCCTCGGCCTTGGGCACGCCGGCTAGTACTCAGCCACACACGCAAATTCATCTCCCACCAATTCCAGGCGGCCCAATAACTCACTTACATACACGTAAAGTTACGATATTTGTGCATGGTTGCTACGCTATAGATTTATGTGTTCGAGATATTTGTATCACATGTAAAATTTCGTATTGTCTTATTTTGAATTATTTGTCATCGATGAGAATTTTGTCGACTTTCTTCATATCTTTTTTGATAATTTCTGTTTTTTTTAAGATAATACTCGAATTTTTTGACAAATGTGTACAGATTTTTATTTTTTCCAAGATGTTCAAGTACGAGGGTTGCCCAGAAAGTAATGCACCACATTTTTTTTCTTTACCAATTCTTTACTGAACATAATGAGAATTACAGACATGAAAGAATGGTGTTTTATCTACACAGCCTATTTTTCACCTAATCTCCATCGCGTTCTATGGCCTTCCTCCAGTGCGAAACGGGGGCGTGTATGCTCTGTCGATACCAATCCTTGGCCCCATGGCGAAGCCAGTGCTTCACTGTGTGAATCACCTCCTCATGTCTTCCACGAATGGCATCCTTTAATAGCCCAAACAAATGGAAGTCCGAGGGGGCTAGGTCATGGCTGTAGGGTGGATGGGGTAACACTGTCCAACCCTGCTTTGAAATGTGTTCATCAATCCTCAGAATTGTGTGGGGCTGAGTGTTATCGTGTTGCAGCGAAACATCTCCTGGGTTGCTGTGGCGCCGAAGTCGCCGGAAGTTCGTCTTGAGTTTTATTAATGTGCTGACATATGCTTCTGAATTAAACGTACCGCCTCTTGGCATCACATCAATGAGAAGCACACCTTCACCGTCACAGAACACGGTGGTCATGACACCGGCGGAAGCAGTTCCTTTGAATTTTTTCTTCTGTGGGGGAGTGGTAATGGCGCCATTCCATCGACTGTCGTTTTGTTTCGGGCTCAAAATGGTGAACCCAGGTTTCATCACCTGTCACAATCCGGGGCAAGAAGGCCTTCCCCTCAGCTTCAAAACGTTGTAACAAATCAAGACAAACGTTTTTCTGTGTCATTTGTGATCCAACGTTAGACACAGCGGGACCCATATTGCACACACTTTTGAATATCCAAGGGTGCGGAAACTGCATCCACACTTCCTTTGCTAATTGTCAGATGCAGCGCCAACTGCCGAGTCGTAATGCGTCTGTCCTCGCGAATGACGTTAGCTGGCTGCAGCATGACAGGTGTGACAGCCGTGGATGGTCTCCTCGACCGCTGCAAATCGTGGAGCTCCGTCGAACCGCTTTCTGATCACCTCACCCTCTGCGCCCATCGACTAACTGCACTTCTGGCGTCAGCAGATGCTCCATAGACTCTGCACAAACGTTTGTGAATATTCCCCACAGTCTCTTTCTCTGCAGTGATAAATTCAATAACGGCACGTTGCTTGTAACGTGCATCACCTATAGACGCCATTCTGAAGTCGTCCTGCAGCTACGCTATCTGTCGGAAGTGACGGAAATTTGGCGCGCTCACTCAGGAGATTTCAAGAAATACAAAAAAAAAATGGCTCTGAGCACTATGGGACTTAACATCTATGGTCATCAGTCCCTTAGAACTACTTAAACCTAACTAACCTAAGGACATCACACAACACCCAGTCATCACGAGGCCAAGAAATACACACGTAAAGTTTCGCTTCGCAGCATTGTTTTCGGCTGAGAAGAAAGATGCGGTGCATTACTTTCTGGGCAACCCTCGTAGCTTCTTTTTTCGATGCTGTGAAGAATGTAAAGATTAATGCTTGTGTCTGCTGCATTTTACATACGATATAAAAGTGATTTTCTTCAAAGATATAAATTTAATAGCACACCATATCTCTGAGAGATAAACTGATAATGTAACAACCATGCACAAATAAACAAAAGTAAGTCATATTTGAAAAACGACATTCAATATCGAACGACGCAGGCAGACATTAGAGTACAACAAAGCTTTTATGTATATAAGCTTGATTGTATCTAGGTTCCACCTGAGAATATTCCGAGACTCGGAACCGGCAACAGTAAATAAAATACATAAACGTAGCTCTGATGGATGATTATTACTGCAGGAGTATGCATTTCATAGAATTTTTGTGGTCACAGAACAGCATAGACAAGAAATATTCAAAATATCTTCTGTTCTCGATAATGAAATGTCCCAGGAGCTGTCAGTCTTCCTCCTATACAGCGTGTTTCAGATAAAGTGTATACCACTGTTAAATTACAAAAATAATAGGTGACAGGAATATTTACTAAGATGTAGATCCTCATAACAAACGTTATACTTTCTGCGGGGTTATGAACATAGTTTACTGAGTTAGTTTCCAGAGAGTTTCAGCAACGAAATGCATTTTTCAAAAATAGAACATTATTTTTTTTCTATCATGTAGCTGATGTATTTAAACCAGCTGTGCACAAATTAATTTAAATCACATTTCTATCACGTTTATTCTCGGATCTAAAAACCTTGGAAGTATTAGGCGTGGATGGAACTTAAATGCAGGATACTTGGCTGTGCGCAGATGGATGTTCTGGTGGTGGAATGTTGATGTATGTGAGGTGTTCTAATGTGTGGCCATGTTCCTGAAAGCACAACGCAATGTGCCATCTAAACGACGTGCGAACGGGATATAACGTCGTTAGTGTCACCGGGCGACAAGCTTCATCCATGCGCTGTTAGACGTCATGTTCAGTTAAACAGCAGACCTTCGCCTTTCACATCGCCGTATACACGGCGTGTCGGACCACAAATGCTGGTCAGTGTGCCGTGGTTACTCAGGTAGATAAAGATGGCATATACATCCAGTCAGTACACTGGCATGATGCTGATGCTCGGCGAATGCCACCAATGAAGCAGCCATGGCCTATGACTTGGAATATCCTGGTCGAAGAGCTCCGGCAGCCACTACGTTCTTTCGTGCTAATCAACGTCTTTGGAAACCAGTAGTGTGAGAAGGGGCGGCAGTAACAGACGAAGACCAGCAAGAAATGAGGAGATGGCGGTGTTTGTTTTAGCTGCAATACACCACTCTCCTCACGTCAGCTTGCGAGACGTTGCTGCAGCCACTGGTATCAGCTTTATATTTGTGTGGCGTATAGTACAGGGTCACAAATTTCACCCGCCCCCGTTTCACTGACACAGAAGCTGCATGGGAACTATTTCATACATCGGAGAGCTACTAGTTGCAAATGTGGCGTGCGTAATTTCAGCTGTTTTGATTAAACTGCGTTTTCTAGCGATGCATGATAAATCTGTGTTGTTTTTGTATTTTTACTAGAACATCCCTCTGTTTCACGTTAAAAATCAACAGTTTTCGAAAAAAATCTAAATTAAATATTGACAGTTTCAATTTTGCTATAAACACTGTTTATTGTTAAGTAACAGACAGAAGGATAACTATGCAGAACAAAAATGTTCCGTAGGTTGCGTGCAATTTATGTATCCTCACTCAGTTTCTAGAATGTTCACCGCTTTCGGTTTCTAGCGAAATCTACTAAGACACTGAATGCATACACGATCAAAGGGATCGAAACGAAGTAACGCTCATCAGGCATGCTACACACATAACGTACAGGTGGCGCAATAACGATCTTAAATGACCAAAGCTTCTACGAAAACTGCCAAAGTCTACGCATACTTGCGATATGCTGCGGTGATCTACCGTAGTTTTACAACTCTGTCTCTAAAAAACACAGAAACACCTAATTTTCCCAAACAATTCTCTAGTGACAACGACCTAGCGTAATAATAAATTACACAAAATTGCAAAGGCTGAAAGTCTTCATGTTTCAAAATGCGTATCAATTAAAAAAATAATGCTTTATAACAGATGGAATTTCGAGGTTACAGAAAAACCAATATTTTTTGCTAGTACAAAATTAGTTGACAAATATCAAAATTATTGAAAAACTACCGTATGTGTGTTATAGTGTGTAAGCCAAGTACTCTTTTGTGCATTGTTCTCAGTACATGATAGTATGTCTTCGGAAGGAATATCCTAAATGAATGCCCCTTTCTACGCAAAGTTTTGACACAAGAAATGATTATAACACAATCTGACCAAATTTCAACAACATATTGAAGAGTAGTCAGTTCTTACTTTGTGCAACGGGAAGAACTGTAGGCTCAGACGAATATTTGGATGAATTTTATGGTAATAGTTACTTGTAGCAGGTCCATAATCTGATTCTGTAAACATACATTACTTATGATCCACCTTGTAGGTGAATCGAGTGGAATGGGCACGTATGGCTCCGTCGATAACCTAAAACCTTTCTGTAAAAAACCTGAAATAAAAGTATCCAAAGCAATCGCATCCGTCACAATACGACCAGCATCCAGCAGTCATGAAATTTTCACATCTTCACTTCCCTGCTAACATGTAAAGCATGCGAGGAATAGCAAAAGACTTCCGCTGATTATAGTTCCGAAAAAAATTATACTGATTGCAGTAGTGTCTCGTATTCACTGACATTCCTGCTCAAGGCAGGAGAAGGATGAGTGTCTATACTCAAAGTTAAGTGTAAAGTGCAAAATGCATACAGTGCCACGTAAAAGGTCGTATCTCTAAACATGAATTCATCAGTGAGACCGGAATGTGAGTAAACCATTTAACCTTCTTTTCTATGCATAATTATTACGAATTAAACCATGGTCACTGGTACATGAAAGAATAAAATTGTTTATGGTTGCTCCACGTGGCATACAAGACCACCAAATAAGAAGGAATAGAACAAAAATAATTCGAGCCCAGTTAAAATATCCAGGAATCATTCAATTAAAGGAGAGTGCACTGTATTCAATACGCCTACTATTCA
The DNA here is from genome assembly GCF_021461385.2 of Schistocerca piceifrons. Classification (NCBI taxonomy): domain Eukaryota; kingdom Metazoa; phylum Arthropoda; class Insecta; order Orthoptera; family Acrididae; genus Schistocerca; species Schistocerca piceifrons. The sequence continues at coordinate 662,848,617 of NC_060149.1, forward strand.
GATTGATTAATCCATCAACCCCAGATCGACGATATTTACGAACCGGGGAAAAAGCTTAATTGTGGCGCCCCCTCCCACCTCTCACCCCTTCTCGAGCGTTTGAGATAGGAAAAAATTTAAAACATCAATTTTTCAAAAATATTTTCATTTTTTAGCGCATATCTTTCTGAAGAGTTTCATATATAAGACATGTTTGTTCGAGGAAATGTCAGACATGTTATTCGGTCTTAAGTGTGTCAAAGTGCAGTGCCACTCCTTTTCACACAGCATTCTTCTATCGCATGTTACTGTATTTCGTTCTGTGGAATTCAGACGTGTATATTTTGTAATGGAGGCCATCAAACTTATATTCAGGACAGTGGAAATTAAAATGTATTGTGGTGCCTTTCCTACTCCCAGTCGGCTGGTCTGACGTACTACCCCCCTTAAAAAGAAACTCACAATTGATACTGGGTAGAATTATTTGTGACCGGGAGAATAAGAACATTTCAGAAAGTTTGCACTCTCTATTGCCTATTAGCTAATAACTTTCTCTTTTGTGTGACCTAAAATTAAATATAGGGAACATGAAACCCGTAAAGACAAGAGACAAGCAAGACAGTACACATTTCTTCCGACCTCAGGTCTCAGCACTTTTTTCCCTCTAATTTTGTTACAGCTTTACAGGTATGCTTTCCTTTCTGCGAAATAATGTATTACCTCATCAAAGTTCGTCACACGTTTTGCCACATGAAAATTCAAACTGTCCTTGCGTAGTACTGCAAAACCTGGTAATGCGAATAGTACCCAAGACTGGAGTTGGCGTGGTTTCTCGATTTTATTACATCTATTTTGTCACTGTCTGCTGGATAAAACGAAACAGGCCTTTCTAATATTGCAGCAACTACAACGCATGCCAAATAAGCGAGACTGTTTTGGCACAAATGTTCATTTTTACGTAAATAACACTATAGAACATAATTCACGAAGTACCAATTTCAAGCGCCTCTTAGGCCTACTACAAGCAAGAAGTTTTATATTAGGAAATAGTTTCACATTTCAATAATGCGCTCCAGTTTCTCAAGCATGAGATCGAAAAGTAGTAGTAGGAAATTTTTGTATAAATTTTGCATCGTTATATTCTTCCATTTAATTTGTGTGATGTCCCCGTTTCTTCTCCTTCATCGTTCTAACAAACAATCTTGTCATCACTAATTCTGTAACTATTTCTGCCATTGTCATAACTTATTCTCGGGTTAACTTCACTAACCCTGCAAGAATCACAGATTCAGTTACCCCGGGTTTATTCTTCAGTTTGGCGTTATTACGTGTTCGTACAACGCATTTTCCGCGCTATTCCGAGAATAGAACTTAAAGCAGCTGCTAACTGGGGCGTGTAGAGCTGGTAGTGTAGGGATCTGAGAAAATTTTCTGTCAAAATTTCACGTTCTTGGATACACCGAGAAGATAATTTGTAATCTTTCGTACCTGTTATTCTGTTAGTCGTTTATTTCCACTCTGGTAGTCAATCTACGGATTTCGCTAATAATTATAACAACGCTGATCATTCGGACATTCAATCAACCACATAAACAAACAGCGATTGGCATTCATCCGCTCGAGTTTATTCGGCTCAGCTCGTATGGCCCCGTCGCCTTTTGCATGTGGGAAAGTTGTTTTTTATTTCTAGAATTACCCCTGGCAGAGACATCACGTACACTATGCACGCATTCAAAAATCAACTTATGATTCGTTCAGAAATCAACTTAGAATGTGTTCAAAGATATTCAGAATCATATGAATAATCTATAGACCAACGTGTGCTGGATGCTAAGGCACTTTGTGAAACAATGTTTTTTTCTTCATGAATATGAATTTGGCGCCGCGTGGAATTACCGCCCGGGACAGTTACCCAGGTACGAGGAAGTCTTAACCTATAAACATACTGCTTTACAAAACTTAAGGATGATCTAGATAAAGTAGTATAAAGTATTAACTGCTCTGTGGAAATGAATGAAACTGCGGGAGTATGTTACTAGAGGTTTCCCAGTCGTGCACAAAAAATTCGATGTCACATGGCGTGAGTTCAGTGTGACAGTAGTGTCGAATGGAGCTGGCCCGACAGCACGAGGCAGTTCGAAGAAACGGAAAGGGAAAAGACAGTGTGTGTGTGTGTGTGTGTGTGTGTGTGTGTGTGTGTGTGTGTGTGTCAATCAACGAGCATTTACGGTGCACTGTGGCAGTATTCTTCATTACAACATGCTCCGGAGACAACATGTGGAGTACTTCACATGGGGAAGACCCATCGCGAAACTGGAAGAAGGATGAAATTTGGCGAGTGTTGTTATTGTCACAGTATTGTTTCACGTGCATGGAGAGTGGTTCGAACCACAAGCGCTGCACCCCAAAGGAGAAGAGGTGGCCGACAACGGTCAATTAGAGTAGCAAATGACCGCTGCATTGTGCAACATGGAAGAAGAGACCCACGTTAAACAGCGCGAGGAATTGCAAATACATTTACTAGATTGCAAGCCCTACACCCTCCTCTGTTACGGATCATCAGATAAGGCACGTGACTAGATTGGACTACTCTGTGGTTTCTGGCGCTTTTGGGGACAGGATCCCAGAAGAAAGCATTGACAACACGAATACGAGGTATCGAGGACCTGAGACTTTCCTAAATGCTTGTGACGCCGTTTTGGGAGGGAACTCCCCGGATTCGTCAATGACCTGCGTTATCCCTTCATTAATTGTAAAGCATTTCTGTACTGTGAACTCACGCACTCCCCGAAAGAGGACAGTGATGCTGTTGAGGAAAAGGGCATTGTTCAAACCTGAGGGATGATAATGTGATATCCCAGGGCGCGTCAATCGCAGAGTTTTTCGAAAATTTTACCAAGAGCATACTGGACCATTTCTCCGAAATGCAAGAAAGAGGCTCGGGAAAACGCTCAGCCGAGTAGTCTACCTCGATATATACTCACATGATTCTGATCCACTTAATGGGGAGATCCACTTTCATCCATCTCCCAAAAGATATTGCCGGTTGTGAGTTAATGAGCAATGCACTCTCATTTAAATATATGCCCGAAACAGTCAGCCTACAGGAATTGTGAAACGAACCCTGTCGTCCAGGACCGCGTGCCACAAACGGTGCAGATTCACAACAAGATGGGGAAACTCACAGGTGTCTATTGTCCACTGAGGCCTAAGCGCTGTAGTGTGCGAGTGAGATGGACGAGAACCTACGTCATAGGGAGACCCAGTAGAAGCCATTTCTGGCCGAGGAGACATAGCAGTGTTAAATATGGCGCACCTAAGATCGGCCACAAACGGAAACATTTATGGAAACTATTTAATTGTGTAGTAATTCAGGGAATCAAGCCACAGTAATTTTACTCTTCCATCCTCCATAAATTTTCATGGTGATCCCAATAAAGCTTGAGTATTGATCATATCTATAATAGTTTAGGATTTACTGTTAAAGTGAAACTAACAAGTTTTATAACAAAGACCTGAATGCTAAAATCTGAACGCTTTGGTCGATCTTAACGATCGACATTTCATGTAGAAGCGCATCATTAAAATGACAAACGTTGTGAATAGCAACTCTGTAACTTAATTTGTTTAAAAGATATAGAAAATTAAATTATCAGTATATACAGTTATGCAACGATCATCATTTCCTCCACACAAAACACATTAAACGATGACAACATGACACCTTATTGAATCATTAGGTAATAGAATATTTGTTGTAAAGTTTAGTGCATAATAGTTGCTTTTGTTCTTTATTTATTTATCAGAAAGCTCATTGGTGCTAGGCTACTGGCCGTGACATTCAAAGTTAAGAAGGAAATTGTATTGGTTTCACGTAAAAGAATTTAACGTTTATTATGTAATGGATATTATTGTTACTTTATTTAAACGTGAAAGTGATCAAGCTTTGATTATTTAAATATGTTAAAACGTAAAGTAATGTAGATTAAGCTGTAGCCAATCAGATGGACGGCTCTAGGGAAGGGAACTGCATTAGTAAGTTGAGCGACGATGCTCGGCACGCCGGAAAAGAGGCCGGGGACGGGCAGAGACAGTTCTGGTCTAGACACCAAAGAGTACAGTTCGGCTGGAGACACCAAAGGGTTCAGTTCGGATTGAGACGCGAAAGCGGACAGTCGGTCTTTAGGCAGCTAGGAAGTGAAACGACTTAGAAAACTTCGCGTTGCGTGGTACCGCGGGACTTAGTCTCTCAGCGGTGAGCAACCGCGCGCCTGGTGCGAACTGTAACTTTTCATGAAGATAACGAGGTGTAATATTAGAAATGTATTTCGCGATGAGATTGTGAACGATCGAACTGTGTTAAATGGATGTGCGCTCGAGTGTAACAGTAACTCCAAATACGACCACTTTAGCTATTAGTTTGCTTTCTGAATAAAAATTATTCTAACCAAATAGTAACTGTGTGGCCTACATCATTTATGGGTCGTTAATTTAGTTCCAGATATTATTATTACTATTATTATATGTTATATTAACTTTGTATTTCGCTAACTTGCCATCAGCCAGACAATTTAACCAAAGGGTCAAAAGTATCTAATTTATGGCGTGTAGTGCGACTCATGCGGTTCAACCCCTAGACGAGTTTGAGCTAAGACGTTGCGATGAAGAGGAACCGCATGTGAGCCCGAACATCTTTGGGATGTTAGCTCGCAACTGGGGGCTCGTCTGGGATGGGAATTTGGAAAGTGTTAGTTGAGGGATGAGAATCTTGCAAAGTGTTGGAACAGGATTGGACTTTAGAAAGTGTTAGTTGCTGAATATGAACTCTGGAAAGTGTAGAGTTGGATTTGAGTTCTGAAAAGTGTTTCCAAAAGTATTATTTGAACTTCGATAGGCAGGACGTCTCGCAAAAGCTAAATGTAAGATCAGGACTGAATATCAGGTTTCTTTAATAGTTGTGAAATTACAATTGTAATTCTCACAGTTAACGACATTCTGTGACCTAGGTCCCAAGTCGGTGGCAGTTTAGGCCGTTTGCGTGTGGGCTCTGAGCTACGAATTTTGCAACAGTTGTGTGCACCGAGATTTATCAGTTGTTGGGAGTGATAAAAAGTAACGCGGAAGAAGAGGCGACGTCGAAAGCACGTGGTTCCGGCCAGCAGCGGCATCTTCAACTGCGATTCATCGCGCAGCGGCAGTTGCAGTACCACAGCAGAGGCTACGATATCTTCAGCGTCGGCTTCAACTGCAACATCGACAGCAATACCATGGCAGAAGGATCCAGCACGACAAAGCTAAGTACTTGCGCTGATAGCGAGATTATGTATGGTTCCGTAGTTCAGTCGCCAATAATAGACGTCGCTAATATTAAGCAGTCGGCCAGTTTGTGTGGGTCCGAAAATATTAGCGAGCCGCTTAGCCCGAAGTCGGAGCGGGAGAGCGTGATCGGCGATGAATTTAGTAGGACAAATAGTCCGAAATCAGGCAAGGGAGATGAATTTGGGGGAAACATGATGTCACAATTAATGCAAATGATAAGAAAGACGATTGGGATCCAAAATTTATTCTGTTAAAACCGATATGGGTGACATAAATTTAAAAATTGATTCGGTTCAATCCGAAATAGCTTCGGTTGTGAAAGGGAGAAGTAGGTAATATTGCTAGTGGAGTCGACGAATTGATAGACGGAAAATTAAAAACTATTCGGGATGAAATGGGCAAAATTTCTGATGAAGTTCGGATACCTGACTCTAAGGTAGATCAAGCGTAAAAAAATGTCAGTCATAAGGTGGAGCAGTTGCAGGCAGATATGGGCGGCAACGTAAGAAATTGTATGAGTAGGCAAGATGCTCTGATGGCTGAGACGACAGATGCTATTAGCAACTTATCCGTACGAATAGGTAAAGGGGAGAAAGAAGTAGATGAAATAAAGGAACGAGTAGAATCTGGCATAAAAATTGAAAATAGTGAAGTTAAAAAACCAAATCAATGAAATAAAAAGCGAACTGAATTCTTTAGCTGCAACCGGTCGTTGTGGCCGACCGGTTCTAGGTCCTTCAGTCCGGAACCGCGCTGCTGCTACGGTCGCAGGCTCGACTCCTGCCTCGGGCATGGATATGTGTGATGTCCTTAGGGTAGTTAGGTTTAAGTAGTTCTAAGTTTAGGGGACTAATGACCTCAGATGTTAAGTCCCATAGTGCTTGGAGCCATTTTTGATCTTTAGCTGCACATCAAACCTCTACAGAGATCAGTGTTCCGTGGATAAACTCGGGATCGGTCAAATGTTTTGGAGACGACGGGAAATATCACCCACTAAATTTTGTAGCAGAATGCACGGATGGTTTTATAAGGGGAATGTTCCACGAGGCAAAGATAAAATTTGTGAAAAGACATTTGGAAGGTGAGCCGCAATCGTGGGCAAACATACACAGTGATACGTTCACTACCTACAAAATATTTGAAAACAGATACTTGAACAAGTTCTGGAGTGAAGCGAAGCAAACGCGACTCCAAAATGAGTTTCTGAACGGCCAACATTTACATACGGGTACGGGTCGATGCGAGAATTTTGTAAATGTGAACTTGCGAGATTAATGCATGTGAATCGTCCGTTGGGAATTTTTACTGAAATTTTTGTACTTGATAATGTTTGTAATATGTACAAGATATCAGAAGTAAATAAAATCTTTATAAATAAACCAATGTATATATGTCACAAGAATAGCTTTGAAAATTATTGTATGTAAGAAAAAATAGCTTTGTCAGTAAACGAAAGAAGACATAAAATTGTTAATAAAATATCAAACACTGTTGTTAACTAAATGTATCGAAAATAATAAACTGTTAATAATAAACCATAAGTTAATTTCTTATATCATTTTTATTATTTCTAAACTCTTTCACTATAGAATTTTTGCTAGTAATAATTTTGTTATAACAAACCTAAACCTCTCCCAGTGATGCACATACTTCGAATGAAGAGACTTACGCAACTGAACTAGTTATAAGGGATGAGGAGGGGGAGGGGAGCTCGATTCTTATTGGTTCAGGGGCGGGAGGAGAGGGTTTTAGCGCCATTTTGATGTGCTCCCATTGGCTGTGGTGTGGAAGAGGTTTCCTGCCAATTTTATATCACACCAAACCACATAACCGGCATTGAGTTACTCGATGACGTTGATTATACCTCGTGTGATCGCCTAAGGTGCGTGGGCAGGATAGCGGTTTCCCAGGATGAACTTGAATGTACAACATACACGTGCCGGTGATTCCCTCGGATGGAGGAGCAAGAGGGAAGTGGTGGGTGACCTTGAATATAATTATCCCAAGTGTGTAACCTGACACCAGAAGTCCTTATCATTGATCTTGAGATAAGTTCGTTATATGTTCGCATACCATCCCTTGATAGCCACTGTCCCTTTAAATCACTTTATCTGTCCCTTTAAATCATGTTATCTGTCCCTTTTAATTCCGTTATCTTGAGATAAATATCCCTTTAAATCTATACCCGTCATTACTATCCTACTAACATGGTCATTAAGAAAGCAACCCGACTGTTACGATGACGTTTTGGAGCTGGCAAAGCGCAATGAAAGGAAAGGGGTGTGCAGCTTTTACTTGGAAGCGACACAGCTGAAACTTAAATTGGAACATCAGTTGCAAACATCGTACTGAACTGCTTCAGCTATAACAAGCTATCCTTACAGGTTCAGTTTGTGCAGGACAAATTTCTTTGTCATTTGTGACCTATACTGCTTATGAACCTGTAAATTTATGAGCTGGTGTGGTGGAGGAAATGAGTTCCGGTGACGCCATACATTTGGAAGTACGGCATTAAAAGTTCTTACGGAATGTAACTGCGAGTGCTGCGTATTCCTGCTCCGTTATGCTTGGATTAATTCTAATGAAAGTGGATGGTGGACTTTCTATGAAGCATATCCTAAGTATCTACATGTAGAGATATGAAATACGTGGTGGAATTCGCAAAAAAGGAAAGATGTTGTTGTTGTGTTCTTCAGTCTAGAGACTAGTTTGATGCAGATCTCCATGCTACTCCATCCTGTGCAAGCTTCTTCATCTCCCAGTACCTACTGCAACCTACATCCTTCTGAATCTGTTTAGTGTATTTATCTCTTGGTCTCCCTCTACGATTTTTACCCTCCACCCTGCCCTCCAATGCTAAATTGATGATCCCTTGATGCCTCAGAATATGCCCTACCAACCGATTCCTTCTTCTAGCCAAGCTGTGCCACAAATTTCTCTTCTCTCCATTTCTATTCAATACCTCCTCATTAGTTATGTGATCTACCCATCTAATCTTCAGCATTCTTCTGTAGCATCATATTTCGAAAGCTTCTATTCTCTTCTTGTCTAAACTATTTATCGTCCACGTTTCACTGCCATACATGGCTACACTCCATACAAATACTTTCAGAAACGACTTCCTGACACTTAAATCTATACTCGATGTTAACAAATTTCTCTTCTTCAGAAACGCTTTCCTTGCCATTGCCAGTCTACATTTTATATCCTCTCTACTTCGACCATCATCAGTTACTTTGCTCCCCAAATAGCAAAACTCCTTTACTACTTTAAGCGTCTCATTTCCTAATCTAATACCCGCAGCATCACCCGATTTAATTCGACTACATTCCATTATCCTTGTTTTGCTTTAGTTATATCCTCCTTTCAAGACACTGTCCATTCCGTTCAGCTGCTCTTGCAGTCCCTTTGCTGTCTCTGACAGAATTACAATGTCATCGGCAAACCTCAAAGTTTTTATTTCTTCTCCATGGATTTTAATTCATACTCCGAATTTTTCTTTTGTTTCCTTTACTGCTTGCTCAATATACAGATTGAATAACATCTGGGAGAGGCTACAACCCTGTCTCACTCCCTTCGCAACCACTGCCTCCTTCCCAGCGGGGTCAGGGATTTTCTCTGCCTCGTGATGACTGGGTGTTGTGTGATGTCCTTAGGTTAGTTAGGTTTAAGTAGTTCTAAGTTCTAGGGGACTGATGACCATAGATGTTACGTCCCATAGTGCTCAGGGCCATTTGAACCACTGCTTCCCTTTCATACCCCTCGACTCATATAACTGCCCTCTGGTTTCTGTACGAATTGTAAATAGCCTTTCGCTCCCTGTATTTTACCCCTGCCACCTTCAGGATTTGAAAGAGAGTATTCCAGTCAACATTGTCAAAGGCTTTCTCTAAGTCTACAAATGCTTGAAACGTAGATTTTCCTTTCCTTAATCTATTTTCTAAGATAAGTCGTAGGGTCAGTATCGCCTCATGTGTTCCAACATTTCTACGGAATCCAAACTGATCTTCCCCGAGGTCGCCTTCTACCAGTTTTCCCATTCGTCTGTAAAGAATTCATGTTAATATTTTGCAGCCGTGGCTTATTAAATTGATAGTTCAGTAATTTTCACATCTGTTAGCACCTGCTTTCGTTGGGATTCGAATTATTATATTCTTCATGAAGTCTGAGTATATACATCTTGCCCACCAGATGGTAGAGTTTTGTTAGGCCTGGCTCCCCCAAGGCTGTCAGTGGTTCTAATGGAATGTTGTCTACTCCCGGGACCTTGTTTCGACTTAGGTCTTTCAGTGCTCTGGCAAACTCTTCACGCAGTATCATATCTCCTATTTCTTCTTCATCTACATTCTCTTCCATTTCTATAATATTGTCCTCAAGAACATCGCCCTTGTATAGACCCTCTATATACTTCTCCCATCATTCTGCTTTCCCTTCTTTGCTTAGAACGGGGTTTCCATCTGAGCTCTTGATATTCGTGCAAGTGGTTCTCTTTTTTCCAAAGGTTTCTTTGATTTTCCTGTAGGCAGTATATATCTTATGCCTAGTGATATGCGCCTCTACATCCTTACATTTGTCGTCTAGCCATCCCTGCTTAGCCATTTTGCACTTCCTGTCGATTTCATTTTTGAAGATACAATACAATAAATTCGCAAAGATCAAGCGTATGAAAAATGCAGTATAATGTTTGAAAACGTCAACATACGTAAGGTTGTTCGTTGTGGTCAAATATAAGTATCAGAATATCACCATTTAACTTCTCAAGCGGACATCAGAACGCAAAGAAAATTCCAAGTATGTTACAGGCTTCTGAAACATGATCTCGTGCATGACAAAAACTGTTCGTAAGTCACTTGTAATTAGAAACGGATACCGAGCACCAAGAGACCAAAGGCGTCATCTTCCTCATGGCAAGTTCGAATATAAAGTGTACCGCGAAAAGGAACACAGCGCTGCCCAACTTGAAAGCATGCAGAAATTCCAATCACGTAAATGCAACCCAAATACTCGTCGCTTGCTGCTGCTTATCTTACTGCATGGCTGCAGTCAGGAACCAGAGAACTTTGTGCATAGCTCTACGAAGCGTCCATACCGAAATAAAAGCTTTCGCGTGCCCCAAATAGTTACCTGCTAATTCCTTAGTAAAGATGCACCGCTCTAGCAGACAGATTGCACTAGGATCGGACCGTCGTAATGGCGCGCGGTAATGGAAGTGTTTCACACATAACATCACTTCACATTGCTACTTCCAGGAATCACGATTGACCCATTGTCGTGTAGTAATAGGTTACGTTTCATGAAGTGCACAGCTTTACATTGCCGTAGATTGAAATCTAGATGCCAGTGAAACTTCCTGGCAGGTAAAAACTGTGTGCCGGACCGAGACTCGAACCCGCCTTTCGCGGGCAAGTGCTCTACCAGCTGAGCTACCCAAGCACGACTCACGCCCCGTCCTCACAGCCTTACTTCCGCCAGTACCTCGTCTCCTACCTTCCAAACTTTCCAGAAGCTCTCCTGCGAACCTTGCAGAACTAGCACTCCTGAAAGAAAGGATATTGCGGAGACATGGCTTAGCCACAGCCTGGGGGATGTTTCCAGAACGAGATTTCCACTTTGCAGCGGAGTGTGCGCTGAAATGAAACTTCCTGGCAGATTAAAACTGTGTGCCGAGTCCGAGTCTCGGTCCGGCACACAGTTTTAATCTGCCAGGAAGTTTCATATCAGCGCACACTCCGCTGCAGAGTGGAAATCTCACTCTAGATGCCAGTATTTGCATCACGCCGATACTCTGGCAAGATCAAATTTCATATTGCTAAAATACGTTGGTGGGCAAAACTTAAGGAGGAAAGTAATTTCCGCATGATGTATCACTGCCAAGTAACAAAGATCGACCAAACTTGGACCATACAAAGAAAAAAAAACTGCAGCAGTATAGCGCAAACATAACTGGAAGAACCACACAATTGAGACGAACAGAAATGACACTTTTACTCAAAGACAATAATTACACTGAAGTCACCGCTGTTTATCCCTTTCAGACCTTCCAGCTACAGTTGTGTGCATTAACTTTTACTCTATCTTAGCTGCAACAGAAGAATTTATTCCGATGGAAACCTGGGGTGCACATTTGTGAATGTTCAACCTTGTCATCATACTCAAGTGCGACCAACTGTTGAGCATGGCTATGAAAATATCATCAAGGCAATGTAGCAGTGCGCATCAGCTCGTGACCATTAGAATACACGGATGTGTATATTTCGCTGCATAACTGAATTTGTTATTGCTATTTTGTATGGTAATTATTGAACCGTCATTTTACTGTTTATTACAATAGAGAATATTCTGTTATTAATTATTTTAGTCCATAAAATGAAGCCAAGTCTAAAACGTAAGTTTTGAAAATGGGTACATATTTTTTGTATAAATCTTGCCTCTAAAATCATGAAAAAATTATCTAAGAGCATTACCACATAAAGAAAAGTTTTACGTCCTCCAGAAAAACATCAGGTCTAAAATGGTTATGGTGGTTCCCTAGACGTTACAAACAGCGGGATATGGTTGTTAACAGAGTGTGTGATGTCCACGGACTGCAGTGCTCCCACGCTAGCAACAATGTTGGTAACGAGTACTTGTGGAACTCTCCTACTCCAGTGCGGCTGACAACTGTTGGATGGCCGGCCGCCGTGGCCGAGCGGTTCTAGGCGCTTCAGTCCGAAACCGTGTTGCTGCTTCGGTCGCAGGTTCGAATCTTGCCTCGGGCATGGATGTGTGAAGTCGAAACTTCCTGGCAGTTTAAAACTGTGTGCCGGACCAAGAATCGAACTCGGGACTTTTGCCTTCAAAAATGGTTCAAATGGCTCTGAGCACTATGGGACTTAACATCTGAGGTCATCAGTCCCTAGACTTAGAACTACTTGAACCTAACTAACCTAAGGACATCACACACATCCATGCCCGAGGCTGGATTCGAACCTGCGACCGTAGCAGCAGCGTGGTTCCAGACTGAAGCGCCTAGAACCGCTCGGCCACAACGTCCGGCAGACCTTTGCCTTCCGATGGCAAGTGCTCTACCAACTGAGCTACCCAAGCACGACTCACGCCCCGTACTCACAGCCTTAATTCCACCAGTACCTCGTCTCCTACCTTCCAAACTTCACAGAAGCTCTCCTGCGAAATTTGCAGAATTAGCACTCCTGGAAGAAAGGATATTACGGAGACATGGCTTAGCCACAGCCTGGGAGATGTTTCTAGAATGAAATTTTCACTCTACAGCGGAGTGTGCGCTGATATGAAACTTCCTGGCAGATTAAAACTGTGTGCCGGACAAAGGTCCCGAGTTCGAGTCTCGGTCCGGCACACAGTTTTAATCTGCCAGGAAGTTTCATATCAGCGCACACTCTGCTGTAGAGTGAAAATTTAATTCTAGATGTGTGAAGTCCTTAGGGTTGTTAGGTTTAAGTAGTTCTAAGTCCAGGGGACTGATGACCTCAGATGTTAAGTCCCATAGTGATGGAGTCATTTGAACCATTTGACTGCTGGATGGTCGTTGGTGCATGTGCTCGTGCTGCAATACGTCTCCGCAATGCATCCCACACGTGCACAATGCAATTTAAGCCGGGGGAACGGGCAGGACTGTCCATTTACCAAATATCCTCTCATTCATAGAGGAGCTACTTTGCGCTGCTCGTTGCGGTCGCGTGTTGTCATCCATAAAAATGAAGCCAAGGCCGAATGCACCCCTGCATAGGTGCGCTTGAGAAGGGGTACAGTATCGCAATAACGGTGACCAGTGAGTATACGACGACCAAAAATTTGGAGGTCAGTACGCCCACGCAACATTATGCCTCCCAACACACTAACACCTGGACCACTGAAACGATCATGTTCGACAATGTTCCTGGGTGCATAACGTGTTCCCACCTCTCGCCATATAAGGTGGAGCCAGAATCACTACTCAGACTGAATCTGCTCTCATCCGAAAAGGCACGCGACCCCATTTCTCACCGGTCCAGTCCCTACGATCTTGGCAACAGCGCGAACGGTGCCGCGGATGCGCTGGTGTCATCGGAACACAACGCACTGGTCGTCAGGCAGAGAAACCAACCCCAGGCAGTCACCGTGCCACAGTGGAACATCATATTGTATGTTTGCAGTCCTTTTAAATATGATTGCAATTGCACCCGCTGTTTGACGCAGGCCCCTTCTTGCTTGTTGCGCACTGTAGTTGTCATCTGCTGCTCTTGTTGACCTTGGTCGATCACCCTCTCTCCTTTGGGCTGCTGTGCATGTGCTTCGTACGCTCCCCGTGCATGTGAAACAGTGCTGTGAGCAGTAAGCAATACCAAACTCCTGGGCTACACTCGTCACGCTTCGTTCTTGTTCAAGTTTCCTGATAATTCTTCCCCGTGCGAAGACAACCAAATGTTGTCTCCGAGAGGAAGAACACAAATACAATGCACCGTAACAGCTCTCTGACTGACACACCTGTCTTTCCCGGTTCCTTCATCTGCCTCTTGCTATTGGGTCAGCTCCATTTGGCGCTAGTCACAGTGTTCTCAAGCTATGTCTCGTCCAACTTTCTGTGCACGGCTGGGAGACCTCTGGCAACACCATCCCGCACTTCCATTCATTTCCACGGAATAAATAATACGTTAGGCTGCTTTCTCTAGCTTGTCCTTAAGTTTTGCGGAGCAGTATATATATAAGAGTTCCTCATAGGCAACCTACAGTGCCTTTAACCCTTTGTTTCCCGACATAACAAAAAATTTACTTTTTAACATTTTCTTTGCAGAATTTATGCTATTGTGGCCTCAAATGACGGTAGGATTTTTTGTAAAATTTTATTTTATTTTTCACAACTTTTTTCTCTCCTGGTACTTAGAAGTACCGTCAGACTCCATGTACAGAATCACAACACGCGCAGAAAAATGCTCCAATTTTTATAACTTGTACCTTATTCCACATAAATATTAAATATTTTTACATTAGAAAATTAATTAACCGAAATATGATATTTCTGATTTTTTTTTTTTAATTTCGCATAAATTTATTCTAGAGCAAATTCACAATACATAGTAACTTAGCTATACATTTTTGACAGTATATACATATCACATATTTAGTGATACCTCATGAAATTGTAGAAAACAGTTCTTTTTCTCATTGCAGTACAAATACACTTTACATGTACTACATTGTGAATGTGGTCTCGACTGAATTTTATTTTTCGCACACATTTCGCATCGTCCTCTTTTACAACTGAACACTACAAAATGGTTTCCTCGGTTGCCAAGACGTACATCCTTCGGAACAGAAAAGTTATCCTTCCTTCTCTTTGGGAGAGTTATTTCATCTTTACCAGAGTTTCTCTTTTTGAGATTTGGCACTTGCTGTTCATTCATTAGCCCTAGTGCCACAGCACACCAGAATTCCAGCAGTGGCAGTGCCCCATGTAGATAACTGAAAATGACGTAAGCATTGACAAAAGCAGAAGAGACGGTACCACCATTTCTTTGATCGCTTGACAAGACCATAACTTGAATGTAATCTGTCTGCATGATCCCCACCACCCATGTTTTTATTGTAATCACATACAATAACTGGACATGGTATAGTCATACTAGTTCCATATTTCTGTTTTCTTGTCACTAAGCTCTGTTCAATGCCATGGAAGCTTGACGCAAAATATACTACTTTATTTTCCTTCCATTGAAATACTGTTAGGTCTAAAGATGACTCTCTGTGATTTGATTTAGACATTTTTCTTTAGGTAAATTCCCTGGCAAACCTTTCCTGTTTGTTGTAATTGTTCCACAGGCAAATGCATTTACCGATTTCTGTGTGAGAAAAAGTGGACAGAACAACTAGTGAGAGGTAACGCATTGTTGCTACAATAAAGTGTTCGCACAACCTGACGGTACTAATAAGTCCGCTTTATATTTTCCACTTTAGCTCATTCACTTGTAACGTAATGCTTCAAACTATTATAAAAAAACAAAGAAGGTAAGTACGTACAATGGAAAACTCAACGGAAGTTTCAATAAATTGCGCACAAATTCAGGCAACACCATGGAAACAAGCACATACAATCTTCTGTTTTCACAGCAGCGCGCGAAAAACAATTTCAAGCTCTGACCGCCATAGAGGTCTGTGTATTGCACAATAACACCTATGAAACAGTAGAGCAGAGTTACTGTTACGTACCGACAGGCTCTCAGATCACGAAACTGCACCACGAGAAAATAATTAGAGTCAAAACTTACTGGTACTTTTAAGTAGCGTCGGGCAACAAAGGGTTAAATTCTATCTTCCTTTGTGTTTCGTCCCGAGAAAATGGGGAAAAATTTTAGGTGTCTGAAAAATGAATAGTAACATCTACAGCTACACTCCGCAAGTCACTTTACTGTGCGTTGGGTACCAACGTCACTTCCCACTCTTCCTGTTCCAGTTGCGAATGGTTCGTGGGAAGAAAGATTGCTGGTAAGCCTGTGTGTGGGCTCGAATCTCTCTCTAATTCTATCTTCATGACCGTTTACCAAGATATACGTAGGATGAAACAATATATTGGTTGACTCTTCTGGGAACGCGACCTTTGGGAACTTAAATAGTAAATCACACCGTGCCTCTTTTGCAGCGTCTGTCACTGCACTTGGCTAAGTATCTCCCTGACACTTTCCCGCTTGCTAAATGAACTTGTAACGAAATGAACTGCTCTTCTTTGGAACTTCTCTATTTCCTCTATCAATCCTATTTGTGCGGATACCAGACTGACGAGCGGTAGTCAAGCATTTGTCGAACGAGTGTTTTGTAAGCTGCTTCCTTTATTGATGGACTATGTTTTCTGAGGATTTTTCCAAAGAATCGCAATTTGGCGACTGTTTTACGCGTGATTAATTTTATGTTCCCGTTCGACTTTAAATCGGTTCGCATGCATACTCCAAGATATTTTATGGAAGTAACTACTTTCAATGATGGTTGTGAAATCGGGTGGTCATACTAAAAAGGGACTTCTGTCTATGCATTCGTAATACGCTACAATTATTTATGTTGTGGGTCAATTGCGCCAAACGTTGTTCCTGTGCAGGTCTTTCTGTACAACTTCCTAGCGGTGTAACTTGTCTGTAAACAACAGCATCGTCTGGGAAAAGCATCATGGAATGTCCGACGTTGTCTAAGTAATTTATGTATACAGTGAAAAATAATAATAACTACCCTTCGAGCTAGACAGGGCAATGGCCTTGCCGCAGTGGATACACCGGTTCCCGTCAGATCACCGAAGTTAAGCGCTGTCGGGCCCGGATGGCACGTGGGTGGGTGACCATCCGGGCCGCCATGCGCTGTTGCCGTTTTTTGGGGTGCACTCAGCCTCGTGATGCCAATTGAGGAGCTACTCAACCGAATCGTAGCTGACCACACGCCCCTCCTATCGGCATCCTCAGGTGAGGTCCCGATGGGCCACTTGTGGCCTGATGACGGAGTGCTTTTTTTTTTTTTTTTTTTATGTAGACACGAGGTACTTTTACGCCTGAAAACTTTTCTCCGTCGAGAATGACATGCTGTGTTCTGTTTGTATTAAACTTTTCAGTCTAGTCAGACAGTCGGTCTGATATTCCCTATGCTCATACTTTGTTCATTAGGCGGTAGTGCGGAACTGCATCTAACGCCTTCCCGAAGTCAGGGAACACCGCATTTACCTTGGCGCCTGCATCTACCTACTGCTTTCTGGATCTCGTGCACGAACACAGCGAGGTGAGTTTTACACGCCGTTTTTTAGAGCCCGTGATGATTCCTACCGAGGAGACCTTCGGTCTCCAGATATGTCATAATACTCGGGCATAAAACGTGCTCCAATATTGTACAACGTCCAACGTCAGAGGTATAGCCTTCTAGTTTTGTGCGTCTGTTCGACGATCCCTCTTAAAAACGGGAATGAATTGCGCATTTTCCCAATCATGAGGATCGCTTCGTTCCTCCAGAGACTATTATTTTCCCAATCATGAGGATCGCTTCCCTTCCTCCAGAGACCATTGTACACTGCTGCTAGAAGAGGGGCAAGTTCTCTCGCATGCTGTTTGTAGAATCGAAATGGTATCCCGTCAGGTCCAGTGTCTTCCCCTGTTGAGTATCAGAAAATTTTTCAAGACTCAGCTTGACAAAGGCTGGAATAATTTTCGAAGAAACGTTTGAAGAGAAAGTAATGATGTCTTTGATGGATTTCTGAAAAATGGAGTTAAGTGCGAATGTCGATGAAACTTTGGATGGAATCAGCCTCTAAAACAGAATTCACTAATTATCGTAATTATTCCTGCAGAATGAAGAGACCTGTTTGGGTAAATTAACAGGTTGCCTATAATTAAACTTTCACTACTTGAGCCAGTGTATACGGAAAACTATTTATCATATTCATATCCAACTTCAGACTGAGCGCTGTAACATTTGTGTCGCCTTTAGGTGCCGGTACTGGTACGCGACGTGGGGTTTAAGCAAATGTTCAAATGTGTGTGAATTCGTAAGGGACCGAACTGCTGAGGTCATCGGTCCCTAGACTTACGCACTACTTAAACTAACTTAAACTAAGAACAACACACACACCCATGCCCGAGGGAGGACTCGAACCTCCGGCGGGAGAGGCCGCGCAGTCCGTGACATAACGCCTCAAACCACGCGGCCACTCCGCGCGACGGGGTTTAAGCACAAGCATCAAGCGAGCATTACAGCTGCAGGCAGTCAACATGGGACTGGACAAGGTCAGCAGCTGAATTATTAAATCAAACAGAAATAGTCCTGCTGCTCTTCGCGAGTATCAACACATTTAAAGGAGCATGGAGAAATTGAAGAACATGATTGGAAATTCGAATTAACTGACGATTTGAGAACTGAACCCGGGATAGGCCGATGGCCAGTTGGGCCACAAACTGTTCCATCGCTGAAAACGCTGGACGGAATGTGCGATCTTCAGGCAGTGCACGGGCTGTGTCACGAAAGCTGAACATTTAGTGGTCCGCCGTTCGAAAAGTGCTGCGAGCAATTGTGACATGGTACCCGTACAAATTTCACAAACAAATGGTCGTTACATTGAGGAAAGTTTTTAACGTGGAACGTAAACATGGTACGCAAGTAACAAATATTACCCTCTCTTCTGGAAACTGAAACGTACTTCTTTCAGAGGTTCATTCGTTACTTTTCTTCTGTATGTCCGAACAAATGTCTCCACAATGTTTCATTGTCCTACGATCATTTTTTTTTAATGGGAGCCCTCCCAAGCAGCGAAAGTTTAATTATAACCATCATGTATTTTTCCGACACAAAATAGGTTTCTTATTTCTCTTGTCACACATGGATCCAGGGCCGTCTATCGAGACAGCAACCCATAGGTCCATAACACACACGGGCCCACACAGAAACGTTTCTCGCGCCTCGAAGCTTCTGTAGCGTCGTGCGAGATCACCATCGCGGGCTCGGCCACAATCAACGCACTCTTGATAACGTGAGGCCAGCGAGACTTATATCATACGACGTACTGCTCTGCGGATTTAATTGCAAACGACTTTTGGTGGATCCAAATTAATCCCTTACTCTGCTACACTACTTTTTTTCCCTTTATTGTATTTCAATTCCCCATAGGGGCGGGCTGGCAGCAGCATATGCGCTGCTCTTCAGCCGAAAGACATAGAACAAACAATAGAAGACATTTAAAAAGAACAAAAGAGAAAACATGGTGAACATAGATATAAAAAAGGGGGAACATTATCGAAGACAATAGCCAAAAAAGGGGTGACTGTAAAATGGAGAAATAAACCGTAAAAAAAGTAGCGCACACAAAAAACCACACACTGGGACAATTAAAAGAACACAAAGCACAGTATGACCGGAGCAGCCGGCCAGTTTGACCGAGCGGTTCTAGGCGCTTCAGTCTGGAACCGCGCGACCGCTACGGTCGCAGGTTCGAATCCTGCCTCGGGCATGGATGTATGTAATATCCTTAGGTTAGTTAGGTTTAAGTAGTTCTAAGTTCTAGGGTACTGACGACCTCAGATGTTAAGTCCCATACCGCTCAGAACCATTTGAACCATTTTGTTGACCGGAGCATAAAAGTATCGACGGATGGCGTAGCACATAACAAACACTGACAGTAGCACTAAGTACAAGGCCAGCACACAATTAAAATCACACCTCTCGACGCACAGGAGAAACAGCACTAAACACAACACTGACGTGGCACACTGACGATGATCAAAACGGAGGATCTGCCAGGCGCTAGGAGTTGAGGGAGGGAGGGGAAGATAAGGGGGTCTGCTACAATACCAAATCAGTCTAAATAAAAGCCACCAGCCTCTCATTGACCCGCGAGAGAGTGTTGTTAATCTCTTTACTGTTGCAATGTCAACTATCGTAAGACCTTTAGCAATCCAACTACATTCGTAAAGATTCCGAGTCCAGACAACCGGACAGGAATATACACTGCCGGAGAAAAATAGTACACCCAAAAGTCGATTTTGATCCAATGATGGCATATGCCACCTGCGGGATAGTAGGTGTACTAATAATGGTTTCACCGTCATCCGCCAACAGTTAGCGTAGTAGCATAGCTACAAGAGCGCCATCTGCGTCTACCCTTTAATAAGGAATGCTCACAGCCGGAAGGCTCAGCGTGCTGCAAACATATCAAGCAAGCTGGTTATCATGCCGTGGAGACGCGTTCTGTTTCCCACAGCTAACTGAGTGAGTTTGAAAGGGATCAAATAGTGGCCTTCCGAGTGGCAGGATGGTTCTTTCCACACAAGTTAAACGTGCTGCGTCAGATGTGCAACGATGATGTGGTCACGTGAACATTATTAAACCCGTAAACGAGGTTCTGGGCGTCCACGCAACGTAGGTACCCTTTAGGATGTAAGACGTGTATATTTCTATTGTCTATTGTCAAACCACAATTTATGAAAGATGTTTATATTTTATTAACAGGATTAAGTAGGAATAATTAATATTTGTCATGTTGGAAATAATTGTGGTAGCAGGGAATGTCTGTACCAAAGTATTGTTGGCAAGAGAGACCGCACATTGATATAATTTTAAAAAGAGCGGGAGAGACCGCGTATGGATACACTTTAAGAAAAGAGCGGGAAAGACCGCGCATTGATACATTTTGTAATGGTAGCAGGGATTGTCTGCATCAGAAAGCATTGTTGGCAGGAGAGACCGCACTTTAGCGTTCGTAGGAAGTCAGTAGTAAGCGAGATGTGAAGCGAGTTGGTAGCACGTCTGAAGCGAGAGGTTGAGAGGAGCAGTGTGCCTGCCAACCACCAGCTATGATTTACAAGAGATTATAAACGGACGTACAGAGACATCAGCTAGCTATTATCATAAGAGGAACTAATAATATTGAATTACTTTCTTTGCGAAACTCAAGACTATTGAAGGCATGTTTGCGCAATGCTAGTTGTAAGATTATTGTAAACAGTAAGTCCCATTTGAACGTTTGTAAAATCATTTCATTACCAGCAGTAAATATTTGAAGAAACGTTTTCAGATTATAATTGATTTTTGCTAGCAATGTTGCATTACTGATTATAATCCATCCCAAAAACCACCAACGTAAAACTTTGCAAACATTTTATTGTTGTCAAGAAAAAGAGTAACTATGAATTACACAACTTCAGTCAAATTAATTAAAGAATAACGTCAGCTTTGCTATTAAAGAATAACATCAGCTTTGGTAATAAATACAGCCACTTATTATGACTGCCCACCAACAGTTAATAGAGTATAGTAAACCAGAGTAAGTATATTCATGTCGCAGTTCGATGTAGCAGTCAGATGGCAATCCAGCAACAGTAAAAGAGGTAAGGAACAGTTTTGGGTTATTGCAGATAACGACTGAGGGCCACGACGACGACACATTCTATGTTTCGTCGAAATAATCAGAAAATCACTTTTAATAAGCAGCAATTAAATTTGTATGGGAAGATTGAGAAAAAGAATAAATTTCAAAGGGAAAATTTCATTTGTTATTATTAAGCAAGAGATAGAAATCCTAAGGAAAGGTTTCATAGGTTACTGTAGAAGGGAACGTTGCGTTAAAAAAAGAGATATAGAGGGGACGGGAAGGTTCCAAGGATCGCCGTATTGCAAGGGTAGCAGTGGTAGATCGTACAGCTACCACAGCACAGATAAGAGGGCTTGTGAGCCCAGACGTGTCAACACGAACTCTTGCGAACCGCTTATTAGCAGTGGGAGCCGGCCGGGGTGGCCGTGCGGTTCTAGGCGCTTCAGTCTGGAACCGCGTGACCGCTACGGTCGCAGGTTCGAATCCTGCCTCGGGCATGGATGTGTGTGATGTCCTTAGGTTAATTAGGTTTCAGTAGTTCTAAGTTCTAGGGGACTGATGACCTTAGAAGTTAAGTCCCATACTGCTCAGTGCCATTTGAACCATTAGCAGTGGGACAATGAGCACGCACACTTGTAGCCTGTTTTCCACTCACGCCACAGCATCGACGTGCACGGCTCGACTGGTGTCGTCAAGGATCTCTTGAGAGAGCGAATGGTGCGCGGTGGTCTTCAGCGATGAAAACAGATTATGCCTCCACGCAAGTGATGGTCGTTTGCGCGTACGACTTGGATCCTCTAAGCGCTGTCTCATCCAAGACACACTGCCTCCCCCTGCTACAACTCTCATTCACCTTTGATGATTCAGAAGTGGACGATAACCAGCACTCGGCAAGCGCAGATGTTGTTAGACCCTTTCTTTTGTCTTTATTGTAACAGGAAAGTGATGTGTTGTTCCAAAGGACAGTGCCCGCCCGCGCACACCACGTGAAACTCAACTACTCCGCAAGTTCCCTACTCAGCATGATCTCCGGACTTGTCTTCAGCTGAGCCCATGAGGGATATGATTAGACGAGAAGCGACTCGTGCGACTCGTCAACCAACTCTTACAGAACTACATGAACATACGAGCAAGCGCGGAGTAACATATCTCAGGACCGTATTTGCCATTTGTACGATCTACTGGATGTGAGAGTCAACGCCTGCATTGTTGCCCAAGGAGGCTACACCACGTACTAATATGTGTGTCTTTCAGCATGTGTGGATACCTGGTACCTCAGAACCGCTTGTGCCTTGATCTGTAAATATAATAATTTCATGTACTCCATATGTACTTTTGCAACAATAAATCTTCAGTGAAAGGAAAACCTCTAAAAGGATGTACTAAGTTTTTTCGGCAGTGTATAAGGGCCGATTGATGTCATCTTTCTTTAAGACCTGGAGATTGAGCCCAAGCACATCAAAAACTGAAGTCTCTTGTTTCCATCTAGCGAATCGTGCTGCGAACTACAAACCAAGAGTTCTGCTCAAAGGACAAACGTTGAGATATAATCCTTTCCCAAAATATCTCGGAATCACTCTAGATAGAACCCTGAGCTACAAAGAACACATCACCAAGTTTTCTCATAAAGTTGCTGCAAGGAACAGCATACTACATAAGCTCAGAGGTACCACCTGGGGAACCTCTGCTGACTGTCTGCGTTTAACTGGTTTCAGTCTTGTGTACTCTGCTACCGAGTACTGTGCACCTGTCTGGTTGAAAAGTGTACATGTGAAGAAGATAGACACAAAACTGAACGACACAATGCGCTGGACTACATGTTGCATCAAACCAACCCCATGCCACTGGTTACCTGTACTGAGTGACATCCCTCCACCTGACTTAAGGAGGAAGCAAGCTCTACTGAGGGAGGCCAAGAAAATCTCTGCATCACCCTCTCTACCACTGCACCAGGAATTCTGTCACCCGCCACAGCAACGATTGCGATCAAGACGACCAGCAAGTGTTACTGCAGGACAAATGAAAGCTGGAAGCATGAATGGTCAGCAAAAACATTAAGAACAAGAGCCCATCACCTTGATCCCACAGAGAAGCCAACAGGTATTGACCTACCGAGGAACCTCTGGTGCCGCCTCAACAGGTTAAGGACTGGACATGGTTTTTGTAGCTACTTCAGGCACAAATGGGGCTGGATCAGTTCACCAATGTGTGAATGTAATCACGAAAAAAAGACAATTGATCATCTAGTCCAACGCTGTCTACTTCATTCATACCCTGGAATTCCCGACGACTTGTTCACTCTCACTCCCAGCTTAATTTATTGGTTGAAAAACACGGACTTTAAGGTTTAATCGTGTCTTATATCATACGTATATTGTATAAAATCACCATACGATTAAATAAAATAAGGGCCGGTCAAAAAACTTCCATTTGAGGGCTTTGCTGTAGTGTATATGCAGTGCAGAGCTACTCCGATGCGGTTATACAGGGTGGTCCATTGATAGTGACAGGGCCAAATATCTCACGAAATAAGCATCAAACGAAAAAACTACAAAGAACGAAACTCGTCTAGCTTGAAGGGGGGAAACCAGATGGTGCTATAGTTGGCACACTAGATGGCGCTGCCGTAGGTCAAACGGATATCAACTGCGTTTTTCTAAAATAGGAACCCCCATTTCTTATTACATATTCGTGTAGTACGCAAAGAAATATGAAATGTTTTAGTTGCACCACTTTTTTCGCTTTGTGATAGATGGCGCTGTAATAGTCACAAACGTATAAGTACGTGGAATCAAGTAACATTCCGCCAGTTGGGACGGTATTTGCTTCGTGATACATTACCCGTGTTAAAATGGAACGTTTACCAATTGCGGAGAAGGTCGATATCGTGTTGATGTATGGCTATTGTGATCAAAATGCCCAACGGGCGTCTGCTATGTATGCTGCTCGGTATCCTGGACGACATCATCCAAGAGTCCGGACCGTTCGTTGGATAGTTACGTTATTTAAGGAAACAGGAAGTGTTCAGCCACATGTGAAACGTCAACCTCGACACCACCAACAAATGATGATGCCCAAGTAGGTGATTTAGCTACTGTCACTGCTAATCCGTACAGCAGTTGCAGGCAAATTACGCGAGTATCGAGTATCTCAAACACGTCGGTGTTGAGAATGCTACATCAACATCGATTGCACCCGTACCATATTTCTATGCACCAGGAATTGCGTGGTGACGACTTTGAACGTCGTGTACAGTTCTGCCACTGGGCACAAGAGAAATTACGGGACGATGACTGATTTTTTGCACGCGTTCTATTTAGCGACGAAGCGTCATTGACCAACAGCGGTAACCTAAAGCGGCATCATATGCACTATTGGGCAAAGGAAAATCCACGATGGTTGCGACAAGTGGAACATCAGCGACCTTGGCGGGTTAATGTATGGTGTGCCATTATGGGAGGAAGGATAATTGGCCCCCATTTTATCGATGGCAATCTAAATGGTGCAATGTATGCTGATTTCCTACGTAATGTTCTACCGATGTTACTACAAGATGTTTCACTGCATCACAGAATGGCGATGTACTTCCAACATGATGGATGTCCGGCACATAGCTCGCGTGCGGTTGAAGCGGTATTGAATAGCATATTTCATGACAGGTAGATTGGTCGTCAAAGAACCATACCATGACCCGCACGTTCACCGGATCTGACGTCCCCGGATTTCTTTCTGTGGGGAAAGGTGAAGGATATTTGCTATCGTGATCCACCGACAGCGCCTGACAAAATGCGTCAGCGCATTGTGAATCCATGTGCGGACATTACGGAAGGCGAACTTTTCGCTGTTGAGAGGAATGTTGTTACACGTATTGCCAAATGCACTGAGGTTGACGGACATCATTTTGAGCATTTATTGCATTAATGTGGTATTTACAGGTAATCACGCTGTAACAGCATGCGTTGTCAGAAATGATAAGTTCACAAAGGTACATGTATCTCATTGGAACAACCGAAATAAAATGTTCAAGCGTACCTACGTTCTGTATTTTAATTTAAAAAACCTACCTGTTACCAACTGTTCATCTAAAATTGTGAGCCATATGTCTGTGACTATTACAGCGCCATCTATCACAAAGCGAAAAAAGTGGTCCAAGTAAACCATTCATATTTCTTTACGTACTACACGAATATGTAATAAAAAATGGGGGTTCCTATTTTAAAAAACGCAGTTGATATCCGTTTGACCTATGGCAGCGCCATCTAGCGGGCCAACCATAGCGCCATCTGGTTTCCCCCTTCAAGCTAGACAAGTTTCGTTCTTTGTAGTTTTTTCGTTTGACGCTTATTTTTTTAAGATATTTGGCCCGGTCACGATCAGTGGACCACCCTGTATAAGGACTGACATGTAGACAAGGAATTAGTGTGGCACCCGTGTGATTCCAGTGTGCTCTGGGTAAATGCGGAAATGTGAACTATGGCGACGTTTTTACCAAATGCGTCCAGAAAGGACCAAAGTAGTAATGTTTTCTTGGCTGCTGAAGGACAAACAACCGAAATAAAATGTTCAAGCGTACCTACGTTCTGTATTTTAATTTAAAAAACCTACCTGTTACCAACTGTTCATCTAAAATTGTTAGCCATATGTCTGTACATGTGCGGACATTACGGAAGGCGAACTACTCGCCGTTGAGAGGAATGTTGTTACACGTATTGCCAAATGCATTGAGGTTGACGGACATCATTTTGAGCATTTATTGCATTGCATATGCAAACGAGACTGAAGAATGTGTATGAGGCAGTATGTCTGTCGAAAACCGCCATTGTGTAGTGGTGCGCCAAGCTCCGTGCTGCCTGCGATTCGACACAAGACGCCAATATAGTTCAATCTCAATAAACGACGAAGTCTCACAAAAATACCACATTCGAATCTGTACGGCAACATATGAAATTTATTCGCATGAATTAACTATACCAAGTCCGTTACTTTTATCCAGTACCATCTCCAGCTACCTAACGACTGCACTCTCTGCTGAGAGGCCTCAGTTTCACTGAACAAGTCTGCACTCACTAACCCGCAACACTCGCGGCACAAACAGGAAAATGCCAAAGCAGAGCACAACGCCAGCACACGGGAACACACTTTCGAATTCTTTGCATGCTTTCCGTACCGTAAAAATAACCTTGTTGATCACGAAGGATCAAACTCAAGACTTCCGAAATGGTACCCATTTTAAAACCCAAACTCCGCCTCCAGGGTCCATTTTATGCCACCTCAACCACGCGAGTGTTGCCTGTCGACTCCCTGGTTTCACTGAGCTTCAGAAACTGCTCCAAGAAGTCTTGCAGCCACTCTGAATAAAAAGCAGACTGTAGGCATTCACATTACCCATCTCCTGCTTCTACATTTACATACACATGTTACTTTGCAATTCAAAATAGTCCAAATGGCTCTGAGCACTATGGGACTTAACATCTGAGGTCATCAGTCCCCTAGAACTTAGAACTACTTAAATCTAACTAACCTAAGGACATCACACACATCTATGCCCGAGGCAGGATTCGAACCTGCGACCGTAGCGGTCGCGCGGTTCCAGACTGAAGCGCCTAGAACCGCTCGGCCACTCCGGCCGGCACTCTGCAATCCACAATTATGTGTACGGCAGAGGGTTCACCACCTTCAATCTATTTCTCTACCGTTCCACTTTCGAACAGCGCGTGGCAAATACGAACACCACAATCTTTCCGTGCCAGCTCTGATTTCTCTTGTTTTATTAAGATGATCATTGTTCCTTATTAGGCGGGCGCTAACAAAATATTTTCGGATTCGGAGGAGAAAGTTGATGACTGAAATTTCATGAAAAGATCCTGCGCAACGAAAAACGCCTTTGTTTTATTGTTTGCCTCTTCAGTATACAAAACGGGCTGCTCTTATATACGACGCTTCTGCTAAGGTGCTGCCTTCTAGCACGACAGAGAACTCTATCTGCAACGGATGTTGGAAGCACCGGCCGTCCCTGTAAGCCAAACGTGTAGGCGCTGGCCGTAACCTAGTTAGAAGGACTGGGGAAGTCTGGTTTAAGCCGAACAAAAGCCCCCATCCCTCCCCATCCAGAAGCTGCCCGAGGCGACTGCAATTGTGGGCAGGCTGACACATATCGTTAGAAAGGAAATTATGTGTTACAGCACCACAAAAATTTAAAAATGTGATTTGTTTTAATACTGTGGTTTGAACCTTCTTTTAATCGTAAAATTATGGACATAATTATTTGGTACTGGCATATTCGGCTGTTTTTCTCAGAGGGCAGCTGATATGAATTAAGCCAGCATTTACCTCATAAAGCTCACGATCCCTCACGTCAAATTCCCAGTGACACTTCAGTTGGCAACATCGTCAAGAACTGTAAAACAAAACGGTATTTTGAAGCAAGTACGAATTCGCGAGAAGCCGATTTCTTCCATAACAAATTTCATCATGTCTTTTTCTTTACGTTCTGTCGCCAGAGAAGCTGCTGAATAATTTGACACAGTACTACTCCCCCACCCTTCCGCCGCCAATGCAGACTGTTAACGAAGGTCCGAGCATACCGTACAGGATCTAGGATATTTAAGTACCTCGAGAACTTTTAACTAAGAGAACCCAGTATACTGTCCTGGACTGCGCTGCTCGTCAGAGACAAGAGTTTTGTCAAGAGTGCCCAGGGAACTGTGGTGGGACTGGTCTTGTTCTCTCTACACATAAATGATCTGGATAATGCTGTAGCGTACGGGAAGGTGTTGAGTGACTGCAGGAGAATACAGGACTTGGACAGAATTTGTTGTGATGAACGAAAGCTTGGTCTAAATGCAGAAAAATGTACGTTAGTGCGGAGAAGTAGCAAACACAATAGCGTGAAGTTTGAATATAGTACTGGTGTGTGGTGCTTGACACAATCAAGGTGAGTGAATATCTATGCCTAATGTTGCAAAGCGATATGAAATGGAATGAGGTCGTAAGGTCGGTAGGAGGGAGGTGAATGGTCGACTTCGGTTAACTGGGAGGATTGTAGAAAAGTGTAGCTTATCTACAAACAAGACAGCGTATGGAACTCAGTCCACACATTACCGTACAGTGGACTTTAAACTCGCACCACAGTGTACGCACTAACACGATAGGCAGACAATCGCAAATAAAGACTGTTCTGTTAAGTGAGTTCTATAATGCTTAGGAGGGGCACAAGACAAAGACCAACTATACCGCCCGTAAGTTTGCGGCAAGAAGAAGTGACAACAAACAATGAATAATGTCGGTTGAGAGCAGCAAATTTCCTTCAGCACGGAATTACTCAGAAGGCCTACCACGTAACAGTTCCTTGACTCGGCTCATCTGTGCTACAGAATAGGAAGCTGCTCCCATTTACCACGTTCCATCAAAAGCAACATACCATCATGCCTCGTTTCTCTCTGCAGGCAGTAACACAAAACCTCCACCGACTAAACAACAGTTATCACCGCAAACTTCCAGGTCATTTACAGAACACCGACTGCCGTAACCCACTTGTTACACACAAGTTCCACTACGCCCCGCCCCACATACAGCCCGCACTTTGCCGTTATCGCTCCGCGGTCCCCCATGCAACTACCGTCCTGGCTCCCGCACCGTCCTCCCGACGATGCACTATACACAGCCAATCGGCAGCCACAAACCTATCGATAGGCAAAGACGTGCCAACCTGCCCGGCTGACCACACGCCCCTCCATACCTCATCCAACGACGCCACTGGCAGATG
Source organism: Schistocerca piceifrons (assembly GCF_021461385.2). Lineage (NCBI taxonomy): Eukaryota > Metazoa > Arthropoda > Insecta > Orthoptera > Acrididae > Schistocerca > Schistocerca piceifrons. Next base: position 662,877,500 of record NC_060149.1, read on the forward strand.
ATGACACGGCGGTTGGTCACACCCGATTGACCGGTGTAGGGCGCAGAACACTGAGCTATACCTTACCTTGCCCATTAGAGCATTATGAATGATATCCCCATCGTTTAGTGCAATACACAGGACTTCCGCAGAAGCAGTACCAGTCGTAGGCAAATAACAACGTAAAAACAATGTAAGAATCACTCTGTAAAAAGATGATTTTTATTTTTTATTTTTTTTGTATAAAACTATTCTCTTCATCTACATCTACATGGTTACTCTGCAATTCACACTTAAGTGCCTGGCAGAGGGTTCATTGAACCATTTTCAGACTACTTCTCTACCATTCCACTCTCGAATGGCGCGTGGGAAAAAGGAACACCTAAATCTTTCCATTCGAGCTCTGATTTATCTCATTTTATTATGATTATGATCATTTCTCCCTACTTAGGTGGGTGTCAACAAAATATTTTCGCATTCGGAAGAGAATGTTGGTGATTGGAATTTCGTAAATAGATCTCGCCGTAAAGAAAATCGCCTTTGTTTCAGTGACTGCCACCCCAACTCGCGTATCATATCAGTGACACTCTCACCCCTACTGCGCGATAACACGAAAAGAACTGCCCTTCTTTGCACTTTTTCGATGTCCTCCGTCAATCCTACCTGGTAGGATCCGACACCGCGCAGCAATATTCCAGCAGAGGACGGACAAGTGTAATGTAGGCTGGCTCTTTAGTGGGTTTGTCGCATCTTGTAAGTGTTCTGCCAACAAAGCGCAGTCTCTGTTTCGCTTTCCCCACAATATTATCTATGTGGTCTTTCCAATTTAAGTTGCTCGTAATTGTAATTCCTAGGTATTTAGTCGAATTGACAGCCCTTAGATTTGTGCGATTTATGGTATACCCAAAATTTATCGGATTTCTTTTAGTACCCATGTGGATGACCTCGCACTTTTCTTTGTTAAGTGCTAATTGCACCATACAGAAATTCTCTCTAGATCACTTTGTTATTGGAATTGATCGTCTGATGATTTTACTAGACGGTAAATACAGCATCATCTGCAAACAATCTAAGGGGTCTGCTCAGATTATCACCTAGATCATGAATGAAAATCAGGAACAGCAGAGGACCTATGACACTACCTTGCGGAACGCCAGATATCACTTCTGTTCTACTCGATGATTTACCGTCCATCACTACGAACTGTTTCCTCTCTGAGAGGCAATCACGAATCCAGTCACACAACTGATATGATACTCCATATGCACGCAATTTGATTAATAGTCGCTTACGAAGAAAGAGGAATTTAAAAACTGAAATGCCAAAAGTAGTTTCTGTCTTATGTCATCAAATCATTAAATCATAACTTATACAATAAAATTTTACGCGTCTAGATAACAATCCTTAATTGCTACTTTATGGGTTTTTAATTCGAAGATTTCTCTAGTATACTGTCCTTGCTGGTTGGTTATAACGAATTTTTTTTTTTTTGCTATGGCCCGCACTACATGTTAAGCGTCAGGGCGAAATAGAACTTAAATCACAGCTCTGCACGGATCATTTAATGCCCTAAAAATGTGTCCAGCTGTTCGTCGCCAACGCGACATTAGTAATACGAATCTTTGTTCACCAAACGAATGATGCCTAAACATCAAGCGCAAAGTAGCTGGGATTAAGAACACGTACTCCAGGAGGTAATGCAAAGCGGAGAAGGTTGCGGCGACGCGCAATTACGTACAAAGCGGGCCCGATTGGAAGTTGGGGAGGAGGGGTGTGTGGCCTAATGAGGCAGCCGGGTGAGTCTGTGCAGAGTGACAGGCGGGTGTGGCGTGGGTGGGTGGGGGCGGCGCTGATCGATAGCTGGCGGCCAGCGGCTACGGCTGCCCTGGTCGCGGTGAGTCACGCGCCCTCATCCGGCCACGCGCCCGCCCACGCAGCCCACGGGCGGACCATGTTGCGACGAACTCGGCCCGTCTCATCTGGCACTGCCCTACTCAAATGTGACAGTGGTCAAGTGAGCGTGAGTTGCGTTTGTGTGAATGTCTGCGTGTGTGTTTTCTAATTCAGAAGATGGCCTTTCGACCGAAAACTTACTTGTTTAGTAGTGTTTTTGTTGTGCCCGTCTGTGACTCAACACCTCCACTATATGGTGAGTAGCAATCTATCCTGAATGAGATTTTCACTCTGCAGCGGAGTGTGCGCTGATATGAAACTTCCTGACAGATTAAAACTGTGTGGCTGACCGAGACTCGAACTCGGGACCTTCGCCTTTCGCGGGCAAGTGCTCTATGAGATACTGGCAGAAGTAGAGCTGTGAGGACCGGGCGTGAGTCGTGCTTCGGTAGCTCAGGTAGTGAGGTAGTTGGCCTTTGGCTGTGCTGCGGTGAGGACGCGCTGTTTGTGTTCCTGCCGCGGAGCGAGCGCTTGTGTTGTTTACATCGTACTCGGCCGTTTCGCGCGTGCCGTACACAGCATATAGAATTTTTTATAGATCACTATGGCGCACCAATACAGAAAATCGACGCTCAAATTTACGTTCCGCAACGAATTTGCACGGCCCAAAGCACTCGAAGTCGAACGATTTCTACGAGAAGAAGTTAAAATCCCGGCGACCGACATTCTCGGCATTCACTTGTCCATTGTGAGTAGTATCGTATATGTCAAGATCATCAACGACGCAACATTTGAACGGATCCTTCGGGACACGAAACAGGGCCTCCGTTTCTGCCATGCTGATGACAATGTGGGGACTGTACACGTCGATTATTTTGGCATGGGACTTCGCACAATCAGAATTTTCGAACTTCCTTTCGAACTACCGGCGGAGGACGTCGTGACAGCGCTGCGCCCCGACGGCACTGTCCATGATCATATTGCGGAAAAATGGACGCAATTCCAGACATATCCTGTGCTGAACGGAGTCCGCCAGGTCCGAATAGAACTTAAAAGACATGTACCTTCATATCTGAATATCGGTGGCTGCCGTGCCATCGTCATCTACGATGGGCAACCAAAGACCTGCTCTGGTTGTGGGAAGGAGGGATACCTCAGATCAGAATGTCTCCAACGTCGAATCACTCAACTGCTGCCGGCTGACGCAGACCCGCCATTGTGACACAATTCGGGCACTGCTTGAAGGTAGCAATTTGCGTCCAGCATCCTTAGCCATGTCGAGAGTAATTTCTTCAACAATATGTGGCACAATTAGCTGTCTGCTAGAGATGGGTCGTTCGCGAACTAACGGGTCCAAACGAACGATTCATCAAGATGAACGGAACGAGCGATGAACCAATTCTAAGGAACGGGCTTTCATAGTGCACTTCGGTCGAGGCTTTCTACTTATAGTCCCCAGGAACGGGAAACGGTCGGTGTCGTTCCCGCAACGGCACGTCGGCTGGTCTCGTTCCAGCCTCGGTCCCGTTCCCATCTGTCTCGGTCTCGCTCGGCCGGACTCGTTCTTCTTCGCGTGGCCACTCGTAGCAGTTCCACTGCCGACTGCTCATGGTTAGTTCAGTATAGAGTTGTTCGTTTCATTCGCTGTGCACGCCAGTTCTAGATCTGTTTCAAACCTCTTTTGAACTCTGAACTTCTGGTTCTTTCCGTATTCTATTCAGCGTCCGTGACCGGTAATTAAAATGTATTTTATAATTACGTAAATTACATAAAATTACGTGGTATGTAATACGCACATCATTTTAGGTAACAAAACGGCATATCAGCTTACTTCACTATTTCGATAGACAGCAGAAGAAATACTTGTAAAAAGGCAAGATTTTTGTGTTATTACACATGCAAAGGAAGTCGGCACGGCACACACGAGTGGCCGTTTTCCGTCTTTTTTTGATCCAAGGTAAAACAGCATGTTCATTGTTGTGGAAGGCAGACCTTCTTACAACCGAATAAAGTCCGCATTCCATAATCGAGTGTCCGGTTTCAAATTTTGTAAAGGGAATATGATAACTTCTACAATATTATTTCAGTGGTTCAGGGTGGCGCACGAAAAATCGGCCCCGAGTACTAGACTCCTCATTGTCGCCTACCAGTCATCTGTTGTTTCGAGGTTGTTGTTTGCATTAGCTTATTTGTTATTTCTTCACTGCCTAATTATTACATGTTTACCTATCCTGCTCGTAGCGGTCAACAAATCCTGCGTAGTTGGTGAGCAGTCTGTACTCTGGGCCGGTTTTTCGTTCGCCACCTTATATTACTTCACTGCAATCAGCCACATAACGCTACAGTTGGCTAAACGAGAGGTTTTGCAGAATCACGAAAATTACAAGTGTTTGAGAATTCTGTTATGAATAAAAACTCTGTACTCCAGGGGGGAGGCAAGTGCCCCCTCTTCCTATCACCTACGCTACTAATTTTTAATTTTTCATAGGAACCGTATACCAAGCACAAATGAACGGTGAACGAGCAAAAATGAACTGTTCCCAAAAAAGAGCGATCACCAGTGAACTAGTTCCCAAGGATGAACGAGTTTGCCCATCTCTACTGTCTGCCTCTCCTAGGAGCAATTCCCAAATCGCCAGTTAATTCGAACTTCCGAATCATGTTCTGCAGCCTCGGTGAAGAGAGAGGACCTTTCCGTATTTCTTTAATGCGTCAATACACCCAAAGAGGAGCAGCACTATTGCTGCTTTGATAAAAATCCGGCCGCTGTGACCGAGCAGTTCTGGGCGCTTCAGTCCGGAACCGCGCTGCTGCTATGGTCGCAGGTTCGAATCCTGCCTCGGGCATGGATTTGTGTGATGTCCTTAGGTTAGTCAGGTTTCTACATCTACATCTACATTTATACTCCGCAAGCCACCCAACGGTGTGTGGCGGAGGGCACTTTACGTGCCACTGTCATTACCTCCCTTTTCTGTTCCAGTCGCGTATGGTTCGCGGGAAGAACGACTGTCTGAAAGCCTCCGTACGCGCTCGAATCTCTCTAATTTTACATTCGTGATCTCCTCGGGAGGTATAAGTAGGGGGAAGCAATATATTCGGTACCTCATCCAGAAACGCACCGTCTCGAAACCTGGCGAGCAAGTTACACCGCGATGCAGAGCGCCTCTCTTGCAGAGTCTGCCACTTGAGTTTGCTAAACATCTCCGTAACGCTATCACGCTTACCAAATAACCCTGTGACGAAACGCGCCGCTCTTCTTTCGATCTGCTCTATCTCCTCCGTCAACCCGATCTCGTACGGATCCCACACTGATGAGCAATACTCAAGTATAGGTCGAACGAGTGTTTTGTAAGACACCTCCTTTGTTAATGGACTACATTTTCTAAGGACTCTCCCAATGAATCTCAACCTGGCTCCCGCCTTACCAACAATTAATTTTATATGATCATTCCACTTCAAATCGTTCCGCACGCATACTTCCAGATATTTTACAGAAGTGACTGCTACCAGTGTTTGTTCCGCTATCATATAATCATACAATAAAGGATCCTTCTTTCTATGTATTCGATGCTGAAGTTCAGTCTGCAACCACAAGAGACTGCAGGTCCGTCCAGTAGAGAGTGTGCAGCGACAGATTTCATGGTATTCTTTTTCTTGTCGGCGGCAGATGTGGTCATTTCCACGTCTTCAATTGTTTTATATATAGTCTGTCTTGCACGGCGACGGCGACTGTATCTTCTGTAAGGCATCTTGGCAGCGTTCAATGCAGTTACCTGTGCAACGGCAGCAGCGCGAATGATCCGCTACGCGGGCAGCGCTCGCTTATATAGTCGCGCACTGGCGCGGCGACAGATAAGGGACTTAGACGATATGACAGTGCCAGCCGAGAGTTATCCCGGACGCGGGCACTAGTCACAAATAAAGTGATCTGTAGCGTAGCTTAAAAATGGACAAGAATACATCTAGGACCTGTCGACATAGAGTATGCAACAGCATGTTACGTCAGCTCTCTGAGCGCATGACCTTTGACCCCGCCGATGAGGCAGCGTTACGCAATCTTGGCAGCGCGCCAGCCGCGGTCTGACTGACAAACAGCGGACGCGGGCACCTAGTGCGACTAGTGCCCGCGTCCGGGATAACTCTCGGCTGGCACTGTGAAATCGTCTAAGTCCCTTATCTCTCGCCGCGCCAGTGCGCGGCTATATAAGCGAGCGCTGCCCGCGTAGCGGATCATTCACGCTGCTGCCGTTGCACAGGCAACTGCATTGAACGCTGCCAAGATGCCTTACAGAAGATACAGTCGCCGTCGCCGTGCAAGACAGACTATATATAGTTAAGGGTCAGTTGCCACTCCCTGCACCAAGTGCCTATCCGCTGCAGATCTTCCTGCATTTCGCTACAATTTTCTAATGCTGCAACTTCTCTGTATACTACAGCATCATCCGCGAAAAGCCGCATGGAACTTCCGACACTATCTACTAGGTCATTTATATACACTCCTGGAAATTGAAATAAGAACACCGTGAATTCATTGTCCCAGGAAGGGGAAACTTTATTAACACATTCCTGGGGTCAGATACATCACATGATCACACTGACAGAACCACAGGCACATAGACACAGGCAACAGAGCATGCACAATGTCGGCACTAGTACAGTGTATATCCACCTTTCGCAGCAATGCAGGCTGCTATTCTCCCATGGAGACGATCGTAGAGATGCTGGATGTAGTCCTGTGGAACGGCTTGCCATGCCATTTCCACCTGGCGCCTCAGTTGGACCAGCGTTCGTGCTGGACGTGCAGACCGCGTGAGACGACGCTTCATCCAGTCCCAAACATGCTCAATGGGGGACAGATCCGGAGATCTTGCTGGCCAGGGTAGTTGACTTACACCTTCTAGAGCACGTTGGGTGGCACGGGATACATGCGGACGTGCATTGTCCTGTTGGAACAGCAAGTTCCTCTGCCGGTCTAGGAATGGTAGAACGATGGGTTCGATGACGGTTTGGATGTACCGTGCACTATTCAGTGTCCCCTCGACGATCACCAGTGGTGTACGGCCAGTGTAGGAGATCGCTCCCCACACCATGATGCCGGGTGTTGGCCCTGTGTGCCTCGGTCGTATGCAGTCCTGATTGTGGCGCTCACCTGCACGGCGCCAAACACGCATACGACCATCATTGGCACCAAGGCAGAAGCGACTCTCATCGCTGAAGACGACACGTCTCCATTCGTCCCTCCACTCATGCCTGTCACGACACCACTGGGGGCGGGCTGCACGATGTTGGGGCGTGAGCGGAAGACGGCCTAACGGTGTGCGGGACCGTAGCCCAGCTTCATGGAGACGGTTGCGAATGGTCCTCGCCGATACCCCAGGAGCAACAGTGTCCCTAATTTGCTGGGAAGTGGCGGTGCGGTCCCCTACGGCACTGCGTAGGATCCTACGGTCTTGGCGTGCATCCGTGCGTCGCTGCGGTCCGGTCGCAGGTCGACGGGTACGTGCACCTTCCGCCGACCACTGGCGACAACATCGATGTACTGTGGAGACCTCGCGCCCCACGTGTTGAGCAATTCGGCGGTACGTCCACCCGGCCTCCAGCATGCCCACTATACGCCCTCGCTCAAAGTCCGTCAACTGCACATACGGTTCACGTCCACGCTGTCGCGGCATGCTACCAGTGTTAAAGACTGCGATGGAGCTCCGTATGCCACGGCAAACTGGCTGACACTGACGGCGGCGGTGCACAAATGCTGCGCAGCTAGCGCCATTCGACGGCCAACACCGCGGTTCCTGGTGTGTCCGCTGTGCCGTGCGTGTGATCATTGCTTGTACAGCCCTGTCGCAGTGTCCGGAGCAAGTATGGTGGGTCTGACACACCGGTGTCAATGTGTTCTTTTTTCCATTTCCAGGAGTGTATATTGTGAAAAGCAATGGTCCCATAACACTCCCCTGTGGCACGCCAGAGGTTACTTTAACGTCTGTAGACGTCTCCCCATTGATAACAACAAGCTGTGTTCTGTTTGCTAAAAACTCTTCAATCCAGTCACACAGCTGGTCTGATATTCCGTAGGCTCTTACTTTGTTTATTAGGCGACAGTGCGGAACTGTATCGAACGCCTTCCGGAAGTCAAGAAAAATAGCATCTACCTGGGAGCCTGTATCTAATATTTTCTGGGTCTCATGAACAAATAAAGCGAGTTGGGTCTCACACGATCGCTGTTTCCGGAATCCATGTTGATTCCTACAGAGTAGATTCTGGGTTTCCAAAAACGACATGATACGCGAGCAAAAAACATGTGCTAAAATTCTACAACAGATCGACGTCAGAGATATAGGTCTATAGTTTTGCGCATCTGCTCGACTACCCTTCTTGAAGACTGGGACTACCTGTGCTCTTTTCCAATCATTTGGAACCTTCCGTTCCTCTAGAGACTTGCGGTACACGGCTGTTAGAAGTGGGGCAAGTTCTTTCGCGTACTCTGTGTAGAATCGAATTGGTATCCCGTCAGGTCCAGTGGACTTTCCTCTGTTGAGTGATTCCAGTTGCTTTTCTATTCCTTGGACACTTAAGTAGTTCTAAGTCTATGGGACTGACGACCTCAAATGTTAAGACCCATAGTGCTTGGAGCCATTTCATTTTTGATAAAACAGTTTTACGACTAAAGCCCCGCTCCTTGTCTGAACTGTCTGCAGCTGTAATGCACATCGATGCTGGTAACAGTGCAGACGCATAACGGTAAGCCATGACACTAACACTTATAATAAAGCAAATCCTGCCACTCACGGTTTGAACATCATTCCTATAACGTTAAGTACCATTCGGTAACAGTTTTTCCTCTACACTAGTTCGGTAGTGAAAGTTTATGTATGAGGGGCGTTCAGTAAGTAACGCAACACGTTTTTTTCTCGGCCTACTTCGGTTGAGAAAATTTGCGTTCCAAGCAGAGAGCTGTCATTTGAGTTTCTTTTGGTGGAAGATCAGAGCATCGCAGATATTCATAGGCGCTTGCAGAATGTCTGCGGAGACCTAGCAGTGAACAAAAGCACGGTGAGCCTCTGGGCGAGGCGTCTGTCATCTCGCGCGTGCCGGCCGGCAGCACGCAGCTGTCACTCTGCAATGTTGCAACGTGCGGACACTCTCATTCAAAGTGATCGACGGACCACAATCTGACACCTCGGAGCACACCTGGGCGTCTCTGTTGGTAGTGCTGATACACTTGTCCACCATTTGGTGTACTCAAAGGTGTGTGCTCGTTGGGTTCCTCACCGGCTAACAGGAGACCACAAAGAGCAACATAGGATCATCTGTGCGGAATTGCTTGCACGTTACGAGGCCGGTCGTGACAATTTTTGGTCGAACATCGTCACAGGCAATGAAACATGTGTTAATCACTTCGAACCGGAAACAAAACGGCCATCCATGGAGCGGCGCCGCACCACCTCTCCTCCACAGAAAAAGTTCAGAGTCGCACTCTCATCCGTAAAGTCGTGGCGACGGTCTTCTGTGACTCTGAATTGGCTATTCTGTTTGATTTCCTCCCTCATGATGCAACGATCAACTTGAAAGTGTATTGTGTTACCCTCAGGAAACCGAAGAAATGACATTAGTGAGTTCGTCGTCACAAAGATGCGAACGAATTTCACCTTCTAGATGACAACGCAAGGCCTCACACGTGTCTGCGCACTCGAGAGGAGCTTACAGAACTTCATTCGACTGTCCTTCCGTAAGCCGTTGGCACACGGACCGTGCACCCAAACGTTGAGCGTGCCGAGTTTCCGACGTCATAGCGTGGAAGCACGTTCGGGAGTCTTTCCGAACGTGCAGAACAACATCTAGCATGTCAGATATTCTGAGCGTGCGTCTAAGCGTTGACCAATGAGTTGGTACAACGCTACTACGTCACACGCACGCTGTCTCCCTTCAGTACAGAGTTGTGAGACGCCATATTGGGATTCATTTCAAGCCTATACGTATATATGCTTTTTCTGAGCACCAGCAAATTGGTTATCACTGGAAAACCCGTTTTTAACTGTGTGATTCGTTCCAATAAAATAATGAGAAACGTCATATTCGTGGCAAAAGAATTATTGTAACTTGCGTATTATGAGAGTATGCTATTTGAAGGCAGCGACACACTGAAGATCCACCAAAAATGCATTGTTCTTGGTACAATTTGTTATAATTAGAATTAATTAGTAAAATATCTACGATTAAGGTTTTCAGCAAGCGGTAAGACACTATGATTGGACCTACGTATGTTGTTGTTGGATTAGCGTCACTAAGCATGCCGGCAATCAGCTTGTTCGGTCAGAGGGCTGCTCGCCCTCTGCAATAAAAAAACTGAGTAAAGGAATTGACGATCAACTTGAACGGATCTATTGTGACGTCCGTCCAGACTAAACAAAAAAAAAAAACAAAAAAAAACAAAAAAAGCTGTATCATGGCGTTTTTAGGGTGGTGGTTCGCGTCTCGATGCTTCCGAATATTTTTCCTAACATTCGCGTTGTTATTAGGTTCTTATACTTCATTATTAGTTTAATATAAGTATATACTATGATATTTGATGTTATGTAAATACAAGTTCGCCTTTTTTGAGGGGTGACTGTTCGATTGGCTACATCTACAGGACAGCTTGCGCTACTTGTATAAAGATATTTTTTTTTTCTTTTACGCTTCGTAATTCACATGTTGCGAAGATTCTGCTACTGGGTAGGAACACTGATCAAGTAGGACTGACCGTGGGCTTTTACTAAAATGTGGGAATGATGAAATAATGTTTATCTTATGTGGAGAAGTACTCCAAATTTGTACCGCACTGTTTGTAATGGAACTTTTGTAAGCCTGTGTCCTTATTGAATGGACATGGTACTTTCCTTTTTGTGGACGATGGAGAAAATGTACGTTTTAATAAAGCTAACGTGGGAGTTTTACGCACGCCCGTTTAGTAAACAGTGTGATTTACGAACTGGAAACATGCCGCAACTGCCGCTGGAGTGCGTTGTGATCGCGTTTTCCACGTTGGGGCCCACGAGCCGTATGCACAAGTCGCATTATTTCTAAGCGTTCATCAGGACGTTGAACTTCGCACGCTCAACGTTGACGTTCCACAGCGCGGTCCGTGTGCCGACGGCTTTACGCACCTCCCGAGTTCTGTCTGTTTGTCCCAACGAAGGGTGCACTCCGAGGGAAACAGTACGAGGATGATAGTAAGGTTACTGGTGCAACAAGATGTTGGCTCCGACGTCGCCCAGTAGAGTGGTACTGTGTGGGCATACAGGCCTTCCAGTAAGGTGGGGTAAGACCGTCGGACTGAACGGAGATTATGTTGAAAAATAGGGTTTTATAGCCAAAAGAGTGCGGAATAATATGGTGTATTGGAATCGTGAATAAAACCAACCTGTTCAGAAAAAATGTGTTGCATCACTTATTGAACGCCCCTCGTATAACCATCCTGTACAATACATATGCGTGTAACAGGATCATGGAGAGGACTTTAACTTTCGCGAGTTCTAAATTTGTTCCAGTTTGAACTTTGATTTATTCCAACTTCCATTACGGAATTAAGAATGGAAATAGCATGAGTTTCTACTCTTTATCTCGCGTATGTAGATATATAGATCGCCATACTAAACTCTAGGTTGTTTTGAACTGGCGAAACTGTTCTGTGATTCCAGGATGGAACATAGTTGTCGCGTCTCTTTGGCGGCTAGTTAGCTTAAGGCGGTTCTGCTTCCATTCTTGTAGCGCACATAACGCAGACTTAATGCTTTTGAATAAGGTTTATTTCTGTCTATATTATAATTGTTAACTGTAGAACCACTTTTTCATACATTGATAATTATGTGACTGAATAAACCAACGATTACTGAAGTTAATCCTCTGATTAATTATTTATTTATCTTTCATAAATAATATATCTGATTCTTATACTAATTCGCATTTCTAGGCAATGCATAGTCTATTTCACTGGAGGATGAGGGGTAACAAATTATTATTTGCAGCAAGTTTGGCTACTGGGCATGAAAGCAAACATGTGCAGCAGAGGTAGGGTGCTTTTTACAATTGCATTCAGCACCAAAGTTTTCATTAACCTTTCACAGATGTTCGATGTACCCTCCACCGTGTGCACGATAAACATCCAAACGATAGACAGAATAGTCTCATACTTTTGCGAGTATGTCTGCAATTACAGCATCCACTGTTGTCTCAATGCGGCATCGCTTATCATGCAGCGTTGATGGAAAGGGAGGCACATAGACGAAGTCTTTCAAATATCCCCGCGAAAAAAAAAAAAACCACGTGACATGAGATCTTGGAGGCCAATGGTGCAATGAGAAATCCGTACGTCAATTACAGTTGATGTAGTTCATTGTTCAGAAATGTTCTTACAGGTAGGTGCCAGCTCAATAGTGATACGTTTTGCTAAAAAATGATACTTTCGGTATGTTCTACATCTTTATCTACATACAGGGTGACAATCATTGAACTATATGAAATAAGATCGTCGTAATTTCCGAACGGTTTGCGATAGAACGTTCAAACTACACGGTGGGAATTAGTATGCGCTGTAACGTTTGGTTTAGCGACGAAGTTTACTTTCATTTGGACGAGATCGTCAATAAGCAAACTTTTAGAGGCTGAGAATCCGCATTTCTCGATCGAGAAGCCTCTTCACCCTCAACGGGCGACTGTGTGGTGTGCAATTCCCAGTCATGGAACAATCGGTGCGACATTCCTTGGAGGATGCGCACGTGGCTCGACTGCAAAAGGTGTACCAGCAATGTGGCTACATCCAGCACTTAGAAATTCAATAATAAATCAGTTCCGTAGTATAGAGCAAATCTGGATGTATCTGCGCTCTCAGAAAAACGAGAGCATTCAATGAAACAATAACATTTTCCATATATTAAAAACTACAGAAGTTAATAATTTATAGTGACTGAATATTTTCACAATGAACCTTAAAATTAATAACTTCTAAATTCTTCAAGTAATTTCAACAAAAACTGTCTCAGGTGACACCATTGCACAATATCTATCAACCCTGAAAGGTAGATATCAGTTTTTGTTTTATTTATTGACTTATTACTTTTTTACATTTTTTTCGTTATACAGATGTTTGTCAGAACATCGTATACTCCATAATATCATGGACACATGTACATGCTGACACCACCAATTTTGCAAAATGGTTCAAACGGCTCTGAGCACTATGGGACTTAACATCTGAGGTCATCAGTCCCCTAGACTTAGAACTAAAACCTAACTATCCTGAGGACATCACACACATCCATGCCCGAGGTAGGATTCGAACCTGCGACCGTAGCAGCAGCGCGGTTCCGGACTGAAGCGCCTAGAACCGATCGGCCACCGTGGCCGGCTACCAATTTTACAGCTCGCGTTCGAAAGATATGAACGTAGGCTACGCGGGAGGTTGATCTGTCGTGGTGGATGGCATACTTGACAACCAAGATTTAACCCCTTTCGACTTTTTCTTGTGTGGCAACATGAAGAGTCTCGTTTCTGAGAGCTCTGTCCAGTCGGAGGAAGATCTGGGTGCACGGATCATGGCTGCTGCAGTAGTGATGGAGTCACACGCAGCCGTTGTTCTACTCCGACAAACATGGAATGAGATGGAGTCACACACTTTGGAAATTACTCGTGCTACAGATGCTGAATTTCTCTTCCATTAGGGCGAGCTTCATCGTAAATTAACAACATGCTGGACAGAGTTTATGCTAACTTACTGCGCAGATACACTGAGTGCACCGAACTTTGTGGTCGTCATATCGAACAGCTATTGTAATATCGCAGTAAACAGAAGTGAAATCTTGCATCTATCTTTCCTTGTAACGTGGAAACCAACCAGTTTCAGACATGTGAAACTCAATCCACTAAGTCCCCTCTACAACCTCTAGAAGTGGGTAACACCCTGTACGTACACCGCAAGTTATTATACACAGTTTGCTGGAGGGTGCTGCATAGCAATATTGCTGATTTATGTTCCTATCCCATTCGCGTACTAAGCGAGGCAAAAATTGTTATCTGTATAAGCGGCCTAATCTCTTGCCTTATTCTCGTTGTGCCTAAACAAGATAATGCGATGGTGGCGGCAGGAATTTCACACAGTTTTCCTCGAGTATCGGTCTCTAAATTAACCCAACAGGATTTTACGATTACAACGCAGGCTTTCTTAAACAGATTCCCGTTTAATGATCTCTGTTAATCTTTCGTGTGGACTGTACCAGCCGTTACAATCATGGTAGCGCGTCTCTGAATTCGGTTTATGTTTGTTGTGTCTACTCGATAAGGACTACAAACGCTGGGACAATACTACAATCGGTTGCACTACAATCTTTTATGTGATTTTTTTCTCAGGTGCACTGCACTTTACCAGAACATTGCATCAAATCTCTGTCACAGTTCGTCTTTCCTGTTACTGACTTTATGTGTTCGTCCAATTTTTGTTCGCTTCCCGATCTCCTTTCTTTCTTTCTTTCTTCTTCCGTCCCTTTCCCTGTTTCTCTACGAGGCCGGCATTGTTATACGGGTTCTGGCAATCTCAGTGACCGGATAACCTTCCTGATGCCGCCACTCCTTCCAGGACAAAATCTGTGTACACCATTTGTGTGCGTCTGAAGTACATCTCATGTTCAAGTGTAAAAAAGTTTTTCAAAATATTTCCGTAGCGTGTATCTGAGGCGGGATAAGGATATCAGCCCGATATTCACCTATGGGAGACCGCCTATAACTCACATCATGGGTGGCTGGCGTATCAGCCCTCGCCGATAATCCGCGAGGCGGATTCGATCCGGGACAGGCTCGCCTTCTCGACTCACCGAAGCGGCGCGTTAACGCGCTCTACTATCGAGGCGGGTAATTTGCTTCCTAATATTGGCACCAAAACAACGATGCTCAAGTGTTTGCCAGTGATTTTGTAATCGAAAATCTCTTTGTTCTAGACATACACTACTGGCCATTAATATTGCTACACCACGAAGATGTGCTACAGACGCGAAATTTGACCGACAGGAAGAAGATGCTGTGATATGCAAATGATAAGCTTTTCAGAGCATTCACACAAGGTTGGTGCCGGTGGCGACACCTACAACGTGCTGACATCAGGAAAGTTTCCAACCAATTTCTCATACACAAACAGCAGTTGACCAGTGTTGTCTGGTGAAACGTTGTTGTGATGCCTCGTGTAAGGAGGAGAAATGCGTACCATCACGTTTCCGACTTTGATAAAGGTCGGATTGTAGCCTATCGCTACTGCGGTTTATCGTATCGTGACATTGCTGCTCGCGTCGGTCGAGATCCAATGACTGTTAGCAGAATATGGAATCGTTGGGTTCAGGAGGGTAATACGGAACGCCGCGCTGTATCCCAACGGCCTCGTATCATTAGCAGTCGAGATGACAGGCATCTTATCCGCATGGCTGGAACGGATCGTGCAACCACGTCTCGATCCCTGAGTCAACAGATGGGGACGTTTGCAAGACAACAGCCATCTGCACGAACAGTTGGACGACGTTTGCAGCAGCATGGACTACCAGCTCGGAGACCATGGCTGCAGTTACCCTTGACGCTGCATCACAGACAGGTGCGCCTGCGATGGTGTACTCGACGACGAACCTGGGTGCACGAATGGGAAAACGTCACTTTTTCGGATGAATCCAGATTCTGTTTACAGCATCATGATGATCGCAACCGTGTTTGGCGACATGGCGGTGAACGCACATTGGAAGCGTGTATTCGTCATCGCCATACTGGCGTATCACCCGGAGTGATGGTTTGGTTACACGTCTCGGTCACCTCTTGTTCGCATTGACGGCACTTTGAACAGTGGACGTTACATTTCAGATGTGTTACGACCCGTGGCTCTATCCTTCATTCGATCCCTGCGAAACCCTACATTTCAGCAGGATAATGCACGACCGCGTGTTGCAGGTACTGTACCGGCCTTTCTGGATTCGTCACAATACGCCAGTCACTACTCTTGATGAACTGTGGGATCGTGTCGAAGCTGCATGGGCAGCAGTACATGTACACGCCATACAAGCTCTGTTTGACTCAATGGAAAGGCGTATCAAAGCTGTTATTACGGCCAGAGGTGGTTGTTCTGGGTACTGATTTCTCATAATCTATGCATCCAAATTGCGTGTAAATGTTATCACATGTCAGTTCTAGTATAATATATTTGTCCAATGAATACTCGTTTATCATCTGTATTTCTTCTTGGTGTAGCAATTTTAATGGTCAGTAGTGTACCTTACATTTTACCACACGAAGCGGATACGTTATTCCAGAGATTATGCAGCTCCTTAAGATCATCCAGCGATCTTTTTCTTTATACAACAGCATCGTCAGCGAACAATCTCGTAGTGCTGTGATGTTACCTGATAAATAATTTATGTATATTGAGAATATTTGCGGTTCTGTTACGCTTCCTTGCGCGACGCCCTATGGCACGTCCGCCTCCTGTTACAACGTACTGTGGTCTATTAGTCAAAAATTAATCAAAGTAAACTCTTAAGATACTCCGTATGTCTGACTCTCAGTTATGCAAACAGTGATGTACAATTTCGAACTCATTTCCGAAATTCAGGAAGACGGAATTTACTTGTTTACCGGCATCTACTGTTTGCTAAACATCGTGTATGAATAAAGCAAGCTGTGATTCGCACGGATGGATTTTCCAGAGTCCGTGCTGAGAAGCTTATTTTCCCCCAGGGACGTCATAATGCCTGCGCTTAGAATAAAAGATAGTATTCAACAACAGAGGGACGTTAGCGACAGAGGTCTGTAAACCGTTGCATCCGTTCTTTTACTCTTTTTGTAAGCAGGAGTTACTTGCGCTCTTCTCCAGTCACGCTTCAGTTCCGCCAGTACCTATTTCCCACATTCCGACGGTACGTTAAACCCTAATCACCCTTCCTTTCCTACTTTCCAAATTCTGCAGCAGTTCACCTGCATACCTTACCGCACCAGCACTTCACAGACAAATAATATCGCAAAGAAATACTTCGCGAAAACCTACGGTTTTTTACCAGAATAAAACTTTCACATTTCGGTGGAATGTACGGTCCGTGGAAGGTACCCTACTGCTATAGTAAGCCACTTCGTTTGGTGAAAATTATTGGAAAAGCGGTGATAAGGCTCTGCGAAAGCAACTCGACGTGAAGAGTCCAGCAATAGCAACAAACAACAGAAACTATTACCCGACTAAGTGGACTGAAGACCTGGCCAGAAAGACAGCACCGTCCTGTTCACACCATAGAACTAGGAAGGTGAGCTACTAACAGTGTACACTTGTCCATACACATAAAACATCTAACAGCAGCAGTCTGCGACTATTTGCTGATGACGCAGGAGTGCTCGACAAAGTATCGTCACTGGGAGACTGTAGGAGGATACCTAGACGTAACTGTGCACGTCAAAAGCTGTCAACTTTTCGCAAAGTTGCTATATCTTTATACTATTCATTACACCACAGGAATTATTTCATAATAACCATCAACTGGCTGTTTATTTTGTCCGTTTTACTTCTTCTTTTCTTAGGTAGATACCTGAATCCCATTCTGCCCTTCTCCCGTAATTTACGCACTCCAAGATGCTACTCCAGGCGGGTGTAAAAATGAATGTGTGCAACGGAAAGTAATAAACGCTAATAAGATTATTTGGCCCTGTCTGACTACCCCCTGAAGCAGATCTTAGGATTTCTTAATGCTCTTTTTTACATACAAATTACAATCTAAACATAAATGAATGATGAAGGCAACTAATACTACTAAATGATAAACGTTGTTGTTCAATATATATTTATTACAGATTAAAATCAACCCTTTGAGTACAATTCTCTATATTTCCTAACTATAAATTATTAATCAATTACCCAACTCTGCCCCTTATTATGACTGCTCGGTCTAATATCACTAACGTGAAATGACTGACATCATCTACGTACCAAACACTAGAAGACATTATTTTCAAAGATGATCTACGGTGGTGTGGCACCACAGTGAAAATAAACTAACGTGATTACAGCTGTTTAGCTTTACAGCCCTAATAAGCCGAAGCAATTTGCGATATCACCGTATGTACTGCGTTCGGTGCGTCGAAGTGATGATTCTCGCACTCGTCTGCGACGATGGAAGTACTCCAGCCACAAATAAACTCCTTCAAACACTAGAACGGCAGAAGGCGGTCTTCTGAATAATATACTCTAATACCGTCTTCTCCTCTCTGTGTTCTACAGACGAGAAACGCGAACTCCCAGCCACAAGGATGGAGTTCAGATAACGTCTCAATGTAAGTATAGGCAAAAGAAGTGCTCTCAATTACTGAACGCTGCGTACTCAACGACGACTTCCAGCCCGAAGGTGAGTTCCTGAATCGTATAGGTTCGCAACAGTACAGTGCCTAGCTGTTCTAACCATAAACTCTCCTGAGAGCAAAGACAGCAAGTCCGTCTGTACCAACAAACCTGATACCGAGCGACCGTCACACACGGGCGCTCACAAAGGAAGACTTCGTCTCTCCACCGCTGACTTCCCAGCATGGCTCGGCTCCCCACACTCGTAACTCTGCAAACGAATCATATTCCCGAAACCACGGTATATTCTCCCTCTCTACGCCGACCAACCATATTTTAGTCTTTTGTAGTCCAGCACGGAAAGTTTGCGAGGAAAAAAAATGGTTCAAATGGCTCTGAGCACTATGGGACTTAACATCTGAGGTCATCAGTCCCCTAGAACTTAACTACTTAAACCTAACTAACCTAAGGACATCACACACATCCATGCCCGAAGCAGGATTCGAACCTGCGACCGTAGCGGTCGCGCGGTTCCAGACTGAAGCGCCTAGAACCGCTAGGCCACCAGCGGCCGGCGTTTGGGAGGAAAAACCTATACTGGTACAATGGTACGCTTCTGAGTAAAAATCCTTGGAAATAACCCAGCCTGCGTGGTTTCCGAGGTGCCGCTTCTTCGTTCCTCTCACCTGCGTCCATGATTTGCAAAGTTTCGGTTATCCCTCTGGTCCTGCTACAATAGCGGCCGGCCGTCACCCTATTGTGCTCCAGAGCTCAGGTGCCACGACGTTCGTCTAGCTACGAGTACTTCATGTTTTTAAGCAGGACCAATACCTGTGCGGGCCTTCCACCCAGAGCTTGATTTCTGCCTGCCGTTTCATCTCCACTGGCGTTCCAACCTCTACTAGTATCGGCAATATTTCATTATGCTGTTTTGATAATAATGAGAATCCGTCACCTTTCATGCAATAAGCGTTAACAATTATTTACAAGGCGTCACTAGATCTCAATATTATTGCACTATTGTGGTCTCTTTGGAGAGAATATGCGTGACAGCTGTCCACCTCCATCAACGTTACCTGAACTTGCCACTATTTTGCAGGAAGAATGACATAAGATTGCAGTGAAAACCATTACAGAACACACATTTATCCATTCCGAGATGACTGTAAGTTGTTATAAATGGCAACAGTTATCCTTTTAGGCACGGTAATGTGTTGTGTTTTTGGCGTTTCCATATTTTTCCCCCTCCCCCTCTCTGCACTTAACTTTAACATTTTCCTCAACCGTTCAGTCAATTTTTCCTCCGGCGCTGTCATTCCTCTCATTATTACTATACTTGATAACGTTAACCGCAAGCCGTCGCAGTGCCTGGAAATGCATTTTCCGCCACTACTTTCCTTGCTTGCACTGCGTTGTTTGAATTCGCATTAGTTTGAATTGGAACGTGGCTGTACCTTATCAAGTGACCAAGTTAGTTCCCGCTAATCGAGTGCGTCAGACAAAGCACGTTGCATCGAGCGAAATCTGATACATCACCACGGCGATGGCAAAACTACATCAGATCAGCGCGCCGCTGAGGCCGTATTACGCTTAAAAATGACTGTCTCAAAGATCTGTCACAAAATATTGCTCTTTTTTCCAGTGTAATACGGACCTAATGAACAAAGTAGCAAATCGAGAGACTGGTATATAAAAGGAAGACTTACAAATTTTCTCTGGGAATAATGCAAATAACAAACGACGCCACGATTGTGATGGGTGAGCTAGCTCTGTCGACAGTTCTGATCTTACAAGTGCATACATCATAATGAGGTACAGAGTATCGAACACTGGTCCACTGTCTGCAGCTCGTGTTCTAGTGGTTAGTGCCGCTGCTGCTAAACGCAGAGTACCATCTTCGACTTAAGGCCGGATCGGAGACGGTCTTCGGTCGGGAACTGGGTGTTTATGTTGCCTCGATCATTACATCTCATTTCCATCGACACTGAAGTCCCCGACGTGATGTCAAAGAGAAAGACTTCCACCCCTGGTGACCGAAAAATCCCAAACGAGGGCTCCCGACCAATAATCCCTCACGATCCTTTCCTTTCAATTACCTGTCCATTTATTTTTCTTGTAGAAGTATGTATATTAATACCCGCCCGGTTAGCCGAGCGGCCTAACGCACGGCTTTCCGGAGTGGGAAGGAGCGCCTCGTCACCGGCACGAATCCGCCCGGCGGACTTGTGACGAGGTCCGGTGAGCCGGCCAGTCTGTGGATGGTTTTTAGGCGGTTTTCCATCTGCCTCGGCGAATGCGGACTGGTTCCCCTTATTCCGCCTCAGCTACACTATATCGGCGACTGCTGCGCAAAAAAGTTCTCCACGTACGCGTACACCATCATTACTCTATCACACAAACATAGGGGTTAAACTCGTCTGGTGTGCGGCGTTCCCTGAGGGGGTGAGGGGGAGGGCACCGGGGGTCGAACCGCACAATAACCGTGGGTTCGGTGTGGTGCGGGAGAGGAGTGAAGTGGACTGCGGTAGTCGTCTTGGGGTTGTGGACCACTGCGGCTGCGGCGGGGACCGAGCCTCTCCGGCGTTTCTAGGTCCCCGGTTAACATACAATACAAAACGATGTATATTAATACGGGGAAACGTCACCCACTGATACAGGTAAAGAATCTGATACAAAACTATTATTGAAGGCTGATATTACAAATAAAAGGGGCGATCAAAAAATTTTCCATTTGAGGGCATTGCTGCGGCGTATATGCAATGTAGTGCGACACCGATGCGGGTGTATAAGCACCGACATGTAACCAACGGATTAGTGTGGCATTCTTGTCTTTCCGTCGCAAGTGCGGAGGAAACGAAAACTATGGCGACACTGTTACCAAATGCGTCGGAACAGGAACAAAGTGCTGTTATTCTTCGTCAATTGGGAGACACTCGAGCACCGGCCCTATAGTCCTGATCTCTCCCTATTGGATTATCACACATTCGCCCCTTAAGAAAGGCTTTGAATAGTCAACGATTTCTGTCTGACGACGATGTGTAGCAGGTAGTTACGGACTTCACGCAGCAGGGCACAGTGTTTTACTAAACGGCTATCTTCAAACTGGTGCATCGGTGGGGTGATTGCCTCAGTGGTCACGGACATTTTCTCAACTATACGAATTCGAGTGGACACTTTTTTAACGCCCTTTATATTTGCTACGTTGGCCAGAATATTATTCAGTCATGAATAAAGATGCATACTGAGTATGGTACCGCGTCATAATCTAAGAAACTATACTGGAGAAACGAACGTTTCGGCCACGATTACTGCCTACCAGAGGACGATGATGTTTCAGTTTTTGTGGCGCGCAAATGCGAGGGAATCATCGCCCGTACAAATTCCCAACCTTTGCTCAGCCCAATATCGCCACTTTCATGGATGATGATGAAATGATGAGGACAACACAAACACCCAGTGATCTCGAAGCAGGTGAAAATCCCTGACCCCGCTGGGAATCGAACCCGGGAACCCGTGCTCGGGATGCGAGAACGCGACCGCGAGACGTACCAGAGGAACGCTACTGTAATCGTAGCCGAAACGCTGGCTTCTCCAGTTTAGTTTTATACCATACTCGGAAAACTTTTATGTCAACTGACTCCGGCGATGAAAGCCCACGCAGTTGTAAAAGATGCATGCGTTTCTACTCATATGCTAAATAGCCACGAAGTGATTAAACTGTAAATTAAAACTCACATGTAAAAGAAATTTAATCTGTCGCTCAGTCACTTGTGTGTCACAGAGTTTACTGGAAAGTTTATGCATAATGGCCAAAGACATGTTACAATTTCTAAATTTGATGGAATTCGTGGAAAGAGATCTCTTTGCATATTCCAATAACCAATTAATGTTTCACTTGCAATCGTTTTCTGCGTATTAATAAACAAAGCTGTACTGTGGGACTCCTGCACCTCTGGAAGAACTGCCAAAGTAGCTCCCCCAGCCCAGGAAAACCACCTTCCTTGAGTTTTTTTCGAATACATTTAATGAAAATGAAGGATTATTGAAAAATAGTACTAAAGTTAACTGTATTGATAAAAATTGCACAAAAAATTAAGAGTATCATTATAGTAAATAAACTGTAAGTTTTATCAAATTTTCCGAAAAAATTGGAAGTGTAACATAACCGATAATTTAACGTTTATGACAGTTACTGCTGGCCGGGGTGGCCGAGCGGTTCTAGGCGCTACAGTCTGGAACCGCGCGACCGCTACGGTCGCACGTTCGAATCCTGCCTAGGGCATGGATGTGTGTGATGTCCTTAGGTTAGTTAGGTTTATGTAGTTCTAAGTTCTAGGGGACTGATGACCTCAGAATTTAAGTCCCATAGTGCTCAGAGCCATCTGTACCATTTTGACAGTTACTGTAAATTGGTTCTTATGGGCGCGACTTGCAGGAACCCACTGTCTAGTGAGATTTCGTAAAAGAACTCAGTGGGTTAAACGTTTAACACAGTGATTTACGAGGTAACATATGAATTCCGAAGTTTGAGCGTGTTTCAGAGTTTAATTCGTGCTAGAACAACAACAACAACATTCAATATATAAGGCCTACTTCCAGTAGTCCTACTACATCCGATGCTTGAGCAATGAAACCGATGACTAATAACAAAGCATATTTGTTTACACGATGGTTCAACTTAGATGAACAGGGTACAACTGTCTATAGGCACGACAACTAACTGCTAGCGTAAAATTATTAATCAGGTACACAAGGCTTATTCTCGAATTTTTTTATTTACACAGCAGGTCGTACCAACCGAAACTTGGTAGCTGCGAAAGTACTCCACATTTTTTTGCCTCCTTCGTCCACTGTCTCATCTCGTTCCTGTCCTCACTTGGCAGAAATCGGCAAAATTCGGAAGCATTTGGTCATATGTCCTTTTTGCTTCAGCACCCGCTCACCGACCTTTAGGATCCCATAATACCGTAGGGAAATATAAAAAAGAACTCCATTGTTGAACATGAGTGAGCTGTGTAAATGGCAGCTTTATGAACCAGACGCACTGTTGCCGCAGAAACCATGTAAGCGACAGACGTCTGTTTGGTAATAGTCGTTTCTTAATGAGGGTATTTGGACGAAATGACACTGCAGCAATGACGCCGTGACAAACAGGGTGCGTTCACAATGGCGGTCCAAGGAAAAGGCCTTTAACGTCGACTTGCAGTAGAGTTTTGGAACATATACCGTATTCAAACATTACGAAGTACTTCGAAGGAAACGATTTAGTGACGCGTAGTCTGCACGGATTCAGAAAATATCGTACTTGCTAAACACAACTAGCTCTTTATACTCATTAAGCAATGAGTGCTACCGACCGGGGATGTCAGATTGATTCCATATTTTTAGATTTCCAGAAGGCTTTCGACACCGTTCCTCACAAGCGTCTTCTAACCAAACTGCGTGCCTATGGATTATCGCCTCAGTTGTGCGACTAG
Organism: Schistocerca piceifrons; assembly: GCF_021461385.2. Lineage (NCBI taxonomy): Eukaryota > Metazoa > Arthropoda > Insecta > Orthoptera > Acrididae > Schistocerca > Schistocerca piceifrons. The sequence goes on from NC_060149.1 coordinate 662,901,167, forward strand.
ATTCGTGATTTCCTCTCAGAAAGGTCACAGTTCTAAGTAATAGACCGAAAGTCATCGAGTAAAGTAGAAATAATATCCGGCGTTCCCCAAGGAAGTGTTATAGGCAATCTATTGTTCCTGATCCATATTAACGACATAGGAGACAATCTCAGTAGCCGCCTTAGAGTGTTTGCAGATGATGCTGTCATTTATCGTCTTGTAAAGTCATCAGATGACCAAAACGAATTGCAAAATGATTTAGATAAGATATCTGTATGGCGCGAAAAGTGGCAATTGGCCCTGAATAAAGAAAAGTGTGAAGTTATTCACATGAGTACTAAAAGAAATTTGCTAAATTTCGATTACCCGATTAGCCACACAAATCAACTAAATACTTAGGGACTACAATTACAAATACCCTAAATTGGAATTATCACATAGATAATATTGTGGGTAGAACCAACCAAAGGCTGCGATTCTTTGGCAGAACACTTAGAAGGTACAACAGGTCTGCTAAAGAGACTGCTTACACCAAGCTTGTCCGCCCTATTCTGGAGTATTGCTGTGCGGTGTGGAATCCACATCAGGTGGGACTGGCGGATGACATCGAAAAAGTACAAAGAAGGGCAGCTCGTTTTTTATTATCGCGAAGTAGGGGAGATAGTGCTACAGACATGATACGTGAATTGGAGTGTCAATCATTAAACAAAGGTGTTTCTCGTTGCGACGGTATCTTCTCATGAAATTTCAGTCACCAGTTTTCTCCTCCGATTGCGAAAAAATTCTGTTGGCACCCATCTACATAGGGAGAAATGATCACGATAAAATAAGAGAAATCAGGGCTCGCACAGAAAAATTAAGTGCTCATTTTTCCCGCGCGCCGTTCGAGAGTGGAACGGTAGAGAGACAGCGTGAAGTTGGTTCACTGAACCTTCTGCCAGGCACTTTATTGTGAATAGTAGAGTAATCAGATAGACGCAGATTTAGATGTAGGAAGCAGATAGAAACGTTAGGGGTAAGAAAACTCACCTATCTCTCCCCCTTATGTACTCAAGCCATCTTTCTTTCTTGTTTTTTTCCGGTCAGTTTGAGCGCCCCCTTTGTGCTTGCGCTCTTGGCGGAGGCCGCTGTCGCCAATCTTTCGGTACAGCGTTGTTAATAAGCAATACAAGGCTCGTTTTGCGGATATTGCATGTCTGAAATATCGTTACAGGGACAATTACTGGAAGCGACGGCGCCAGCTGTCAAAGGCAGCTGAGGGAGGAAACCAGATGCTCCCGAGAGCGTGACAGGGAGGATCAAAAAATTTCCGTTTGAGGGCGTCGCTGCAGCGTATATGCAACGTAATGCGACTCCGATGCGGATATATAAGCACCGACGTGTGGGTAAGGGATTAGCGCGGCATTCGTGTTTTCCAACGTCTGTGCGGTAAATGCGGAAACGTGAACTATGGCGATCTTATTCCCCAATGCGTCCAAACAGTACCAACATGCTGTTATCCTTTTATTGGCTGCCGAAGGGAAAATATCGGTAAACATCCATCAGAGAATGAAGAATGTGTATAATTTGTTTAGGAAAGAGTGCCTGTCAAAAGCTATCGCTGTGGAATGGTGAGCCAAGGGCTGCTGCTGCTTTATGATAACGCATGTGCCTATTATGTAAAGTCGTAAAACAGATGTAATGCCAGCCAATGTGGGAGACACTCGATCAGCCGTCCTGTAGTGTTGATCTTTCCAACTGCGATTATCACGACTTCGGTCCCTTAAAAAGGGCCTTGAAGGGTCGACCATTCCTGCTGGACCAGGATGCGCAGTAGACCGTTACGAACTTCCCCACCCAGTAGAACACGGTGTTTTACCCAACGGGCGCCTTCAACCCGGTGCATCGGTGAGACGAGTGCCTCAATGCTCACGGCGATTCTGCCTGATTAACATGCAGATTCTGAACTGCACGGCCTTCGAACGGAAACTTTTTCATCAGCCCTCGCCAGTGATCGTAAAAATCAGTAGCACAGCTCTTGTTTGCGTCCTTGCAAAATATCTCCCAATAATTTCGTTAAATAAGTAGAACTGAGACGCCTCCAAAGAAACCCCCGAAAGGGGCAAGATCTCAGAGCCTATACTGTTCGACAGTATTCTTGATTTCTCTGAACAATACAACCGCAACGCCGTAGTCTCCCTGTGATCTGCTAGAAGTTGTCAGGCGAAATTTTCTTAATCCGGTATACACTGGGGGCATGATTTTTAAAGAAGAGAGGAGGAGGAGGAGTTTAGTGTTCAACTTCCCGTTGACAATGAGGTCATCAGAGACGGAGCACGAGCTCGGATTAGGGAAGGATGGAGGAGGAAATCGGTCGTGCCATTTCGAAGTAAGCCATTTAGGGAAATTACGGGAAACCTAAATCAGGATGCTCGGATGCGGGTTTGAGCTGTCGTCCTCCCGAATTCGAGTCCAATGTGCTAACTTATTTGTTTTTGCGATCAGCCCCTAGAGGGTCCAATCGGACTCGACCTTCCGTCGTGTCCACCTTTGCCAGGGCGTCACTGGAGGTGGTATGGAAGGGCATGTGGCCAACAGACTACTCTCCCAGTCGTTGTCGGGCTTCTTGACGTTTTAACTGCTACTAATCCGTCGATAAGCTACTGAGTTGGCCTCACGAGGCCGAGTGCACCCCGTACCAGTCGTCCCACCGAGATAAACTCCCAGGCAGTACTGGCAATCGAACCCAGGTCCTCCTCATGGCTGACCACTCAGCTACGGAGACGGACATAATTACACAAAAAATATCGCCAATACGTATCGACAATATATCGGTGAAAACTTTGAAGGGACTGACCCAGTACTGTGTAAAATAAGGAACTGTAGAAGACTGGGCTAAATGTATGAAAAGGTTAAAAATGGAATATCCACGCCATGCTATTTTAATGAAGCACGTTGAAGACTTGAAGAAATTTACGAAGGAAGTAAGACATTGACGTCACAGCAAGCGAATCGCATGTGTAAGTACTATCGATACTGCAACAGAATGTGCAGAGCGCAGTCTGTTGAGAGACTTCCAGGTCGTGCAGCCCTCGACGTGGCCACGAGGGAGTTATTCTGTGACTGTCGGCCAGTCACTGAGATACGCGGTTCTTTCTTCCCACAGGTGAAGTCTTGTGCATTGTTGTGATTCAGGCACACAGAGAGCTTTTCCTAGATTAAAGGCACTGATGAGTTGTGTGATTTTACCCGGTTTTAAGGTTTCTGTCACTAGAGAATTTCTCCACAGTTTTGCGGTATTGCAAGTCATCATGCACTTGCTTTCTATGGGGGCAAAGAGCTTTATTAGCTCTGTGCATATTTCTTCGAGGTCAGCTGCTTTAAGATTTTTCCATTTGCTAAAAGCCCTCTTCAGTTCTGTGTTTGGAGGTCTCCTCTGTCTGTCTGTCTGCAAGTGTAGATTTAAGATCCTCTTTTTTTAATCCTGCGTTGACGTTGTTCGGTGGTTTTCCGTGTGAGAGCAGCAGGTATGCCATTTAATTCAGTTTAACGTCTGTGTCCGTTGTTGTTTTACAAGGGCCACTGTTACACTTTTTAATAGTCTCCAGGTCGTTTGGTTGCTTATACTCATGTAACTTTTCCCACCAACCATATCAATCGCTCTCTCTTTTATTTCGATATAGAAGAGACGATAAGTCTACCCTTCGCGATGGTTTCTTCTCTGACAGCACTGCTCTCGAATGAAACATTTCACTCATCCAGTAAGGAGACTGAATGAGTAGTTCGTTATGCATCCTCTGTGGAAGAATACTCGACCGCAGGTCTTTATAGCATCTACGAAGACAACTACTGTATTTTTCTGGGACAGGGGTGATAGTTTGAATTAATTCGTCCAGCGTCCTACAGAAATAGGGCCAGCCCGCTCTTTGCGAAGTTGTCTTCTCCTAAAATCTATCTTCTGTGTCCAACTTACTGGTAGCATTTGACACATTATTGGTCTGCGTTGCTTATTCGTGATGGTTGGGCAGAAGATCTTTTGGCACTGCTCTCCCATATATTCGGTGACAGAAAAGAAGTCTGGATTACAAAGGGAGGCTGGAGCTTACTCGTCATGCAGGAGTGGCGACAAACCCTTTGATTCGCCCCACACAAAGAAGGCCTTTCAATTTTTTCCATGTTTATATCCCTAAATATGGCTGTGGTTATTGAAATCAATAATAATGAAAGATATTTTTTGATTATCGCAGTTTTCTGGAGTCGTGAATGAGGAATCAACATTCGGTAGCTTACAGAGGGATGACAGTGGGTAACTGTTAAGGTTTGTCGTGTTTATCTCCGTGTCTCTAGCTTCGGTGTAGGCTGTTGTTCTCACTTGAGAGTCTGGTTTAACAAATACGGCGCTTCCATAGCATGCGTGCCATTTTTGTGCTACCATTTACATCTCTGCACCCTGGAATATCGGTGGTGAGTGCCGTTACGTACTTTTTGCACACAACGTACGTCGCAGTTATGTTTTTGGGATAACTCGCTCAGCACTGTGCTTTTGAAGATAAGGCTTCCGTTACAAAACGCCTTGGAGGGTCGGCGATTCTGACGGACAACAGGCAGTTAGAGAGTTCTTCACGCAGCAAGACACGGTCTTTAAACAAAGGGGTATCTTCAACCTGGTGGGTCGGTAGGATGATTGCCTCAACGCTCACGGCGCTTTTGCCTGATTGACATACAGATTCTGGACTGTACGACCTTCGAATGGAAACTTTTTCATCGCCCCTTGCAACTTTCGCACAATGTGTCTCCGCCAAGTAACATAATTCGATGAAACTTGGACCGTACATTGAAAGAACTGCTACAGTATAGTATGGAAGTAAATGAAAGACATTCGCAAAGAGGCGAACAAAAATGACACTTCTATTTAAAGTCAATAATTACACTGAAATCATCGCGATACGTGATGCCTTTGGACATTACAGAAGGTGGGACATAGTTCTTAATAGTGAACGATTACCGTTCGTTTCTGATTTGATTCTTTGCATTTAGTTACGTTCGACCGCACTTTGTTTCTTTGCTTAGAACTCATAGGGAGATCATTGTCAGACTATATTGTCAGACTATATGCACTTGCTTTCCAATGAGGAATTTACATTTGCTACCTTCCTTGATTTAATGCTTGGAATTTCATAAAACGGGAAGCCAAAAATAATTATTTTTCTGTTAAGTGAAATACAAATTGTCAAGCCATGAGCAACGGATAAGGCATGAGAGAGATCAAGCAACCAAGAAACTTAGCACATATTTACCTTACAGTCAGAAACGATCTATCTTTCGCTGACGTTACCCAAATTATTTACGGATTGATTATAATTCATCAATTGGGATAACCAATCAGCATTCGGATCAGGAGTGATTTTGAAACAGAAATTATTGGACTACGAAACCAAAGATTCTCAGTCGAATATGCAATTTGTTGTGGCACGCGAGCCACGAATCATTTAAAACAGAACATTATTTATTGTCTTTCTTCGTCCTGATGGCGCCTATCTCTAACGTAGCGGTCTCGTAATTTAAAATATGCCCGGGAATAGGGAAGGAATATTCTATTGCTACTGTTCTTTATAATGTTCTTACAGGATCATCGTGCTCGTCATTCTACTGGAAATGCTTTGAACCAAATAACAACTGGCACTATTTGACTTTCACAGGAGCACGTGATAAAATACCATAATGTGGGACATGGAGCAAAGCAGACAAAAATATTCTTAAATTAGGCACATATAAAATTTATCACATCCTACAAAATTCTTCACACTCAAGAATTTGTCCTAACATGAATTTCAACAAGAACGATCATTTTGCAAACACTGTGCAGCCAACGCCACGTTGGAAGTCAGAGCGCTACACTGGTACTCACCTTAGTCGATCGCTCTTGGAAGAGAATCAAAACTTCACACGAGGCACACGCAATGCCTAGACTGAATTACTTCAACAGCGTCCTTTGCCTGTTGATTTGTACACCCAACTCCAGGTGGGTAGACGGAAATCAATAACTCTTATACAGTGACGCGCCAAAGAAACTAATCAGCATGTGTCAACGTGCGAACCATTCAACGAACCATCATCGATATGGGCTTTCGGAGCCAAAGGCTCAATCGTGTACACCTGACGACTGCACGACACAAAGCTTTACCCCTCGCCTGGGCCCTCAACACCGACATTGGACTGCTGATGACTTGAAACATGTTGCCTGGTCGGACGACTCTCGTTTCAAATTGTCTCGAGTGAATGGACGTGTACGGGTATGGAGACAACCTCGTGAATCCAAGGACTCTGCATGTCAGCAGGAGACTGTTCAAGCTGGTAGATGCTCTGTAATAGTGTGGGGCGTGTGCAGTTGGAGTGATATGGGACCCCTGATACGTCTAGACTCTGACAGGTGACACGTACGTAAGCATCCTGTCTGATCGCCTGCATCCATTCATGTCCATTGTGCATTCCGACGGACGTGGGCAATTCCAGCAGGATAATGTGACACCCCACACGTCCAAAATTGCTACAGAGTGACTCGAGGAACACTCTTCTGAGTTTAAACACTTACGATGGCCACCATACTCCCCAGACATGAACGTTATTGAGCATGTCTGGGATGCCTTGCAACGTGCTGTTCAGAAGAGATCTCCAACCCCTCGTACTCGTACGGATTTATGGTCAGCACTGCAGGATTCATGGTGTCAGTTGCGTCCAGCAGTACTTCAGACATTAGCCGAGTCCCTCGCGGGGCCCCTACACGGTATTAAGCATGTCTACCAGTTACTTTGGCTCTTCAGTGTATTTATTCACTCATGTGGATCGTGCTCGGATTTATTTCAAAATTAAACTTCACACGCATATCCTACACGAACCTAATGTAGAATGCATGTAGTCAAGTCTCCTTATAGGGAAGCTCGTGTGTCAGTCTGGAGACAATGACCAGCAGGCCAGAAATAAATAACAAAAAATAGCAAAGTATTTCACACGTCAGTTTGTTTAAGTACCTCAGACAGTTCACACGCAAAATGCCTAACCAGAAATTGTACTATAATCTCCACCGTCTTTTGCTGTATAGTGGCGACCACATGGTTGTATCGAACACGCTGGGTGAGACCCAGGCTACAAAGAAAATTCGTTTAATATTTGGCAAACTAATTTACGTTAATAATTAAAGGCAAGATATTTAATGACAGTGCTGAAGGCACCTCAAGATTGACTTTATATTACTGGACTCCGTTGTGCTCCATTCCCTCGACAAACTTCTACCCACTGAATTTATCTGTAAAATTTCTACAAAAGATGGTCGACACATAATTCTGACTATAATTTTGCTGAAAAAGAACGGATTAGTTATCTTAATAATAATATACGTCATCCTCTTCAACTTTTGTAAACTGCATGACGGAGCCCATCATAGCTCCTGTGCACCCTCTATCCAGACCAGGAACCGAATGTCAAAATATGGCGGAGAGGCCCGAACGGTCACTCTGCTCTTCCCTGAGGGTGAGCGGGAGGGGAATCCTACCAACCCTTGAAGACTCTACTGCTAAGGTGCATCTTTGTGAGTTTCCCACAAGAGCTAAGTTGGTGCCAAAATCTAAGTAAAGCATGCATCACTCTCTTACAGCTGTTCTGCAGACGACCCCACAATCAAAATACTAATTCTATAATTTATAGGAGCATACGCTACTGGCCATTAAAATTGCTACACCAAGAAGAAATGCAGATTATAAATGGGTATTCATTGGACAAATATATTATACTAGAACTGCCGTGTGATTACGTTTCCACGCAATTTGGGTGCATAGATCCTGAGAAATCAGTACCCAGAACAACCACCTCTGGCCGTAATAACGGCCTTGATACGCCTGGGCATCGAGTCAAACAGACCTTTGATGGCGTGTACAGGTACAGCTCCACATGTAGCTTCAACACGATACCACAGTTCATCAATAGTATTGTGACGAGCCAGTTGCTTGGCCACCACTGACCAGACGTTTTCAATTGGTGAGAGATCTGGAGAATGTGCTGGCCAGGGCAACAGTCGAACATTTTCTGTATCCAGAAAGGCCCGTACAGGACCTGCTACATGCGGTCGTGCATTGTCCTGCTGAATGTAGGATTTCGCAGGGATCGAATGAAGGGTAGAGCCACGGGTCGTAACACATCTGAAATATAACGTCCACTGTTCAAAGTGCCGTCAATGAGAACAAGAGGTGACCGAGACGTGTAACCAATGGCACCCCATACCGTCAAGCCGGGTGATACGCCAGTATGGCGATGAGGAATACACACTTCCAATGTGCGTTCACCGCGATGTCGCCAAACACGGATGAGACCATCACGATGCTGTAAACAGAGTCTGGATTCATCCGAAAAAATGACGTTTTCCCATTCGCGCACCCAGGTTCGTCGTTAAGTACAGCCATGCGGGTAAGATGCCTGTCATCTCGACTGCTAGTGATACGAGGCCGTTGGGATCCAGCACGGCGTTCCGTATTACCCTCCTGAACCTAACGATTCCATATTCTGCTAACAGTCATTGGATCTCGGCCAACGCGAGCAGCAATGTCACGATACGATATACGGCAATCGCGATAGGCTACAATCCGACCTTTATCAAAGTCGGAAACGTGACGGTACGCATTTCTCCTCCTTACACGAGGCATCACAACAACGTTTCACCAGGCAACGCCGGTCAATTGCTGTTTGTGTATGAGAAATCGGTTGAAAACTTTCCTCATGTCAGCACGTTGTAGGTGTCGCCACCGGCGCTATCCTTGTGTGAATGCTCTGGAAAGTTAATCATTTGCATACCACAGCATCGTCTTCCTGTCAGTTAAATTTCACGTCTTCGTCGTGTAGCAATTTTAATGGCCAGTAGTGTAATAAGGATAAGGGAAAGTCTGTACATAATGAAATAATCAAATAAATGAACGCAGTGGCGTTCAACGCTTGTCCAGAGGATTACTGTACCATACTACACTTACAAGAATGACTAATGGATCATATGAAATCGCCGTAACTGGATACAATGTGACACAGTAATGAAGCGGAACCACTAGTTCCGTCTCAATAGGGTACGTGATCAACATGGGCGGCACTGCATTCTCTGCACCGTGCTCCTATGCTGGCCACAAGGTTGGTAAGCAGCTCTTGTGGTAGGGCGCTCCATTCCCCCACCACCACGGTTGACAACTACTGTAGTGTTGGTGCTTGAGGATACCTCTCTCCAGCGCAGCCCACACGTACTCAGCGGGATTTAAGTCGAGGGAACTGGCAGGCCAGCCGAGCGGTCTTAGGCGCTGCAGTCATGGACTGTGCGGCTGGTCCCGGCGGAGGTTCGAGTCCTCCCTCGGGCATGGGTGTGTGTGTTTGTCCTTAGGATAATTTAGGCTAAAGTAGTGTGTAAGCTTAGGGACTCATAACCTTAGCAGTTAAATCCCATGAGATTTCACACACATCTGAACATTTTTTGAACTGGCCGGTCAGTCGATTCGCCGAGTATCCTCTCGTTCTGAGAGTTCCTCCGGGCGGACACGAGCTCCGAAACTCAGATGAGGTCGAGCCAGGCCTAATTAATCCCCGAACAGGAACTCCGCAACTTTCTCTTCGGGTAAAAGAGCGCATATGTGGGGCTTTCCGCTTAATAAGTGCGACTGGCAGATCCGCGTTGGACGCAGAAGCTTGTATCTGCTGACAGCGAGGAGTACAGTAGTGGTTAATCTAGTGACAATGTACTTTTTCTGAAAAGCTTTGTTAAGCGATTAGTACAGTGAAACCGGGGCCCACCAGAAATACGAGCCCCGCAACGAGCTAGTGATGTCACACTAGTCGACTTTTCCGCCATACTTCGCGAACGCTCGGCTTCGTGAGGGGCACACAGGAAATCAGTATGTCAATGAAAAGGTGTCCACTAAAGGTTTCAACCTTGTGTGCTATCGAGAGCTTGCATGCATTTAAACGCGCAGTTAAAAATCATTGAACTCGTTTGAAATAGTTCCTCGCTCCCCGCTGGAGACTGCAGCTGGTCCTGTCTTTCTCGTGGACCTCGAATTGTGCTGAAGATGGAGAACAGCGTAAGGGTAATGCAACAGTGAAAGAGGCCACACATTCCCCTATAAAAGCTTTATATTCGTACAATTTAGGGAGGTAAAATCTACTGCGAACAGGGCTTGCCCAAATTTTTTCAATAGAAATGACAATGTTTTGCCGAGGTGCAATGGAAATCATACGCATGATCCATATTCAGTACAAGAGTTGGGAAGAAAATCAATGGGAAATGCAATAAACAAGAAAGCTACCGATGGTATCGACGAGCGCGTGGCAAAAGTCATTAATAATGAGCAGGAAGAAAAGAGCGATTTCAGTAGCGTGTTGACGCATCGAGATATAACATACACGAGGAACAATATTCACAATACGAGACTTAGATACCATCCGAAACTGCCAAAACTGCCATATGCTGTACAATCTGCTGTCACTTCTATGAATACGACGACGTCGAGAGGTTCTAGGCGCTTCAGTCCGGCGCCGCACGGCTGCTACGGTCGCAGATTCGAATCCTGCCTCGGGCATGGATGTGTGTGATGTCCTTAGGTTAGTTACGTTTAAGTAGTTCTAATTCTAGGGGACTGATGACCTCAGATGTTAAGTCCCACAGTGTTTAGAGTCATTTGAGCCATTTGAATACGACGATGATAAAACTCGAAGAACTTTTACTGTGAAATGATCGGGCACAGGTCTGACAATTTTTTCAACAGAATCAAATCTTTGTCATTTGTATTAAAAAGACATACTTTTGATGGAAGATGCAATGTACGTTTCATTATGCTCCAAAATTTTTCTTGGAGTTGTTTACAAGTCATGAATACAGAGATGGGATGTATATTCCACAGGTTTACAGTCTTTTGAAGGATGAAAAGATGGCTACTTACTTAGTGTTCTTGATTGTCTTAAACCGAATTGTTCAAACACAGGAAAGTTTTTCGAAACAAAGACTTTCGATGTTGAGTTTGAAATAGCAATCGACGGAGCTGTTCATTCGGTCTTTCGTCAGAGTGAAACAGTTAGCTGTGTGTTTCATCTGTCTCAAGCTTGGTCAGTTATTTTATTTTTTTCTTCTCTTTAACTTATATTAGCAACATCAGCTAGTTTCGTTAGGAACCTAAAGAATATTATCTATGCAATGTTAAGTGTTCTCCTTTCTCAAAAAAACACAAACTGTTTTCTGCGGTCAGACATTTGAGATCTACGCAAAGTTGCCTGTGAAAGGAATTAACTGCTTAAATCAGTTTCTGTCGGACACGTAGTATGACCTTGTGTTTTGTTAACAGTCATATCAAACTATACCCTTACTTAGAACAGTACTTTAAATTCAAAAGTTAAGTCCGGCACTATCATACGATTTCGCGGTATTAAGACTTTTCTACAGACAGTCAAAATTGTGCACTCAACCAAAGTTCCCGTATGGTTCCATTACAGATCTTGGGTTGATTAGGATTTTTTGTAATATATGAGTTGACGTTCGTCGTAACACCAAGAGATTGTAAGAAATTAAAAATGTATGTCAGGTAATGCACGTTTTCGTGGAGATCCGCAGCCAATATGCTTACGCACATTCAAGGATTTTAGAAAGGATATAGTAACTGACTTTCTCTACTACCTCGTGGGTAGGAAACAAAACAACCCTCTCATTTGAAATAAGTTGGTAATACGGTATGTTATCGACTGACTCTTCAAGGCTGTTTACAAACACGCAAAGGTTTTGATCGTCGAGTTTAACTGTTTAATTGTTCTTTGTTACCTGCCCACCACAGAATTTTAGTAAGAAATCTGAAAAACGTGTCTATACAACTGATTTAAAAATATAATGTTGATTTTAAATTCCAATTCAGTCATATATGGCCAATAAAAACCATTAATGGGTAATTCTGTATCAATTTTGCATACTGGTACGTTTGTAAATGCCATAATGCACTATTTGTACACTAATTAGAAAATCTTAGGAGAAGTTTAAAAATCAAGAGAGTGACTCGGAATCATTTCATAGCAGTAGGCGTAGTACCGGTCATTGCGAAAGTTATAACAATTTCTGCGTAGATCTTACTTTCGATAAGAATAAACTCATTAACTACGTTTTTCTCATGCCTCATGGAGCATCGCACAAACATATTTTTCCTTCGTTAGTATTGATGCATGACATTAAGTACTTTACTTCCACCAGTCTCCACGTGAATATCGTTCACTGACAACTTATAACAACCAATATTCGCCATAAAACTCTTTTTATCTTATCTGGATGATTGTTAAAGCAGCATACGGGGATGCTCACACATGGACGCTTATTACAAGTCGTTCGATTTCCTTCATTCTCTTATTTAGTCGATAGATACATTCTTTGGCTAAGTTTTGGTTTATATGTTGCTGTTTTAGGTAGCGCAAAGAATAAGATGATGTGTCGTTACTGAATCAAGGCGGAAAAATGTGTGCAGGCATTGCGCTGTTTTGAAATATAATGCCCAAATCATAATGGCTACGTCAAATTGGTATGGGATTAAATACTAGATTCCAAAAAAAAATCTTAAAAAATTCCGCCAGAGCATATGCTTATCTTTTGCGGTTCATTAACAATAATCATTTCTGTTTTTTGATGTCAACTAGCGCAGTGGTTTCAAAAGACAAAAATGATGATTGTGGGCGAAAAATAAAACATTAATGTATGCTCTCGCAGAATGTTTTGCAGATCTTTTTGGGTACTGTACCAATTACGCGTTGCTCTCAAGGTTAGGGCAGTGTATTGTTTTTTTTCTCTGCTTATTTTGTACCTTATCTACATTAGCAAAATATACACGTTAGTTGTATAAATGGTTGATTTTTAAACATTAGATTATAACAGATAGTTTCATTACGTGTACAAGATCTCATTCTAAAAAATAAGATTATAATATCAGATAAGTGAATTGTATTATGAGATTCTTGAACGTTTGGCCCTCCCTTCTCATTAAAACAAACACCAATTTCAGTTATATAACAACAGTAGATACAAGTTTCAAATATTCTTCTCGTCGAGAAAACATCGACAAAAGATTCTTAAGGAAAATAGAATGAAAATCTGTTGGTCAGATGTGTTACTGATTTATTGCCTGGCGGTCTATTTGTAATGGAACTCAGATGAGGATGCCCAAACAGTTTTCCTGTTTCTTAAAGAAAGAAATGAAAAAAATTAAAAAAATAGAAACCTAAATATATGTCCCGTTAATCAGCTTTACTGTTTTGCGCTCCCTGAATTAGAAGTGTGTCCTTGAATTTGTATAGATTTTGTTGTTCTTTTTTGTTGTAATCTTCTTCTTCTTTTAGTGTTCAACCCTGAGGTTGGTTTGCACCAGAGCGCCAATCCTCTCTTCTGTCTGCCTTCCTCTTCATTTCCAAGTATGTGTTACATCCAACATCATTCATGATCTGTTGCACGTCCTTGGTCGCTCCCGCCGATTTCTTTTCCCAAAAGCTCCTTCTGCTGTTGTTCCACTGCCGGCCGTTGTAGCTGAGCGGTTCTAGGTGCTTCAGTTCGGAACCGCACTGCTGCTACGGTCGCTAGTTCGAATCCTGCCTCGGGCATGAATGTGTGTGATGTCCTTAGGTTGGTTAGATTTAAGTAGTTATAAGTCTAGGGGACTGACGACCACAGATGTTAAGTCTCATAGTGCTCAGAGCCATTTTTTATTCTTCCAGTGATGTTGTTGTGTCTTAGGATGTGCCCTGCAAGTTTGTCTCTTCTTGTTTGGATGTGCCTCCACAGAGATCTGGTTTCCTGTACTCTTCTAAGCACCTCTTCATTTGTTACTTTGTCTCTCTAGCTGATCTTCACCATCCTTCTATAGCACTACATTTCCGGGGCCTCTAGCTGTCCTCTCTCTTCTCTTCCCATTGTCCAAGTTTCGCATCCGTATAGGGCCATACTCCAAACGAAAGCTTTAATGATGCGTTTCCTTAGTTTCAGACTGATATTCTTGCTGGTGAGTAAGTTCCTCCTTAGAGTAAATGCAATTTTAGCCTGTTGTATTCTGGTCGCAATTTCTTTCCAGCTTCTACCGTCCCTTATCATTTTGCTTCCCAGGTAGATAAATCCCTCTATCAATTCCAGTTCCTCTCTTCCAAGTCTCATTCTCAGAGGTTCATATTCTGCTTCTGTACTGCATGCCATCACCTTAGCCTTTTTCTTGTTTGTTCTCATTCCATACTGACTGCGCAGAATACTTTCCATTGTTCTGAGGACTTCCTCTGGATCTTCTCTTGTCTCCGTGATTACACGATATCATCTGCACAACGTAGCATGTCTATCTTCTGTACATTAATTTTGATCCCCACCTCAGTAGTTTCTCGAACTTGGGCTATAGCTTCCTGAATGTAAGCGTCTAATATAAGAGGAGAGAGAGCACATCCTTGTCTTACCCCCTTTCTAATATTTGCTTCTTGTTCCTGGTGACAGATGTTTTTCGTTTTACTGTACCAGAAGTAGTCAAAAAGTTGCTTCAGGATTCCAGTATTTGGTAAGCGAGATATGTGGCCGAAAAATGCAATCCTTCTTTTCCGCATTGCGTCAATAATAGATTCACTTTAACACTACTGAATTGGGCAAAAGTCTCCACTGCCCATTAACTTGGTGTTTCTTACTGATAATTGTTCGGAGTATTCTTCTATCAACTTTCTGCAATTTGTCAGTTGTTGCTTGAGTATTTAGTCTGAATAGTGTTTCACTTTCATATGTTTCTTCCGGTTTAATGACGGAGGAGTAATGTCGAAATGTAGCATTTATTGAGAGAGATCGTTTTTTGTAGGTTGGCCATGTGGTTCTCTGCGCTCGCTGTAGTTTTAATGTTCTATTATCTATTGATGCTCTTTAATTAACATTCCAAGTAATAATCTCACCAAGATATTCAAACTTTTTTACTTATTTAATTTTTTGATCATTATGGAGCATGATATGGGATGTGTCAACTGGGAAGCTGGGCATCATTTCTGTTTTCTCAAACGAAATTTGCAATCCAACCTTTGCCGCTAATCGTTGTAGTTGTTCTATCTGAACCTTTACTTCATCAATATTGTTTGCTAACAGCGCCAAATCATCTGCAA
Source organism: Schistocerca piceifrons (assembly GCF_021461385.2). Taxonomy (NCBI): domain Eukaryota; kingdom Metazoa; phylum Arthropoda; class Insecta; order Orthoptera; family Acrididae; genus Schistocerca; species Schistocerca piceifrons. The sequence continues at coordinate 662,916,281 of NC_060149.1, forward strand.
ATGCAAGGTAGTTAAGTTGAATCTTTCTTCCAATCTTAACAGATGGTGGGCATATCTTGTTCCATTCACGCATGATTTTCTCCAGCACACAATTGAACAATAATCCTGACAATCCATCGCCTTGTCGAAGGCCAGTATGAATCCCATAAGGTTCAGAGAATTCATTTCTGAACCTTAGTCTAGCTTTAGTATTTCGAAGGGTGACTGCAACGAGGTTGACAAGTTTCTGATGTAAACCAAAGTCTTTAAGAATTGACAGTAGAGATTCACGATGTATACTATCGTAGGCTTTTTTTAAAATCGACAAACGTGATCACTAGTTTCTTGTCCCTGACCCTTTGATGTTTCATTATCCATTTGAGACTAATAATTTGATCAGGACAGCTTCGTCCTGGACGAAAGCCTCCGTGATATTCGCCTAGTTCACCATCAAGCTGTTCATGAATTCTGAAATACAGAACCTTGGATAAAAAATTATAAGTAACATCCAGCAGGGATATACCCCTATAATTATTTGGATCCAATCTATCTCCTTTTTTTGTGTATTGGATGGGTTATTGCAACATTCCATTCCTCTGGTAACTTCCCAGTATTCCAAATGTCAGATGTTTGTGTAAGTATAATACAAGAATATATAGCTTACATTAGAGTGCGATGAAATTACGATACAAATAAAGTTCTTTACCTTCAGACGACTGTAGCCCCTCAGATTAAATACTTTCGAGACTGGATTAATAAAAAACACACAAACATTAAGACGGCAGTTTTAACGCTTCAGGTATTTTACTTGCCGCGCCCCACTAGAGTGAAACGCACAGACCGTTCATACATCCATGTGAAACTCTCAGAAAAGTCCTTCTGTGGGATCCAGTTCAACTCGAACGTCGCATTGGCTTCAATGTCGGTTATGTCGTCAAATCGTTAACCCTTCATGTGAATTACTGCACTTTGTCGTTTTGTGGTAAGTTCGTATTGATAACACCAAGTCTCGATACCGGGTATGATTTTTCCCAGAAAGAGTCAAGTCGGCAGGCGTCCACTCTTCGTTTTTTCTGTTTGTGTGTCAAGATGTGCGGACATTTTTCTCTTCCTCAAAACATTCTGTAGTATGACTTGAACACTTGATTTAGATACGTTGCTCCATACTGAATTGAGAAGTAACAATGTTGACACACGACAGTTGCACGTCTACCGCTTAGTTTTGCCTGCCCACTTACTGGTCGAATGTACAGCTGTTGTTCACAGTTTTTAGTTCAAGCTGCCACAATACGTACTGCGCTGACGTCCCTTATATGCCAGGAACAAAATCATTCTCGGATATTTTTGGATGGACGGCGAACTTCTTTTGCAGCGCATCGTGCGCCTATGTCGGGCAAGATTCAAAGTACTCGCGACTACGTCAAAGAAACGCAGATAACATAATTGTATAACATCATTCTAAACATGTACAATGGTTTGAGACTTGATAGCGTCTACAACTAAATTACAGGCCGAAAATGTGGACGACATAGCTTCTGAGCAACGACACCCTTCTCGTCTCCAAAACCAGCACCTACCTTGCGACTTCTAATTGATGATTGTAAAATCTCATACACGTTCGTGAGGGATCGGTTGGCAGTGCAAACTCCACTTGTTTTTATTAACCTGGATATGCAGGGTGGTCCACTGATCGTGACCGGGCCAAATATCTCAAGAAATAAGCGTCAAACGAAAAAACTACAAAGAACGAAACTTGTCTAGCTTGAAGGGGGAAACCAGATGGCGCTATGGTTGGGCCGCTAGGTGGCGCTGCAATAGGTCAAACGGATATCAACTGCGTTTCTTTAAATAGGAACCCCCATTTTTATTACATATTCGTGTAGTACTTGAAGAAATATGAAAGTTTCAGTTGGACCACTTTTTTCGCTTTGTGATAGATGACGCTCTAATGGTCACAAACATATAGTTCACAATTTTAGACGAATAGTTGGTAACAGGTAGGTTTTTTAAATTAAAATACAGAACGTAGGTACGTTTGAACAGTTTATTTCGGTTGTTCCACTGTGATACATGTATCTTTCTGAACTTATCATTTCTGACAACACATGCTGCCACAGCGTGATTACCTGTAAATACCACATTAATGCAATAATGCTCAAAATGATGTCCGTCAACCTCAATGCATTCGGTAATACTTGTAACGACATTCCTCTCAACAGCGAGTAGTTCGCCTTCCGTAATGTTGGCACATGCACTGACAATGCGCTGATGCATGTTGTCAGGCGTTGTCGGTGGATCACGATAGCAAATATCCTTCAACTTTCCCCACAGAAAGAAATCTGAGGACGTTAGATCTGGTGAACGTGCGGGCCATGGTATGGTGCTTCGACGAGCAATCCACCTGTCATGAAATACACTATTCAATACCGCTTCAACCGCACGCGAGCTATGTGCCGGACATCCATCATTTTGGAAGTACATCGCCATTCTGTCATGCAGTGAAACATCTTGTAGTAACATCGGTAGAACATTACGTAGGAAATCAGCATACATTGCACCATTAAGATCGCCATCGATAAAGTGGGGGCCTATTATCCTTCCTCCCATACTACCGCACCATACATTAACCCGCCAAGGTCGCTTATGTTCCACCTGTCGCAGCCATCGTGGATTTTCCGTTGCCCAATAGTGTATATTATGCCGGTTTACGTTACCGCTGTTGGTGAATGACGCTACGTCACTAAATAGAACGCGTGCGGGATATCTGTCATTGTCCCGTAATTTCTCTTGTGCCCAGTCGCAGTACTGTACACGACGTTCAAAGTCGTCGCCATGCAGTTCCTGGTGCATAGAAATATTGTACGGGTGCAATCGATGTTGATGTAGCATTCTCAACACCGACGTTTTTGAGATTCCCGATTCTCGCGCAGTTTGTCTGCTACTGATGTGCGGATTAGCCGCGACAGCAGTTAAAACACCTACTTGGGCATCATCATTTGTTGCAGGTCGTGGTTGACGTTTCACATGGGGCTGAACCCTTCCTGTTTCCTTAAATAACGTAACTATCCGGCGAACGGTCCGGACACTTGGATGATGTCGTCCAGGATACCGAGCAGCATACATAGCACACGCTCGTTAGGCATTTTGATCACAATAGCCATACATCAACACCATATCGACCTTTCCCGCAATTGGTAAACGGTCCATTTTAACACGGGTAATGTATCACGAAGCAAATACCGTTCGCACTGGCGGAATGTTACGTGATACCACGTACTTATACGTTTGTGACTATAACAGCGCCATCTATCACAAAGCGAAAAAAGTGGTCCAACTAAAACATTCATATTTCTTTACTTACTACACGAGTATGTAATAAAAAATGGGGGTTCCTATTTTAAAAAACGCAGTTGATATCCGTTTGACCTATGGCAGCGCCATCTAGCGGGCCAACCATAGCGCCATCTGGTTTCCCCCTTCAAGCTATACGAGTTTCGTTCTTTGTAGTTTTTTCGTTTGATACTTATTTCGTGTAATATTTGGCCCGGTCACTATCAATGGACCACCCTGTATACATATGACTTAACTCTTAAAGGGATTTTGTCTCAGATATTCGATAATTTGTGTAAGGAGGAGGAGATTAGTGTTTAACGTCCCGTCGACAACGAGGTCATTAGAGACGGAGCGCAAGCTCGGGTTAGGGAAGGATGGGGAAGGAAATCGGCCGTGCCCTTTCAAAGGAACCATCCCGGCATTTGCCTGAAGCGATTTAGGGAAATCACGGAAATCCTAAATCAGGATGGCCGGAGACGGGATTGAACCGTCGTCCTCCCGAATGAATTTGTGTAAGAAGCTTCCTTTGTAATATAAATTATAGAACAATTAGTTTGGTGCGTGTGTCGGTTATGATGATTATCCCTGACTGCTAATTAAGGAGGCAGTGAATCCCAGTCTGCGCCTTGAAAACAAAATTTTTTTTTGAGGCGCTGAAGGCGATTTATTCTAATCTAAAATAAGTTAAATAACGTAGCAGAGAAAGAAGTACGGGTTCTGAAGGAAACATCTCACTGCCCACTGCCGGTGTTAGCATAGGCCGGCAAACGCTTCGTATCGGAGGATTTTATGGCGGCTGGAGAATGGAAGCCTGAAGCTGCGTTTACACATAACACGGGTCGTATTTCACGGTAATGAGTGGCCGCAAAAGTGTTGCCGACAACATTTCTGCAATGTCGCTATTTTGGTATGGCCAGGCAATATTGATGATAGGATAGGCTCTTGCAAGTAGTTGCCGACGTTTTGCCGAGGAGTGTTGTCCACCGAAAGTGGAGAATATTTCGTGTGGCTGGGCCATATCAATCTATGTCCTTGTCTGTACAAGCTTCCTGCTCACTCCCGCAATGTCTTACTTCCTGTTTCTCATGCTGTCGGCGCTATGGTGCCAAGTCACGAGAAATATTATTTCGAACACAGTTCTAAAGTCGGCACGCGAACGTAGGGCCACTCCATTTGTTTGTTGTCTACAAGAATGTAGAAGTTGGCAAATGACACAACAATGAATCCCATAAATGTGATAGGTACATCTGCGACGAGAACTATGGGACAGAGAGAATAATACACTACTGGCCATTAAAATTGCCACACCAAGAAGAAATGCAGATAATAAACGGGTATTCATTGGACAAATATATTATACTAGAACTGACATGTGATTACATTTTCACGCAATTTGGGTGCATAGATCCTGAGAAATCAGTACACAGAACAACAACCTCTGGCCGTAATAAAGGCCTTAATACGCCTGACCATTGAGTCAAACAGAGCTTAGATGGCGTGTACGGGTACAGCTGCCCATGCAGCTTCAACACGATACCACAGTCCATCAAGAGTAAAGACTGGCGTATTATGACGAACCAGTTGCTCGGCCACAATGGACCACACGTTTTCAATTGGTGAGCGATCTGGAGAATGTGCTGGCCGGGCAACAGTCGAACATTTTCTGTATCCAGAAAGGCCCGTACAGGACCCGCAACATGCGGTCGTGCATTATCCTGCTGAAATGTAGGGTTCCACAGGGATCCAATGAAGGGTAGAGCCACGGGTCGTAACACATCTGAAATGTAACGTCCACTGTTCAAAGTGCCGTCAATGAGGTGACCGAGACGTGTAACCAGTGGCACCCCATGCCATCACGCCGGATAATATGCCAGTATGGCGATGACGAATACACGCTTCCAATGTGCGTTCACCGCCATGTCGCCAAACACGGATGAGAACATCACGATGCTGTAAACAGAGTCTGGATTCATCCGAAAAAATGACGTTTTGCCATTCGTGCACCCAGGTTCGTCGTCGAGTACACCATCGCAGGCGCTCCTGTCTGTGATGCAGCGTCAAGGGTAACCGCAGCCATGGTCTCCGAGCTGATAGTCCATGCTGCTGCAAACGTCGTCGAACTGTTCGTGCAGATGGTTGTTGTCTTGCAAACGTTTCCGTCTATTGACCCAGGGATCGAGACGTGGCTGCACGATCCGTTACAGCCGTGTGGATAAGATGCCTGTCATCTCGACTGCTAGTGATACGAGGCCGTTGGGATCCAGCACGGCGTTCCATATTACCCTCCTGAACCCACCGATTCCATATTCTGCCAACAGTCATTGGATCTCGACGAACGCGAGCAGCAATGTCGCGATACGATAAACCGCAATCACGATAGGCTACAATCCGACCATTATCAAAGTCGAAAACGTTTCACCAGACAACGCCGGCCAACTGCTGTTTGTGTATGAGAAATCGATTGGAAACTTTCCTCATGGCAGCAAGTTGTAGGTGTCGCCACCGGCGCCAACGTTGTGTGAATGCTCTGAAAAGGTAATCATTTGCATATCACAGCATCTTCTTCCTGTCGGTTAAATTTCGCGTCTGTAGCACGTCATCTTCATGGTGCTGCAATTTTAATGGCCAGTAGTGTATATACAAAGACCGAAATCTGAGAAAGGATATTCTCGCTCCTACTATCCTAACTGAAGATTTGCATTAGTGAGCCGCAATTTTATTCTGCAAGGGGTGATCAGAAAGTTCCGTCTCAGAGCGTTGCGGCAGTGAATATGCAACGTAGCGCTACACCAATGTGGATTTATAAGCACCGACTTGTACGTAAGGAATTAGTGTGACATTTGTGTCTTTCCGACGTGCGTGCGGTAAATACAGAAACGTAAACAATGGCTACGTTATCACCAGACGCGTTCTAACAGGACCAAGGTGCTGTTGTTATTTTCTTGGCTGCCGAAGGACAAACATCGGTACATCTCCATCGGACAGTTAGAAATGTGTGTGGGGCAGCATGTCTGTCGAACCTCACCGTTGTGGAATGGTGCGTCAGGCTCCCTGATGGTCACGATTCGACACAAGATGTTTCCATATCGCAAAGGGCGTGACGCAGAAGTTACGCCAGCTGAAGTGGGAGAATTTTAACGTTAAGAGTGTGTTCCGTCCACCTTCTAAGATTAGGACACTACTCGGCGCTGTGAAAGATGATTTGGGGCTTAGGAAATCCGGTGTATACAAAATTCCGTGTCAGTGTGGGAAGGCTTACATTGGCCGTTCGATTCGCACAGTTCATGACAGGTGTGTGGAACATCGCCGTCATACGAGGCTACAACAGCCGGAAAAATCGGCAGTTGCAGAACACTGCTTAAATGAGGGACACAGTATGAAATTTGATGAAACTGTGGTAGTTGCCAACATTTCAGGTTTTTGAAACAGTGTCTGTAAAGAGGCGATTGAAATTAGGTTGGAGGATAATTTAATCAACAGAGACAATGGGTTTCCCCTTAGCAAGACGTGGAATCCTGTATTATCTCACATCAAAATTTAAGTTCTTCAGTGCGGCCCTGAGTGCGATACATCGTTGCCAGCAGTGCTCTACTAAGGGCGGCGCCACCCCCCTGTCTTGGAGGGCAACAACCGTGATGGGCGGCGCATGTGCCGTGTACTGAACGGCGGCCTACATAGGACGTCAATTTGCAGCCTGGCGTCCGCTCTCAGGGGACTCATCAGCAGAAGCAGCATTCTCCTGAAGATGGCGACCAGTTGGATCGCCTAATTATCGAGTCAAGTTGATTTTAGGATCCGGCAGCAAACCCGAAGAGACTTTCAAGACTTATTACGCCTGGAAAGCCTACGTAGTCACATGAAGTTGGAGACACTCGAGCACCCGCCCTGTAGTCCTAATCTCTCCCCAGATGACTATCATGCCTTCGGTCCCTTAAAAAAGGCCTTGATGGCTCGACGATCCTGTCGGACGAGGACGCGCAGCAGGCAGTTACAGGCTTCTTCACGCAGCACGACGCGGTGTTTTAAAAAACGGGTATCTTCAACCTCGTGCTTCGGTAGGATGATTGCCTCAATGGTCACGGCGACTTTGCCTCATTGACATACCGATTCTGGACTGTATGGCCTTCGAGCGGAAATTTTTTTATTGCCACTATACACGGATTCTTATGACACAAAACTTTTTTGAAGCTATATCACGTGTGTTTCACGGGTAGCATACTTACCATCACAGGTCAGTATATATACTCACTCATGTTATTTGTAGCCAACAACAGGGAATTGTTTCAGAAAAATCGTGACATCCACAACCATGACACAAGACAGGTGAGAAATTTTCACCAAGGCTCTTCAACTCTCACTAAAGTACATAGGGGTGTTGCTGAGTCAGGTATAAAAGTCTTCAATAAGCTCCCTATCAATATAAAAAGGGGAATAAATAACGTGCAAGTTTTCAAAAGGAAACTAAAATTATTCCTCATCGAACAAACTTTCTATAAAATGAATGAGGCATAACAGCGGGGGAAACTGCCTAAGAAAAGCACTCCCTTAAAGATAAAGTGTGATATTGTTACTTGTAATTTAACTGAAATTGTGGTGATAAAATGTAAATTTATCTATGTCATTACGAGAAAATGTGAACTCCCATGTATCTCACGATCTTGAGTATCACTTAAACCTCTTCTTAAGGAATGCAGTTAAAATTTGTATTCAATCCAAATCATGACCATGAAGCAAATTTACCTGGTTATATATGTCGGTAGCGTAAAAATATACACTCTCACTTACTCTACTATTTTAAACAGTCACTTAAACTGTTTTTGGCCTAATGCGGTCTTTAATACTGCATGTAAGTAATTGTTCTTGTTAAATAAACAAATTTCTGTGCAACGTGATGTATAAATGTTCATGTACTACTGTAATTGTATCAACTGACTTGTCCTATATTGCTTGTACACTGGTTGTATAATATGTAATCAACAGGACCAAATAAATAAATAAATGAAAAATAAAAGTAATTTACCAACTGTCTTTTTTTGGAATTACGATGCCTATATACACTCCTGGAAATTGAAATAAGAACACCGTGAATTCATTGTCCCAGGAAGGGGAAACTTTATTGACACATTCCTGGGGTCAGATACATCACATGATCACACTGACAGAACCACAGGCACATAGACACAGGCAACAGAGCATGCACAATGTCGGCACTAGTACAGTGTATATCCACCTTTCGCAGCAATGCAGGGTGCTATTCTCCCATGGAGACGATCGTAGAGATGCTGGATGTAGTCCTGTGGAACGGCTTGCCATGCCATTTCCACCTGGCGCCTCAGTTGGACCAGCGTTCGTGCTGGACGTGCAGACCGCGTGAGACGACGCTTCATCCAGTCCCAAACATGCTCAATGGGGGACAGATCCGGAGATCTTGCTGGCCAGGGTAGTTGACTTACACCTTCTAGAGCACGTTGGGTGGCACGGGATACATGCGGACGTGCATTGTCCTGTTGGAACAGCAATTTCCCTTGCAGGTCTAGGAATGGTAGAACGATGGGTTCGATGACGGTTTGGATGTACCGTGCACTATTCAGTGTCCCCTCGACGATCACCAGTGGTGTACGGCCAGTGTAGGAGATCGCTCCCCACACCATGATGCCGGGTGTTGGCCCTGTGTGCCTCGGTCGTATGCAGTCCTGATTGTGGCGCTCACCTGCGCGGCGCCAAACACGCATACGACCATCATTGGCACCAAGGCAGAAGCGACCCTCATCGCTGAAGACGACACGTCTCCATTCACGCCTGTCGCGACACCACTGGAGGCGGGCTGCACGATGTTGGGGCGTGAGCGGAAGACGGCCTAACGGTGTGTGGGACCGTAGCCCAGCTTCATGGAGACGGTTGCGAATGGTCCTCGCCGATACCCCAGGAGCAACAGTGTCCCTAATTTGCTGGGAAGTGGCGGTGCGGTCCCCTACGGCACTGCGTAGGATCCTACGGTCTTGGCGTGCATCCGTGGGTCGCTGCGGTCCGGTCCCAGGTCGACGGGCACGTGCACCTTCCGCCGACCACTGGCGACAACATCGATGTACTGTGGAGACCTCACGCCCCACGTGTTGAGCAATTCGGCGGTACGTCCACCCGGCCTCCCGCATGCCCACTATACGCCCTCGCTCAAAGTCCGTCAACTGCACATACGGTTCACGTCCACGCTGTCGCGGCATGCTACCAGTGTTAAAGACTGCGATGGAGCTCCGTATGCCACGGCAAACTGGCTGACACTGACTGCGGCGGTGCACAAATGCTGCGCAGCTAGCGCCATTCGACGGCCAACACCGCGGTTCCTGGTGTGTCCGCTGTGCCGTGCGTGTGATCATTGCTTGTACAGCCCTCTCGCAGTGTCCGGAGCAAGTATGGTGGGTCTGACACACCGGTGTCAATGTGTTCTTTTTTCCATTTCCAGGAGTGTATATTATTTTTCAAATCCCGTAACTCCAGTCGTAGATGTACCGGATTTGGGAAATTAATAGTTGTCTCAATGTATTGGTGAACCTAAATAAAAAATTACATAAACATATGAGCGTTATTTCAATCGATCTTAATTAACTCTTTGAGTCCTTACACCATAGCGTTGCACCCGCCGTGTATCAAGGGGCATATCGATGTGCAGCGCACTTTAAAAAAGAATATGTAACTTCTCTATGAATCACTACTAACCAAAAGCTGAAGGTTAATGGCCAGTCTGCTTGCTAATGGTACCCAGTCTTTGATATTGGCAGTAGCCTTACCATTTCACGGACGAATTAGTTTTCGTCAGTATATTTAAATTTTGGTACTTCAGTATTGTGGAAAAGGTATGTTTCCAGCATCAGTTCACGAGTAAAAGTTTCGGTAAGCAGTTCACTTACTTGAAAAAAAGATCACATCCACGAAGCGTGATTCCTAATTTTCTTTTAAATTTTTTTCCTCGTGGAATGCAAATGCAGCCACTTCCACTACCTCCCTTTCGTCCATTTCGTGGCCAGCGTGTGGCTCGTGTAAACACTTCTGAACCTGATACGAATTGCCGAAAACATTGTCGGCAACAGTGGGCGGCAATGTTGCGGAACATGTTGCTACGATTCGTGTGGTCGCAATGTTTCTGGGCAATATCATCGGGCTATATTGTCGGCAGTTTGCAATTTTTATGGACCCTGTAAGGCAGGGCTTAACAACTGGCCGGTTTGGAGCGCGAGTACTCGCGTCTGCTCAGGCACGTGCTCGCGAGCAGGTGCAAGGTCGTGGAGTAGGGAGGGAGGGGAGGGAGGGGAAATGCGCGCGCACGTTTGAATGTGATCTCGCGTTCGTAGCAGATTTAACTAGCCATATGAATGCTTTGAACATTTTACTACAAGGTAAAGATCTGCTAATTACTCATTTCACAGATCGAATACGAGCTTTTAAAATGAAATTGACACTTTGGGTGAGTCAGCTGGAAACAGGAAACCTAGCTCATTATCCCAAATTATCATCCATGCAAGATGTTCACAAAGACTGAGAACGTTATTCATATAGTTTAGTTGATCAGCGCTTTCAAGATCTGACAGCACTAGACAGTGATTTTGATCTGTTCTCTCCATATTCAGCGAATATTTAAGAGATTCGTCCTGAGCTGCAGCAAGAAATTATTGACCTGCAGTGTGACAGAGAATACAGAGACAAATTTCAGAACAAGAAAAACATTTTGGAATTCTACAGACACTTCCCTCAGGATAGATTTCCTCGTTTGCACGAACTGGCGGCTACAATAATATCAATGTTCGGTTCCACGTATGTTTGTGAACAACTGTTCTCTGCAATGAAATGTAACAAGACGCGCCTGAGAAGCGCATTGTCTGACCAAATTTAAACTGCACGCTGCGCCTAAAATGCACAAGAACAATTACTCCGAACATAGACGCAATTGTAAAGGGCAAAAAGTACAAGATAACCGAGAATCCCACACTTCAGTGACACCTTTTATTGTGTAACAGTTAACAAATTAATGCGAATGTAGAGGCATACACTAAGGTAATAAAATTATGTGGCACGTGTACATTGTCATTTATTTGTTTCATTTGTCGCAGTAATAATTTGTGAGTGATATCCCTGCAGGTGGCCGCGGATTTACATTGACTGGCGGCAGCTGTTGTGTGCCCCACGTGACTCTCCCCACTCTCTGCTCTGGTCCGGTAGTGGGGGTAGCGTGCTCGCGCTGCTGCTCACATCTTGCTCCGCGAGCACGTATGTTGTGAAGCCCTGCTGTAAGGTATACTTTAAGGCATGGAACAGCCCATCTTCGAGGCGGTGCAGGCAGTGCGTTATAAAGTGCGGTGGTGTAATTCGCTTCTGTGAGTTCCGCCATTAGCTGGCCACACGCGAGCGGAACTTCTGCGACGGACCAGAAACGCGCGCCAGTTCTGCGGATAATTTTGGAGGACCCTCAGATCTCAAACCGTCGTTTACCACTAAAGTGCATGCCCCGCCCGTCGGATCTACTCTCTCTGATGTGCCCGGAGTCTGGGTTCCTTTGTGTGTGGGGCAAATCGGATGGTTTCCGTGATTCATCCGCGGACCCAGGATTGTGTTGTATGGAAATGAAATGAACGTATGGCATCGTTGGCCGGGAGACCCCTATTCGGGGAAGTTCGGCCGCCAAGTTCAAGTCTTACTTCATTCGATGCCACGTTGGGCGACTTGCGCGCCGGTGATGAGGATAAAATGATGATGACGACAACTCAGCACCCAGTCACCGAGCGGAGAAAATCTCCAATCCGGCCGGGAATCGAATCCGGGACCGCTTGCATGGGAGGCGATCACGTTACCACCCAGCTAAGCAAGCAGACAACTGCGTTGTATGTTGACAGGTCACAGGCCACAGACGACGGATTTCAGGAGATTCGACTGTGTCTCAACGCAAGTACGTTGTAGAGTACGGGGTTTTATAGGCATATTAATATAGTACATTTTCACATTTTGAAACTGGCTTATGTCTTCGCGAGAAAGTATGACCGACATAAGAAATAAAATTGTGGTAGTCGTCGGCAGTTTCTACGCTATGTACTCACACATATCTCTAAAGATAAATGGCACAAAATGAGTGAAATAATGGATTACGGAAGGACAATCTTCCACCCAGATGTGCCTGATTCAGAGTCTCAGAGATATTGAAACTGACGACTTCAAGAACTACTTAAGAATGATTCAGTATAATTTCGGCGCTCTTTTAGGTTGATACTTTAATTTTTGCTAGCACTCAGTAGTTCGTATATAGCGTCTGGCGCAGGAGATTTTACTTTAATACTATTTTTTATTTTCAAAAATGGAGGGCCCCATGCTACAGGAAAAAGGCACTGTAAGGCGTAAAAGCATTTCACCATAGCAAAGATTGACCGACAAGCTTCGATAATTAGCTATCGAGCATTGTTAGGAGGATTAAAAATTCTCAAGGACTGCGGCACAATCGTTGGGGTACGTGATTCCTGAAATGTGCCGGATCATTTACGATACCTTAAGGGATAAATACATTAAGGTAGCCATAAGACATAGTAAAATTTAGAAAGAACAATGCATTTTTACTAAACAATAGACACAGAAATGACAATATACAGGAGTTGGACAAAAATATGGAAAGACAGCAAGAAATGCATGCTTGAACATAAATGTAGATGGTTACCAAGCCTGCAGACGGCGCTGTCGTAATTGACCACGAACGGCACCTATGCAATTTAGAACAGAAAAAACAGCCTTGGTTGCACAAGATAGGTTTATTTAATCTTCACATGTGGCGCGTTTCGTCTGTTCCAGGCATCATCAGACAAGCTCAGTTTATAAAAATCCCAGGCCACTTTTTTCACTGCCCGACTATGCAATTTTCAATTAAAATCACTCCACTCCATTAGTGCTGCGGTGGCACTGGTACAGCAACCGTAATAAATCTTTAGAACAGAAAAACACTTGCAACTTGAAACTTCCTGGCAGATTAAAACTGTGTGTCGGACCGAGACTCGAACTCGGGACCTTTGCCTTTCGCGGGCAAGTGCTCTACCAACTGAACTACCCAAGCACGACTCACGCGCCGTCCTCACAGCTTTAATTCCGCCAGTACCTCGTCTCCTACCTTCCAAACTTCACAGAAGCTGTCCTGCGAACCTTGCAGAACTAGCACTCCTGGAAGAAAGGATATTGAGGAGACATGGCTTAGCCCCAGCTTGGGGGACGTTTCTAGAGTGAAATTTTCACTCTACAGCGGAGTGTCGGCTGATACGAAACGTCCTGGCGTGAGTCGTGCTTGGGTAGCTCAGTTGGTTCACAGTGCGGCTCTCGAAGCCGAGCGAAGCAGACGTGCGGTGTGTGCTCTCCGCTGTCAGAGAGAGCCCGCGCGCCTTGTTTACTTTCTTCGGCCGACACTAAAGTGACGCAGTAGCACTACAAGACCATGGCAAACCGATACAGAAGATCAACCTTGAAATTCACATTTCGGAACGACTTTACCCGACCAAAGGCGCTCGAAGTCGAACGCTTTTTAAAAGAGGAAGCCAAGATCCCGGCTGCCGACATTGTCGGCATTCACTTTTCGATCGTCAGTAGCACGGTTTATGTAAAGCTCATAAACGAAACTACATGCGACAAGGTGCTTCGTGAGATGAAACAAGAACTCCGCTTCTGCCACGCAGATGGCAATGTTGGCAACGTCGAGGTCGGCCATGCCGCAATGGGACTGCGGACTATCCGCATATTCGAACTTCCATTTGACCTCCCGGCGGCAGAAGTTGTAGCGGCGCTCCGCCCCTACGACACGGTACACGAACACGTGGCTGAAAAATGGACCCAGTTTAAGACGTATCCAGTACTCAATGGAGTACGCCAAGTGCGCATAGATCTCCAACGACACGTGCATCCTATCTACAGATAGGAGGATGCCGGGCCATAGTTATTTATGACGGCCAGCCGAAGACGTGTTCCGGATGCGGCAGAGAAGGACACCTTCGTTCCGAGTGCCTCCAGCGTCGGATCACACAACTCCCACCGAAGGACGTTGCACCACCAGCGGCGAAGACTGTTCTACCCGTGACTTACGCGGCGGCGCTCACGACGTTCTCCACGCAACAGACACGGCCGACCGCTTCAGCGGTACAAGAATCACTTTCCACGGACAAAAACCTGGATGATCCGCCGACCTGGCCAGTGGTAGAAAATAGTACTACGACTCTGGAGCTATCGAACGCGACAGACATTGACGCCGGCAAGATGGCAATTGATTCCCTTATTGTACCGACCGAAGCGTTTGTTCCGGCGGAGCGTGAGTCAGTGCCGTCTTCTGACAATGAAGGCCGTGTACGGAAACAGCGATCACCGAAACGCCGAAAGCGCCGTCGTCGGACCGTGTCGGAACACAGCGGTTCGCATTCGGCCGGGGAAGAACAACTGACCTCTCAAGAAGCCAGCCGCGAAGCTGAGGCTGTTTCCACTGACTCCAACCTTGCAGAACAGACAGAAAAACATGCAGCTTTCGAACATCAGCCCATTGACAGAAACAGTGAGCAGCGGGAAGGTACCAGTGCAGGCAGCGAAGTCGCCCGGTCCCTTACTACCAACCATTCCGGGGCTATGGAACATGAACAGACATCCGCGCCCGCTTCGTGGGCCGAGGACGTCGAGACACAAGATCCCGACCCGCGGCCAGCTGAGGCGCCGCCGGATCATGCAGCATAAGCAGCACAAGGAGGACCGCGTTTGGCGGGGGGTGACATCACTTCCGATGTTCGCTTCTCTCCAACTTCAACATGGATAACCTCGCCCAAACAACGCGTTGCCAGGCTTACCGCCTGGAGACAATGAATATCAACATGATCAGTTCTCCTGTCAAGATCCAACTTTTGAAAGAAACCATACGAGCCATGGGAGTTGACTTTGCTTTCCTACAAGAAGTGAAAACGACTGCACTCCCGCACTTTTACGGTTACGCCACACATGTGACGCCCGGTAGCCCTGCAGACACCGGAGTGGCAATATTAGTGCGTGAAGGTATTGAAGTTACCGACGTCACGTTTCTTCCCTCCGCGCGGGGAATAGCATTTACGGCACTCAACACCCGATTCATTAATGTTTACGCGCCGTCGGGTACCACAAGACGTCACGACCGCGCCAGATACTACTCCACAGATTTCGCTCCCCTTTTCCTTGGACGATACGACCACAGCGTCTTCGCCGGCGATTTTAATTGCGTACTTCACCCCAAGGACCAAATCCCACATTACATGCCTTGTCCGGAACTGGGTGCGATGATCCAAGAACTTCACTTGTGCGACACGTGGGAAAAAGTCCACGGTAACCGCTCTGGCCACACTCATCTTACCAGTCATTCGGCCAGCCGACTTGACCGCATATACACTCCTGGAAATTGAAATAAGAACACCGTGCATTCATTGTCCCAGGAAGGGGAAACTTTATTGACACATTCCTGGGGTCAGATACATCACATGATCACACTGACAGAACCATAGGCACATAGACACAGGCAACAGAGCATGCACAATGTCGGCACTAGTACAGTGTATATCCACCTTTCGCAGCAATGCAGGCTGATATTCTACCATGGAGACGATCGTAGAGATGCTGGATGTAGTCCTGTGGAACGGCTTGCCATGCCATTTCCACCTGGCGCCTCAGTTGGACCAGCGTTCGTGCTGGACGTGCAGACCGCGTGAGACGACGCTTCATCCAGTCCCAAACATGCTCAATGGGGGACAGATCCGAAGATCTTGCTGGCCAGGGTAGTTGACTTACACCTTCTAGAGCACGTTGCGTGGCACGGGATACATGCGGACGTGCTTTGTCCTGTTGGAACAGCAAGTTTCCTTGCCGGTCTAGGAATGGTAGAACGATGGGTTCGATGACGGTTTGGATGTACCGTGCACTATTCAGTGTCCCCTCGACGATCACCAGTGGTGTACGGCCAGTGTAGGAGATCGCTCCCCACACCATGATGCCGGGTGTTGGCCCTGTGTGCCTCGGTCGTATGCAGTCCTGATTGTGGCGCTCACCTGCGCGGCGCCAAACACGCATACGACCATCATTGGCACCAAGGCAGAAGCGACTCTCATCGCTGAAGACGACACGTCTCCATTCGTCCCTCCATTCACGCCTGTCGCGACACCACTGGAGGCGGGCTGCACGATGTTGGGGCGTGAGCGGAAGACGGCCTAACGGTGTGCGGGACCGTAGCCCAGCTTCATGGAGACGGTTGCGAATGGTCCTCGCCGATACCCCAGGAGCAACAGTGTCCCTAATTTGCTGGGAAGTGGCGGTGCGGTCCCCTACGGCACTGCGTAGGATCCTACGGTCTTGGCGTGCATCCGTGCGTCGCTGCGGTCCGGTCCCAGGTCGACGGGCACGTGCACCTTCCGCCGACCACTGGCGACAACATCGATGTACTGTGGAGACCTCACGCCCCACGTGTTGAGCAATTCGGCGGTACGTCCACCCGGCCTCCCGCATGCCCACTATACGCCCTCGCTCAAAGTCCGTCAACTGCACATACGGTTCACGTCCACGCTGTCGCGGCATGCTACCAGTGTTAAAGACTGCGATGGAGCTCCGTATGCCACGGCAAACTGGCTGACACTGACTGCGGCGGTGCACAAATGCTGCGCAGCTAGCGCCATTCGACGGCCAACACCGCGGTTCCTGGTGTGTCCGCTGTGCCGTGCGTGTGATCATTGCTTGTACAGCCCTCTCGCAGTGTCCGGAGCAAGTATGGTGGGTCTGACACACCGGTGTCAATGTATTCTTTTTTCCATTTCCAGGAGTGTATGTGTCACAAGATCTCACACAAGGTGTGGTGGACGCCGAATTATGGCCTCAAGCCTATTCCGATCACAGTGCCTATATCTGCACTATACACCTACGCCCCCAACAAGTCTGGCGCAGCAATGGCTTTTGGAAGCTCAACATAACTCATCTCCAGGACCTGGATTGCCGTCGGCAAGTTGCAGCAACGTGGACTGACTGTGAACGCCGTCACCCACGATACACCTCGACCCTGGAGTGGTGGCTCCTCTGTGCCAAACCAGCAATCCGTAGGACACTTATGCGATATGGCAAGGACGTGACTGCGTGGCATCGACAGACCCTCGATTTTTACTACGCGGCACTCAGGGACCTCGACGCCTTACCCCCTTCCCCGGAGAGACAACATGACCAAAGCAGAATCAAGGCTCACATACTATCATTGACGAAGCGTCGACTAGAAGGTGCAGTAGTCCGCTCGCGACGGCACGACCGAACGGTTGCAGAGGAACCCACTATGCACCACGTTGTGGCGGATAAGCGGCGACAACGTCAACATTTAATCACACAACTCAGGACACACGACGGTCGCTTATGTACGACCCAAGCAACCATAGTAAAGGCGGTGGAGGATCATTTTCGTCATCTTTACAAGGAAAGAACCGTCATTGACGAGGCCACTACTGAAGTGTTACAGCAAATAACACGTAATATCGACGAGGCTACCGTGAATGTACTAACAGAGGAAATCTCACTCGAAGAAGTCGAAGACGCCGTGGACAAAGGTGCGGCCAATAAATCTCCTGGACCTGATGGGTTGCCCATCGAATTCTACCGGACTTTCCGTGACATCATGATGCCTCGCTGGGTTATAATGTTCCGCGAACTTATGTCTCCAGACTGTGTTGTGCCGCCAGCGTTTGTAGAAGGTCTCCTCATACCAGTACACAAGCCAGGTGGAGGGCTATCGATTAACGACTATCGGCCGCTTACAATGTTGAACGCCGATTACAAGATTTTCACCAGGATTATGGCGAGCCGTATTAAGACGACTTTGCCGATGATCCTCGCTCCAGAACAGACGTCGCAGGGGGGAGAAGCCAACATACACATGGCCACCGGTGACTGCAGGGACTTAATAGCGATCGCTTCTGCGTGCCGTCTGAGAGCGGCGATCGTCTCCGTCGATTTCAACCGCGCCTTTGATAGAGTGCACCACAACTTCCTCCTACGAGTGATGGACTGTATGGGATTCCCCCCGGCCCTCATCGACACCCTACGGCGTCTATGGACCGCAGCCATCTCACACGTCCAGGTCAATGGAAGGACGGTAGGACCAGTACCCATTAAGAGGTCTCTACGACAGGGTTGTCCCCTTTCTACCTACCTTTATGCAATCGCACTCGAGCCACTCCTGGGGGGCCTTAACCACCGCCTATCTGGTATCACGCTGCGGGACGTCACCTTTCGCTATAGGACATACGCTGACGACCTGCTACTGCTGGTTCGTTCCAATGACGAAGTTCAAAGCGTACTAACCTGGATTGAGCGATACGGACAGGCCGCAGGCAGTCTTCTGGACATCAACAAGTCGGCGGCGTTGGACATTGGGCGTGGTCTCGGACCGGAAGCCTTCGCTCCCCTCCCACCAGTTTCTGATCTGCGATATTTGGGAATCACGTTCAAGAAAGATGTACGTAAAACAGCTGCAGCAAACTACCGACGGTTATTACAGATCATACGCGCAATGGTGCGACAAAAGCTGCTCCGGGACTTGAATCAGCTACAACGTGTTGAATACCTGAACCCCTACGTAGCATCCAAACTCAACCACGTGGCACAGGTCCTCCCACTACCGCTGCAGATAGGTCGCCGGCTTCAGGCGGCCTTCAGTTACTACGTTTCCGCAGGTCATATCTTTAAAGTACGATACGACATTCTTACCCTCCCAGTGCACAAAGGAGGGCTGGGATTGGTCAACGTCAGGGCGAGAGCAGCTGCCCTTTACATGAGCAACATGAGGAAACGATGGAAAAGTCAATATACCTCTCTCACGGGTCGTTTACTACAGGTTCTGATGCCAGCCTCTAACGTCCCGCCGGTGTCGGTTGCGCACGTCGCACCACAGCTTTCCCATGTGTCGACCTTCATTCTTGATTACAGCTATGTCAGCTTGAACCTCTCCGCCACACGTCCACCAAAGGCGAAAGATTTTTATACCAACCTTCTGCGGGCTGTTCACCATAACGTGGTGGAAAACAAGTACCCTACGGTTCACTGGCCAAGAGTGTGGAAAACGATACACCACCACTTTCTGTCATCCACGGTGCGTTCGAAGTGGTATCAGATCGCCAACAAAAAATATGCCACACGCCAGCGACTTCACACTATTGGACTGGCAGACTCCCCTTATTGCCCAGATTGTCACCTTTTGGATACCGATGAACATCGTTTTACTTGCGCATCATCGTCCGGAGTTTGGCGACTAACACAGAAGATATTGGCTTGTTACCTCCGAGTCACACCTGATATGATTGACCCGCAGACCCTACTCTGTCCCGATGAAACTTACTTTCCGGCTGCAAAATATCATGCACTTACATGGTTCAAAGGACTTACCGTCGCCTACATCTTTAGCGACGGAGAGAAAGAGCAGCTTGATTACTGGTGGTTCCTACAAAATGCTCACAATGCCCTCGAACGCACACCGAAATACCGTACGCTCTTCGCAAATTATTTACGCAGCGTTTTCGTTAACCCCCCACTCAGCTGGGGAGTGCCAGGCTGTGGTTAATGTGCTGTGCCGCATCACACTAACGGCTCAACGTTCTGCCTTGTCAGCCATGACCAAAGAAAGAGACAAGCTGCTGCAAGGATACTGTTTTCCTTGAGGCACTAGCGAAGCAGAATGCCTCCGTTGCAGATGCCCTTCAAAGGCGCTATTGGAGATTTCAGATAACGATGGCAAGGCTCCAAGTGGAACCAGTTACATTATTGAAGAACCTTTTAGTTAGAATTACATCAGTGGTTTATATTTTTATTTTTTTGATTACTCTTTTATGCCACCTTTGTTGTTGTAACACTTACTTGTAACACTTAGTTACTAGACTTCTCATTTGTACACGCTCCCTAAATGTAATCATATATAAAAAAAGAAAAAGTGGCAACGGATAGCCCTAACCTTGATTGCCATACCTCCCCTGGTCTATAGGCAGCTCTCTGGGGTGGGTTTCCTCAGGAGCCAACGCCTGAAATGGATCAGATTTTTTTTGTTATAGGATGACAAGTGGCGGTGGCACTTAGGTTTTTTTATTTTTTTATTTATTTTTTTAGTTCCGTTTTCCTAAGGGGCTTTTTAAGGGAAAAAAGTGGTCCAAAAAGGGGGTAGCGTCTAAAAAAAAAAAAGTTGGTAGAGCACTTTCCCGCGAAAGGCAAAAGTCTCGAGTTCCAGTCTCGGTCCAGCACATAGTTTTAATCTGCCAGGAAGTTTCATATCAGCGCACACTCTGCTGTAGAGTGAAAATTTCATTCTAGACACTTGCAACTTGGTTGCACAAGATACGTTTGAAACGTCCCCTTAGAAAAAATTATGAGTGATTGTGCTGGTAAACCCTTTACGTTATTTGATTTTCAAACAGCTGAGCAAAACTGAACGTGCTCAGACATTTCTCTCTTTACTTATTCTGATCATCAATAAACTAACACACAATATTTTTAGCGCAACGCAATCTAACTTTCAAAAATCCCTACAAAAGAATGGCCGTGCCTAACAATAACCTATACCTTTCATGAATTACCTACCTCACAAAAATCTTCGTTACTCGAACTACTGAAAAACAGCGAGCGCGAATACTGCCAGCTAAACAACTACTGAAAGGCACTAACTACTGATAGGCATAGTTAGCAAATGAAAGATTTTGATAGAGAACAAATAATGTATTTACGTTAATAGTGTTCAAAAGTCATTATATATATATATATCAGTTCATGACATCCAGTCTTACAAATTTACTATCTCTGATGGACACACGTCCAGATCATCCGCTCTCAAAACTACGCCATCTCTCTCCCCACATCCACCACTGCTGGCGGCTCACTTCCAATTGCGCAACGGTACGCGCTGTTAACAGCCAACTGCCCAACACTACAATAGCAAATTCCAACAATGCAAACCAGCCACAGGCTGCACACAGCACAGTCAGTGATTTTCATATAGAGCGCTACATGGCGTTACCAACATAAAAACCTAAACAGCCTACTTACAGGTTTACTTAACTTCGCATTTAGTCTTCACTGAAATTGTCTGATGATGCCTAGAACAGGCGAAACGTGTCGCATATATAGATTAAATAAACCTATCTTCTGCAACAAAGATTGTTTTTTCTGTCCTAAAGATATATTACGATTGCTGTACCCATGCCACCGCAGTAGCTTTGGAGTGGAGTGATTTTAATGGCACCTATGCAATGTCCTTCATAAGCTGCAAGTGTCAGTCGTGGTCGCAACAGTGTTCTGTGTAGTTGTGAGTGCGTTATGTCGGACCTGGGTGAATACGAACGTGGGAAATTTTTTGGTGCTCGTATGGTTCAAATGGCTCTAAGCACTATGGGACTTAACATCTGAGGTCATCAGTCCCCTAGACTTAGAACTACTTAAACCTAACTAACCTAAGGACACACATCCATGCCGGAGGCGGAATTCGAACCTGCGACAGTAGCAGCATCGCGGTTCCAGACTGAAGCGCCTAGAACCACTCGGCCACAGGGGCGGTGTTCGTATGGCGGATGCTTCGGTCACAATGACAGCCTAAGTGTTGGTGTTCCAGGAGGCACAGTGTCGAAGGTTTATACAGCCTACAGGAAAGCGAAAAACCACCAGCCGCTAAGGCACAAGGTGGGTGAAAGGCGTGTTGAGGGATCGTACTGGACGGAAATTGAAGATTATTGTGACAAAACATTAGAGGACGACAGCTTCAAAAATCACTGCAGAATTGAGTGTCACACTAGCGAACACTGTCAGCATCTAAACACGACGAAGGGAGCGCCTCCATTAGCAGGGAACTGTAGGGGGAGCTGGAATTCCAAAACCACACATCACTGATGTAGGTGGCCGTAACCGGAAAACGTTGTGCCGAAGCCATAGAACCTGGACTAAAGTCGCATGGTCGGATGAGTCTTGTTTCACACTGCATTCTACTGATGGCCGAATTTATGCCCCAAGAGTGAAACATGGAGGGGTTCGGTGATGACTGGAGCAGCTATGTCGTGATGTTCCATGGGACTCGTTGTTAAACTGCAAGGTTCCATTAATGCCAAGGATTATGTGACCCCTTTGACTGATAAGGCCATCTCATGGTGCAATATTTGCTTCCCAGTGGTGAGGCTGTGCTCCAAGACGACAGGACCTTTGTTCATACATCTCGTGTC
The DNA here is from genome assembly GCF_021461385.2 of Schistocerca piceifrons. Lineage (NCBI taxonomy): Eukaryota > Metazoa > Arthropoda > Insecta > Orthoptera > Acrididae > Schistocerca > Schistocerca piceifrons. The sequence continues at coordinate 662,938,825 of NC_060149.1, forward strand.
GTCCAGGATTGGTTTCATGAGCACGAAGACGAATATCGCATCTCCCCTCGCCATCTCAGTCATCAGCTGTCAATATTATTGAGCCTTTGTAGTGTACTTTGCAGAGAAGGTTGCGTAATCGCTGTGCACCTCCATAAACGTTACCCGAAAGTGCCACTATTTTGCAGGAAGAATGGTATAAGATTCCCTTGTAAACCATACAGGAAATGTATTTGTTGATTCCGAGACGACTGGAAGCTGTTTTGAATGCCAAGGGTTCTCCTACATCGTATTAGGCATGGTAATGTGTTGTGTTTCTGGTTTTCCCGTATTTGTGTCAACCTTCTGTAAGACAAAGAATACACATCCAAGGAGGATGGTATTAACTACTTTCTTCAATAATGTAGAAAATTTGTAAAATAATTAAGTTTGTACCAATTGTAACCCAACAAAATGACGAAAGCAGAACAACATTTTTCGTAGTGGAATAAACTCTGATTTATTCACTGTTCCCCAACACTAGAGTAGTTTTCTGTTGACGAAGAAGTCGATTGTTAAGTATTTGGTGATCCATAAGACGTATTGTGTGAGCCCTGAGTAATTGCGAAGTGGGAACACGCAAACAATTGAGGGCCTGGTGATCTTTACACTTCTGTGTTATCACCGAGTTGTTTTCTCATTCCTCGAGCTATGACTTTTTGAATCAGCACCTCTGCTAGAATTTACTGGGTTTCATCCATTGTATGCAATTTCGCCGAAACGTTTTTCCCAAGAGCACTACAGTCGTCTGTGCTTGCAGGCAGAGTGCTGAGGGCGGCTGTGTATGTATTCATGAGTGCGGCGAGATCTTTTTCTTTCTATTTGCTTTGCTTTTTCTTCGCCTTTGGTTCTTTGAAAAACTGGGAAACAAAAGAAGAACAGATGTGTATGAATCTATAGAATATGTTTTTGAACACATTTCTTGTTTCAGATGCCAAAGACTAAGGAAGAATGGACGAAAGAGGCACGTAAGTTCACGTAGACTTGGCTTGTGAATAAATGTGGACGCTGCATTGACGGGGAACACGTAAGGATTGTGGAATACAAGAAGGTGTGGAGCGTTGTTCTTCAGTTATGAGAAGTTTTGTAGTACTGTTTCCTGCATCTACATGTACACCTACATCTACATCTACAATTCACTATTAATTGCCTGTCAGAGATTTGATCGAACGACCTTCAAGCGATTTCTCTACCTTTCCACACCCTAACAGCGCGCGGAAAAAACGAAAATTTTAATCTTTCTGTGCGAGCTCTGATTTCTCTTGTTTTATTAGGATGATCGTTTCTTTCTACGTAGGAGGGTGCCAACCAAATATTTTTACAATCTGAGGAGAAAGTTTGTGATGTTTCTGCAAAGAAAACCGCCTTTGTTTTAATGATTGCCGCCCTAACTTGCGTATCATATCCGTGGCACTCTTCCCGTATTTCGTGATAATACAGGCTGCCCTTGTTTGAACTTTTTCGATGTTCTCCGTCAATCCCATCTGATGGGGATCCCACTCCACCCGTCATACCCCAGAACAGGGCGAACAAGCCTAATGTAAGCAGTCAGTAGACCTGTTGAATTTTCTAACTAATCTGCTGAAAATCGCATTTTTTGTTTTGCTTTCCTCACAACACTTACGTGATCGTTCCAATTTCAGTTATTCATAATTGTAATCCCTAAGTATTTAGCTGTATTTTCCCCCTTTAGATTTGTGTGATTTATCGTGTAACCGAAATCTGGTGGATTCGTTTTAGTGCTCATGTCTATGTCTTCATATTTTTCCATATTTACAGTCACCTGCCACTTTTCGTACCGTACAAATACCTTATCTAAATCACTTTGCAATTGGTTTTGATCGTCTGATGACTTTACAAGACTGTAAATGACAGCATCATCTGCAAACAGTGAAGAGAGCTACTCAGGTTGTCTCCTAAATTGTTTATGTAGATCAGGAACAACAGAGGGCCTGAAAGACTTCCTTGGGGAACACCATATGTTACTTCTGTGTTATTCGATGACTTCTCGTCAGTTACCACTAACTATGACCTTTCTGATAGGAAATCACGAACCTAGCCCCACATCTGAGACGCAATTTTAATAGAAATCGCTTGTGAGGAACGGTGTCAAAAGCCTTCTGGAAACCTAAAAATATGGAATCAATTTAACACCCCTGTCGATAACGATCATTACTGCGTGAGAATAAGGAGAAAGTTGTGTTTCACAAGAACGATATTTTCTGTATCCGTATTGGCTGTTTATCAATAAATCGTTTTCTGCGAGGTAATTCATAATGTTCGAGTAGGGTATATGTTCCAAAATCCTACCGCAGTTCGACGCTAACGCTGGCTGTGGGTGAACTTTTGTTGACGTGGGAAAATATGGAAGATTAACGGATGAAAGTGTCGCTGAAGCTTACAAACGGGAATATTAAATTTACCAGCTAACGAAAAGACAGACGAAGGATAAAACTTCTCATTTTCCTAAGACGCAGAATTTGCTTTGCATATCAGCCTTAAAAGACTTGTTTTCAACTACAGATTCTCGCGTGCGTGGAAGGTTGTAGAAAATGATTGTGGTCTGGCCTCTAGGTCTCGTACCCACGCACGAGCATTAGCATCGAACTTCAAAATATTAAGTATGTTATTTTGGCCATTTGCACATTGCGTAAAGTTTTGGCTCGTTCACAGACTGCTGATCGAAAAAAATCCAGTCATTTATGCAGTAGACCCTGCATCGTGTAGGCCTGACAATGAAAACGAATCTATAGTACCCTTACGGACCTCCCCAGAGCTCAATTACCTCCTTTGGAGGATATGAACAACCGATAGCAGAACCTGTTTTTTTATAATAGTGAAGGAAAAGTGTCTTGGCAGGGTGAAATGACAGACAAAAAAACTTAATTTTGCACTTTCCTAGTTGTTTGTTATTAATAAACTAACTAAAAGAATGTCTCTAGTTTAACACCGCTCGTGGTTGCAGATGCAAAGTAAGTTTGTGGACATAATGTAGTGCATTTCAGAAACAAACTGGCTTTAATGAAATACTCATTACCTGATCATGTTTAGCTGTCTGCTACTGTTACCTACTTCCTTCATTTCTGCTGCCTGGAAGTGACTCATCAAAATCAAATTCAAACTCTCTTTCCTTTCTCTCTATACTGCATTCTCAAACGTCGGCACTCTTGTGAGGACTATGAAGGTTTGATATGCTCGAGAGGGCGTTCTTGATCTTTTGTAAAATGCAGCATCTCCTAATACCTGTAAAGTACGAAGCAAGACAGTTTTGCGCTATACGATAGTGAACTTTTTATTGGTACTCACTATAATGTTGGTTTATGCAGTTCATACTTCCTTTTTGTACTTCTTTCAGAGGCTTCCACTTTTCTTAACTCTTTTCTGTAACTTGATCTCAAGTTCTGTATCTTCTTCTTCTTATAAATAAGTATTGCAGAATGGTCCACTGTTAGAGTATCGTCTACACAAGTTTCAACCATCTCTCCGTACGCCCTACTTTTATGCTTATTAGCGTAATTTTCGTAGTTGATTTTCCACAAACAAATTCTTTCGCGGTACAATGTAATAAGTCTTTCTATGTGCTCATTGGTCCACTCCTTCGCCATACATGAAGCAACTAGAACTTGCTGCTACGTGAAAACCGTAAGACAATTCAAGGATTTCCTGAACGTGGTCCTCCGCAAAAATTCGCACTGATTGCTCAGCTAGTGATACCGGGTCGCCAGTTCCGAAGACTGCAGTGGATTGCCTGAAGGTCCTGCCTCCACTAACACTCAAGGTCGGAAGGTGTTCCAGAATCCGTCGGAAATATGCGTCGCCCGTCGTATGAATCCGCTATTCGTGGGAAGCCACCTCCATAGAGTCAATTTGTGGTGTTTGTGGCGCGTTGCGGCTCATGGTTTGATGTTCGCATAGAATTACAGCAACTGCTGTAGCTGCGCGTCTCGGAAGACAGGCAGGAGGTACCCCACTCCACAATGACAGATGGTCAACGTAGCTGGATCCGGAGTGAAGGCAGGAGACTTTGTCCTCGAGCTACTTACTACAAACTGTAGGAACTCTCTCCCGAAACTGGCGGGAAGATGTATGGCTTCAAATAATAATAATAATACGTAACTTATTGAACATGTAACTCGCTATCGAACGGACCACATACATTTCTGCAGTTGAAAGTGTTGAAAATGTCAAGCTTGCCTCGGGAGACGTTAGATTTGATATTAAAATACTCGCAAGAATACACAATGAAATTGTGTCTAAAATTTGCAGTGCTCGATGGTATGATTAGGCATCGCGATCATTACATTCATTCAACGATTTCGACCAGCTCTCATGCGGAGCTGATTTTACCACATCTCGGCAGATGTAAGTGTCCCTTATTTCATTTGGACAAATAAATAAGGTGACATACTTTTCCTTTTTAAAAAAGTTAAAGACTTTGAATATTAATAAAGTGACAGTAGTACCGGTCCCAACGACCACACTGATTTTCACTGCTGAAAGACACTTACAAGCCGCGACGTACGCGGAAGCATTTCTTTGGAGCCAACGAGAAATACTGAGAAGACAGGAGGTAACAGGCCTCTCCTGAAACAATCAGTGAACCACCGAGTGCAGATTTACTCTCGCAATTCATCCAACGTACCCCACTATAAGCAGCTCCGCATAGAGAACAACTTACGGAGTTATCATATTTAGATGCAGTAATTTATCGCAGGAGGACGATTCCTTATTCGACCTTTTTTTTCAATATAACACAGGAAAGAAACCCTGAAAATTACTCTACTGGAGAAACTTGTAGAAGGTAATGGATGTAACATCAGATAGGTGAGCCATAGTGTACCAATTGACTCGCCTTTAACTGATGCACAACAACAATAACCTGCTCGCCATGAGACACAGAAGCCATCGCTGTCCAAGTGAACCTTTGCTCATTTAATATCACAGGACACAGACATAACCATGACCACAGGCATACCCTCATTGGGAACTCGAAGCATGGAAAAAGTTCTTCATCGGATTCGGTGTGTCATGTAGCGTAGCCGCCGTCATCTCTAATCCACTTTCTTGTGAGTGTGCACGTTGCAGTATCACTTTTCAATTAGTGAACAGTGGAACTCGAGTAAGATTCAAACCGCACTCTTATCGTGATGTGGTACATCACGTGGCCGAGGTCTCCGCGCAGTTGTGGAAAAGAATAAGATCAATGGGCAGACTATATGTAGGCTTTCACGCCATTAACACCAGAGACTATATCGTGGTACCTCGCTGCCATAACTGTGGCGACCTGGACCACATTCTGAGGCACTGCACCAGGGGGTCGGCCTGCTCCAGGTGTGGCGACAGTGGACACAACCGCAAGGAATGTAACGCAACAGGGGTCTGCATTCCGTGTCAAAATCGTGGGAAGAAATCCTGTGGTGCCACGGGACGGAACTGCCCCACTTACCGGATGCTACAACAACGCCTCATTTCCAGAATCGACTATGGCTGAGCAGGGCTCAGTTAACAGGATGCTTAAACACAAGTCCCCGAGTAAAAGAAGGAGGGATGCTGTGAGGGCTAATAGATTTAGGGAATTTTTAAGGTCGCTTTCGGGCACCGAAAAAATTATGACGGTAGAGAAAGAAATTCAAACAGATCCCTTTATGGTGGACAGATGTATGCAAACTGATTTCCCGGAAAAGAACACAGCTCCCCCTTCCCCAAACCGGGGAGAAAGGCCGAATAAAGATCTACAACGGCAGAAGCATCCTGTGGTGGTGGCGGCCTCCCTGGCCCCTACTCACGAACCCAAACATACCAAACGACAACCACTCCAAGAAAGTACAGTTACAAGCACCAGTGCAAACCTTACTGTGGCAGATACCCCAGTAATCAGGCTACCGCCTGTAGACCCGGTTAGGGTGTATCCCAACATTGAATTTACAATGCAACTGGCAAGATTGGAGCAGCCGGCTATCCTGACCACTGCCTTACGACATGTGGTCCGGGTAGGACATGAAGAGGGAAGAAAGGTCACCTTCTCGGTAATGGAGGCTGTAGACAGAATACAACTAAAGTCAGTGAACCTTCCCACCGACTTCGGAGCCCTGCGAGACTTACTCAAGAAAGTGTTTGAGAGACGTGAGGAGAAATTTGACTTGAACGACATCTACATTCAATCAGTCCTAGCTCACGGACGAATCACCTTTGATTGGAGTAAGACTTGGCCTGACGATAGAATGCATACTTACTTCCCATCATGACTAAACTAACTGTTGGACAACTAAACACGCATACCAGCAGACTTGTGATGCAGGAGCTCGGAAGGGAGGTGGAGGAGAAGAGGCTTGACGTACTCTGCTTACAGGAGCCGTACTCTCAAGCTGGGAAACTTTCATTTGCAGCTGCTACATGGCAAATAGCTAGTAGTGGGGACGCCCCCAAAGCGGCAATTGTCATTACAAACCAGTCACTACGTGTAACAACACTTGCACAATTTTCCACCAGTCACTTGCAACGTCGTGGAGATACAGGCTCCCATGGGAATCATAACCTTCATAAACATGTATTTCCAATATGGAGATAATATAGAACAACATCTAGATCATCTAACAAGAGTAGCCACGGCGCTGCGGGGACGCAAACTGGTTATAACAGCCGACATAAATGCAAAATCCCCCCTATGGTACAGTGGCACAAGAGATGAAAACGGCGAAAAAGTGGAGGATATGATTATGGCTTTACAACTTGTAGTTGCAAATAGACCTGGCAACCCTCCCACCTATGCGGCGGGAGGGGGCCTCGGCACCAATATAGATGTAACGCCAGTTACACCAAATACTGCCAACATCATCCAGAACTGGGAAGTCAAAGAGAACGCTACAACAAGTGACCATAATCTTATTACGTTTAGCTTAGGAAATAGAGGGTGCCACTGGGCCATGGGGTGGGAGCTGCAACTGAACTTCAAGAGAGCTGACTGGGAGAGACTAGCGAGAGAGTGCGACATTCCTCCGCTACCAGAAGGTGACGCACAACAGGACCTGGACATAGACAAACGGGCTGAAGAACTGGTGGGCGCAGTTACCAGAGCGGTAAAGGCAGCTGTTCCAACCAGGAGGAGGGCCATGGCGGCCTCCCCGTCACCATGGTCAGCTGAACTTGAGGAAATGCGTCAGTCTGTCAGAAGGCTGAGGAGGCACTACCAGCGCCGTGTCGTCTGGTGGGAAAAGCAAAGATGGTTACTGCAATACCGGGAGGCAAAAGAGAAATTTCAAAAAGAACTGAAAGAGGTCAGAATACGCAGTTGGGAAAGATTTGTGCTGGACCAGTTGGTCTTGGATCCATGGGGAGTACCCTACAAATTAGTAAGGGAAAAGATCCGTTCCCCAATGATGCTATCAACGGTCAGGCACGGGGATGGGATGACGGAGTCCTGGCAGGAGACTGCCGAGGTCCTTCTCCGATCCTTGCTGCCTGATGACGATGAGGCCAGCGATACGGAAGGCCAGTCCCAGCTGCGAAATCAAGATCTGGACAGAATAGCTAACAACAGGGCAGTCTACCCCTTCTCTGAAGAGGAGGTGGCTGGCCACATTAAAGCACTAAAAACAGGGAAAGCCCCCGGCCCAGACGGCATTGTGGCGGAGGTGGTGCAGTTCCTGGCACCCCAACTGGTGGCGCCACTAACCCAGCTATATAATGAGTGCCTAAGACAGGGAAAATTCCCGAAAATCTGGAAAGAGGCAAACGTTGTGATCACCAAAAAGGGACCCGACAAGGACCTAGCGGATGTCAAGTCCTATAGACCGATCTGCCTACTGGACATCTTTGGGAAATTACTTGAGAAATTGCTAGCTGACAGACTGACTGCAGACCGAGTGCTGTGCGGGATGAGTGGCAGGCAGTTCGGCTCCAGGCCGGGGCGATCGGCAACTGATGCGATCGCTCTGGCGGCTGAGGTCTGCGGCTCTACCCCATACAAGTACGTTGTTGGCATCATGGTTGACATCAGTGGCGCCTTTGACAACCTGTGGTGGCCTTCGCTCTTCTCCTGCTTGCGGGAGAAGGAGTGTCCAGGGTCGCTATATGGTTGCCTGAGGAGCTATTGTGAAGGGCGGGAGGTCTGGCTATCATCCCCTAGCGGTAGAGTAGGAAAAACTATAACTAAGGGATGTCCCCAGGGTTCCGTCTTAGGTCCCCTCTTCTGGGACATCCATATGGAACCGCTTTTAGATAGTTTGCAGCAGAGTGAAGAAGTGCTAGAGGTGATAGCCTACGCAGATGACCTCCTTCTGCTGGTCGGCGGCCGTAGCCGCGAAGACATCGAGCCAAAAATTGACAGAGCTATGACCAAATTACAACTGTGGTGTACAAATACTAAGATGACGATCTCACCAACAAAATCGACGTACTTATTACTGAAGGGACAGCTGGTAAGGAACCCTACAGTCAGAATCGGAGGCTCACCAGTTATAAGACGACAAGAGACTCGCTACTTGGGAGTCATCATCGATGAAAGGTGGAACTTTGGAAGGCACATTGAGTCCGTAACCCAAAAAGCACTACAAGTACTAAACAACCTCACTTCCATAGGCCACAAACGATTTCACCTTCCACCACATCTAATCAAGCTGTATCATAATAGTATATTAACGTAAATAGTGGGTTACGGATCCGGAGTCTGGGCACATAGGCTCAAGAGGGTGGTGCCTGCCATGGCAGTGAGAAGAGTCCAAAGAAACATGCTATTAAGATCTATAGGGGCGTACAGAACATCCCCAGGAAGTGCACTATTAATAATAATGGGGCTTTGTCCTCTAGATATAAAAATACGGGAGCAAGCAGCATGGTACTTGGTTAAGAAGGGGAACAACACGAAAATAGAGAATATCCTGGGAGCATTGGTGAGGGACAAGAGAGAAATACGCAGAAGGGATGAGAACTTATGGCAGCAGTCTTGGGAAACGGAAGAAACTGGCAGAAGAACCTTTGGGTTCCTGCCAAATGTAAAAGAAAGGTTAGAGATGAAGTACTTCGAGCCAACGCGGGGTCTAATACACTTTCTCACTGGTCATGGGCCCTACCCGACATACTTGTGTCGGTTTGGGAAAAAGGCTACACCCGAGTGTGACTGTGGCGTTTCGGAGGGCACTCCCGACCATGTGGTTTACGAGTGCCCCCTTTTCGATGATGTAGCAGTGACACTAAGACAACAGCTTCCACATAACAATACATATGACCTATTAAGACATGAAGAAACTTTTGAAACTTTAAATAGACTGGCAAACGAGGTATCACGGAAAGTACTGACAGCATACTTGAGGGACTTTCACGACTAATGACAAATACCGAACGTGTCCAATTACCCTGATCCCATACCGCCTGTGCGTGGACAGGTCGACTTTTCAGTTGCAATCCGCCACGTGCAGGACTAGGGGGACCGGGGTACACTAATCTAGACCAAAAGCACCGGAATTGACGAAGGTTAGTACAGTAGTTGTAGCTTTAGATATAGATATTAAATTAGGAACCTGCAGCGACAAACAATCTTGGCCTGCCCAGTGTCAGGGGCACGCTCATCGGGATTAGCTCGATGAGCAGGGCCTAAAGTAGTAGGTTTATATCTACGCTGGCACTTCTGTAACGCTGCAGGCAGTTAGGAATTAACAAGTACGTAAGAAAACTAACAATTAGCAAGTAGTATAGATTAATAGCTGTAGTCTGCCTATTACCCTGTATTGTATCCTGTCTGTAGCTCACAATAATAAACATAGTACCATTGTAATAATAATGAAAATAGCTGCTGAATATATAACATTGTAGTATTGTTATGACCCACTAATCATTAATGTGGTGGGTTCCTTTTGTATAAATATTATAGATGTTGAAATAAAGATTTTTTTTAAAAAAAAACCACTCTTGCCACTGGGATTTACGTTTTCCTTTGCTTCCCTCTGGACGGTTCCTTTGAATATCACCAAGGCGATTTTCTTCTGAACCTTTGCACATTCCCAGCTTGTTCTCTTCCCCTAACGACTTCATCGGCAACGGGAAATTGAGTTCCTTGTTCCTTTACAAAGTCGGTAGTGGAAGAAGGAAGGAAATACATCGTACCGTTTACTTTTCTTACAAACTGCCGGAAATTTCTAGCCAATATCAGGTCAGTTTCACAAACCGCGCAGTGACCAGTTGTGAGCTACATACCTTCTACACTTAAAATAAATCTTGAGTAAATTTCTCAAGTTAGAAAACTAAATAGACGTGTTTACTGGACAGTCAAGACTTCCGATGACAGCAACAATCACTCAGATAACGGCCTTTCTTGCTGTTGTCACTGCGCATGCACAAAAGCTTACATTTATTCATATAGCCATCTATTCAGTTATTTCCGCTCTATCCTATATTGTCTATTTGAAATACAGTGAGGTGGCTAAAGTTATGGGGTAGCGGTATGCACATATACAAACTGCAGCAGTATCGCGTACACAAGGTATGAAAGCGCATTGGCGGAGCAGTCATTCGTACTCAGGTGAATCATGCGAAAAGCTTTCTGACGTGAGTGTGGCCGCACGGTGGGAATTAACAGACTTTGAACGCGGAATGGTAGTTGAAGCTAGACGCATGGACAAACCATTTCGGAAATCGTTAGGGAATTCAATATCCCGAGGTCTACCTTGTCAATACCAAATTACCTGCCACCACGGACAATGCAGTGCCCCACGGCTCTCACTTAACGACCGAGAGCAGCGGCGTTTGTGTAGAGTTGTTAGTGCTAACAGACAAGCAACACTGCGTGAAATAACCTCAGACATCAATGTGGGAATACGGCGAACGTGTCCGTTAGGACAGCCCGGCGATATTTGGCGTTAATTGACTATGGCAGCAGACGATCGACGCGCATGCCTTTGTTAATAGCACTACATCGCCTGCAGCGCCTCTCCTGAGCACGTGACCATAATGTTTGGACCCTAGACTACTGAAAACGACTGGAAAATTGTTGCCTGGTCACATAAGTCCCTATTTCACTCGTTAAGAGCTGACGGTAGCGTTCGAGCGTGGCGCAGACCGCACGAAGCCATGAACACAAGTTGACAACAAGGCACTGTGCAAGCTGGTGATGGTTCCGTAATGACATGGGCTGTGTTTATATGGAATGGACTGGATCCTCTCATCCAAATGAATCGATTATTGACAGGAAACGATTATGTTCGGCTACTTGGAGACCATTAGCAGCGAAGAACGATGGAATTTTTGCAAATGACAGTGCCCCATGTCACCAAGCCACAATTGTTCGCAATTGGTTTGAAGAACATTCTGGACAATTCGAGCAAATGATTAGGCCACCCCATCGAATATTTATGGTACATTCTCAAGAGGTCAGTTCGTGCACAAAATCCTGCTCTGGCAACACTTCCGCATTTATGGACGGCTATTCATGGATGGCTAAATAACATTTCTACGGGGGCATCCAATGACTTATTGAGTCCATGTCACGTGGAGCTGCTGCACTACGCCGGTCCAACACGATATTAAGAGGTATTCCATACGTGTGTCCCTGAGAGTACAGACCCTCGAAATTTATCCAGCAGCGACTTGTCAGGAGACTGTCGCCTGTCTCTCAACAATGCCCACATGAGTTCACTGAATAACTGTGCAGCTCTTCTCGAATATAAGATACTTGCATGTAAAACTCGTGGCACTATGTTTCCCTGTACTTTTCTTTGCCTTCCTACGAGACTACTTAAAGAGGGCCACAAACACAAAGACAATGATTCACCAGTTTTTGAATTTGCACTGAAAATTTTTAAACCATCACTTTCGTCTGGAGAACTTAGATATCTCAATTGGAGCAATGGTTAAAGATCTGTTCGCACTGGAGTTACGCATGTGATATCCTTTGTAATGCGCCACGCGCCCCGGAATTTAAATCTTCCACTCGCTCTACCTATAACTGATTTCACAGCCTTTCATTACGTGACTTCTAGCTATTTAAGCAGTGTAACTAAGGAAGCTGGTTTGAATACTAAGGAATTTGTTATTCTATAAAACGCATTAGCTGTCATTTACTGCAGTCGTAGAGCGCCATTTATTACGAATTTGAACTTTCACACTGAGGAAGATAGTTCAGTGGATAAAGAGCGAGTCTTGCGCTCAAATCCCCGTCCGACCATCCAGATCTACATTATCTCTGGGTTCCCTAAAGGCTTTTTAAGATGGATACGGTCGACTTCATTCCCCCTCTTGTAACATGGTTTATGCTTATATATTACGATATTTCTGGAGACCTAAAATCTCCTCTGTAGAACTCAACCTGGGTTTCGAAAACAACGATCGTGTGAAACCCAGCTTGAGATCCAGAAATTAGTAGATACCGTGGCCCAGGTTGATGGCGTGTGCTTGATTCCGGAATACATTCGACAGTTCCGCACTGTCACCCAGAGAACAAAACACGAGCGTACGAAATATCAAACCTGCTGTATTATTGGACTGAAGAGTTCACAGTAAACAGAATACAACATCTTATTCTCAACGGAGAGAAATCTTAAAACGTAAAAGTGACTTCGAGCGTACCGAAAGGGAGTGCTATAAGACCATTACTTTCCAAAATATCTATAAATCGCCGAGTGGGTGACGTCGAAAGTTATATGACGCTGCTCGCGGATGTTACAGTTGTATTCAGAGAACTCGCAACGCCAGGCAATCGCAGAGAAATGCAGTAAGACCTGAAGAGAATCGACGCTTCGTGCAGGGATTAGCAGTTGACCCTAAACTTAAGCAAATGTAAAGTATTGCGCATAATAGGCAGAAAGACGTCTTATTGAATGTTTACACAGTTGCGCAACAATTACTGGAAGCGGACATATCCATAAAATACCTAGGAGTATGCGTAAGGTGTGTGTGTTCAAATGTGTGTGAGTTCTTAAGGGAGCAAACTGCAGAGGTCATCGGCCCCTAGATTTACACACTACTGAAACTAACTTATGCTAAGAACAACACACAGACGGATGCCCGAGGGAGGACTCGAACCTCCGACGGGAGGGGCCGCGCAGTCAGTGACATGGCGCCTCTAACCGCGCGGCCACTCCGCGTGGCTCGTAAGGAGTGATCTGAAGTGGAACAACCACATAAACCTAATCGCAGGTAAAGCAAATAACACACTGAGATTTATTGGAACAATCCTCAGAAAAAGCAGTCCACGCACGTAGGAGATAGCTTACAAAACTATTGTTCGACCAATACTTGAATATTTCACGTCAGCATGGGATCCGTGCCTGATAAGATCAATAGAGGAAATGAAATAGAGAAGATACAAAGAAGAGCAGTGCTTTTTGTTGCAGGTTCATTCGGTAGGCGCGAAAGCGTCATGGAGATGCTCCTACGTGTATCTCGAGAAAATACAATGAAGAGAAAATGAGAGTGAATTCACGCGGAGTCTTACTAGCAAACGTTTTTTCCCGCTAACCATTTACGGCTGATACGTGAAAAGGTAGAAGTGGCAGTGGTACACAAGTACCCCCCGCCACACACCGTAAGGTAGCGTACTGAGTATATATGTAGATTTCTGCCCTATCCAAAATTTTCGCTTTTCTAGTGACCTCGTCGTCGATGGGGCGTTAAACCTCAGTTTTCCATCTTTTCATTTTTGAACTTCGTCAATAACGCTGGGGATTTCCTTGCAATTGTCCAGCGATGGTATTTTCATGTAGACAACGGCATTGTCCGCGAACCATCTGAGTGTAGTATTCGGTATATCACTCCTTCTGCAGGTAATGTGAACTCTGTTTGGGCGCGCAGTGAGCAGGATCGCTGCTGGTGACTCCGTCGTGCTTCGAAGTATCCCCAATAAGACATTATCACGCGCAAATTCATCGTAACGAAGAATTCGCAGAGATGACTGTCTATGACGGTCTGATATGTCCTCCTGAAATGAGGAGCGGATACCTTCCGCTGCTACTTAGTTAACCTCTCTTTTTTCTCGCCAGCACGCGAACATGGTGACAACTTTTAGCAGAGATTCTTATGGCGTGTGTCTACTTTTTACTCGCGCAAGTTACTGCTGGAAGCAGTTTTTGAGGTGTTTACATTAGAACAAAAACTTGCGCAAGTCGCTTGGGCAAGTTAATTTCAGGAACTTGTTGTAAGCACTGCAGAAATGGTTTCACCAGAGTCGCGGCATAGCTCACAGCGTCGTGCTCGAAATCCAGAGCAGGAGCCACCGCTGTTGCATTGTTATTAATGAAGAAAAAACGCGATGAAAAACAAAAAGTTAACAAAAAGATAAGGTTGCTTGGAGAAATGGAAACAGAAGTGTACATATTTAAGTTATCAAGAAATGAGTGAACTAAAATGAGAGAATTTCGATCAGATTAAAAACCTGCTGAGAACGTCGTACGTAAGATCTCTTGTCCATTCTACAATCAAATATTCAGAAACAGACTGCAAAAGTACAGCAAGCTGTACCACAAAGACATCGCCTTTTAATTACTCTTCCATTTCTGCAAACATTTTTTATTACTTTTATCACAAATGTAATACCTTATCTGTTCGCTACCATTTAAAAAAATGGCTAAAATTTAAAGACGTCTGTACCCCCATTCTACCTCGCCATCAGGTGAAATAAAGTAATCGGTAAATTCATACCGTACTCCCTTAGATGACAGTGGCCAGTTATATGGTTAGGTGTTCCAAAGGTAGATTTGTTTCGGCTGATCTGTCTTTCTGCCATTCCCTTTTCGACACTGACAGTTTTGTACCTGTATGGAGCAAACAAAACTTCTGCAAGTTTGGAGAAAACTTAACAGCAACTGCCAAGTTCGACAAGTACTTGCAGCAAGATGCAATAAACTGTTTCCACTAACTTGCGAAAGCATCCACATCAAAGAACTTGCAGAAGAAGCTTTTCAGCAAATCACTTACGGAAGTTTACTTACTGAATACAGGAAGCAAAAGGATTGTCTCTAACTTTTATTAATCAATAAAATTCTGGCTGCGAATGTTTAACAACGCTTTGCTAAACGTCGTTGCACGCTAAATGTTGGTTGCTTTGCCTGTTTCTTCCAGACCGTATGAAATGTTTAAGCATATATACACATGTAACTTCTCTGCATGAGATAAAGTTAACCCCGAATTTATCTCCACTCTTGGTTTCTTGTTGTCATCTCTCAGTAATGTATTGTACGAGGCGTATTCCGAAAGTAAGGTCTAATCAGTCGCGAAATTGAAACCACAGTGAAAATCCGACAAATCTTTTCATAGGCATGGACAGTGTCTCTCGTATGCCTGTTAATCGCGTCACGTCTGTCTTTTTAGTTCTGAGCGCACAGTGAGCACGTAAAGATGCCTACAAAACATTGTCTCCCACCAAGAATGAGTGCCCGTGAGGGATTTCGCTTGATTCGATGCAGCCAACACAACTGTCAAGCATTTTCTTTTTCATAACAGTTCTCGGCCGCACGTTGCAGGGGCAATGAGAATGTCCCTGCAGCGTTTTCGATGGGAAGTGTTTGATCGCCCTCAATACAGTCCAGACTTTGCTCCCTCTCATTTTCATCTCTTCTGACATGAACCGCTGGATATGAAGTCAACGTGTTGGCACAGACAACGAACTGCAGATCAGCGTAGAGAATCGCATAAAAGTGCAGGTGGCCTTCAATGACGAGGGTATTGAACAGTTACTACAACGCTACGACAAATGTCTCAGACGGAGCGGCGACTATGTAGAGGCGTTGCTGGAAGGTGTGACTAACTATTGCAAATAAAACCCTTTTGATCTTCACAGTGGTTTCCATTTCGCGACCGATCGAACCTTACTTTCAGAATACGGCTCGTAAAATGGGCAACTATTCCCTTTGGTCGTAGGAACGCGAAGGGTTTGAGTAGGTTTATCTCCGTCACCCTTGTTTGTAAGAAGTAGCCTTTCGACCTGGCGCGAGAATCACTAACTGAACGCATCCGAGTAGTCATAGATCCATATCGCGTGTCACTGACGGCTAGGTCGGAAATGGTGGCTTCGTTAAATGCCGCGATTGTCCTTTTAGAAAGAACGCGCAAAGTTCTCCTTTCCCGGCCTTCAATCCGAGCTTGTGGTCGTCTCGAATGCCCTCAATTTCTATATGACTTCAAATCCCAATCTATCTATGCTTTTCTCGAGGGGAATTAGGGACCTTCTGCTGTAATTTAGTTATTCGCGAGAAGGAAACGGGTAACTACTGAACACGCCGGAAGGTCCCACAAGCATTTGCATCAGTATACCTAACGGTGCGTAGCTGAACCATGCTCCATTAACAGGTGGTGTGCGTGGAGTATTTCTCTACTTTCACCGCGAGGATCCTTATCCAGATACCTGTCGACTCGGCTTCTGTTACGCGATCTTGACATCGTTCGTGGTTCGCACCGCGTTTGTTTGCTTGTTTGTTTGTTTCTTTCTTTCTATTAGCAGCTTCCATCGGTGATTATTGAGCATTTCTGTAACGCTTTGTCTCTGAGAAATTCTTCTGTCGCGAGAAATTTTGCTGTGGCACTAACAATCAACTGAATAACTCTGGCATTCGCTGCATGACGGTGAAAACCGATCATTCACGATAGTCTAGCCCCTAGCGAGTTTCAGAGTCGCAACTGCGTACTGATGCGAATGATAGCGCAATCGCCGGTTTCGGAGAAAGAGGTAAGGAGCGTAGCTGTAAATAAAGATCCTCAGCTGGCCCGTTATAGAGACGTATCAATTCAATATCAGTTTGAAGGAAAGCGGAACGTGTAATGGATAGTGACCAGTAGCAAGTGTACCCAGATTCATTTGACGTTAAATCTCAGAACTATTTCGCCATTCACCGTGATGCAATAAATGATAGAGCGACAACAGCTCTGCCAAATTGATAGATAAGTTTCATCTTTGACAGACAACATGACAGTTAAGTTTTAAATCTGAGAAGGACTATCTCTGTTGATCACGCCCGCTTTTCACGGTATCTGTGCCGTTTTCTGACAGTCGACAAGAATCGGTAGAGCCAGAACCTCTGAAGATACCCAGCGTAGTTCTGGATAAAGCCTCAGGAACAAAGAATTTCATGGACCTCGCCATACAACCCGGAGGATTCACTGGTGGCTGATACAAACGGTGATGAAAGTCTTCACTGTATAAACTAACATGATTTGCCGCCACTCCCCCACCCCTTCCCCCCAACACTTGTCTTCAGTGCGAAAGGTATAGCCGCTAACGCAAAGCAAGACCGGTAACTTGTGAAGACGCTTGATGATCACACAAGTGCATTTCGTGAAGGAAGCAGCTGCTGCACGTGTTACTGATTGTAAGTTACGCTGGGTCTGCACCGACCGCAGGTAAGGAAACGCGCCAGTGGCACTGCGGGAACTCGATACAGTTATCAGAGAAGCAAACGCGGCAACAGTGCTCGACTGCGCGACAGTACTCGACAATTAGTGGCGATGCGGCAACGTGTGGCTGCGGCGGCGGCAGGAGCGAGCGCGGCGGCGCGGAGCGCGCAAGCGCATTGGCAGGGGCGGGGCTACGAGGCGGAGCTACGCAGGCGCTCGCACCACATCTTGAGGGGGTGGGGGGGACCAGCAGAGGGGGCAGCTGCCCGAGCCGCCGCCCGGGAGTCGCCCGAGAGAGCTCGCGCCGAGCGGTACTCTGCGCACGCTGCGCCTCCTTGCCAACACATCGATTACAAAGCGCACATTAATTGGCGGTGCGCTTCGCGTGTGCCCGTGTATTTTGTGGTGCTAGTGCGACCTGCGACGGGAGTGAGTTCTCACGTGTGTATACTGTGTGCTATTACAGCTCGTGTGCGACGCAGAGGAGCGGCGGTTGGCGTGCAGCCGGCGGCGCACGGTGAATGATTCCGCCGCCAGCACGGCGCAACGCTGGAAGACGGGTCGTTGCCGTGTCTCTACTCGCCGACGCGGGCGAGGTGTTGTGCTCGTCGCCAGGTACGTGGCGCTGCGCTCTCGCTGGTCGCCAGTAGCGCCCGGCGTTCTCCGTCGGCCGAAGCTATTTCGGGCACGATTCTTTAAAGGGCGAACACCGCTGGCGCGTGCCTGGGACGGTAACGGCGACTCGCGTCTAGCTCGTTTGGTCAGTGACACGCGAGAAAGTGGGCGGAGCTAGAGCTGCGTGACCCGACGTGGAAATAGGTGAGACAGCGAAGGAGAGAAAGGTCGCATGTGCGCGAGCGGCGGTTGCCGCAGGTGTGGCGCAGCTGTAGCGCAGCGGCCTCCCCTGCGCGAGGGTTGTCGCCCTTTCTGCTGTGCTGCTCCCTTTCTCCCCAGCGCGGCCGTGAATTCCATTGTATCGACCCTAGGCCGCTGGCTACCCTGCGGCCGTGCCTGCCTCTCCATCTTTGCCTCTCCCCGTCCTTCGTCCGTGCGCCTCTCCTCTCACGGCGTTCTCTCTCTCTCTCTCTCTCTCTCTCTCTGCGCGGGGCGGACGGAGGGCATACGAATGTCGTGTATTGAGTGAAGCTCTGCGCATGCAGCGGCGCGCCGTTGCCAAGTCTCCGGCCGTGTGGCGGCTGCGAGCGTGGGAAGCCGGAGCAGGTCGCAACGCCGCTGATGGATAGACGGATGGCCGAGGGTGAGGAACAGCCGGCATAATAATAGTACGCGCCGCTGCCGCCGCCGACAAAGGGCGTACGCGACGCCCGGCTTCGCCTTCGCTGCTTTCCGGGCAGTGTTTGCTGCAGGCAAGCTGAGCGTCTTCCTTGTCACGAGGGAAATATTGCCTCTGCCCTAGACTCACAGCTGCAGTTTCACGGGAGATTTATTTCCACCATGAGGTGCTAAGAACAGATGTCTGAAAGTACGACAGTCATTCCATGAAGTAATGTTTTTGTGTTTGGCGCACGCTGTTTTTGTGCTAGAAGACGTAGTTGTATTTCTAAGTTACATATTGGGGAGGGGCGGGATTCAGATCCCCGTACGGATATACGGGTTAAGGTTTGTTGTGTTTCCTTAACTCGGGCGAATTCCACAATGGCCTCTCTAATGTCACAATTTCCCTATCTGTGCGAGTACGTCGTTTCGACGACCACGGAGCGTAAAACGCAACATACGCGTTGCGCTCGTTTTTATATTTTCCGTAGCGCAGATGACAATCACCGTACGGGTTAATTTACTGCGATATGAGCAGAATGCGACGTGAAACATCTTGGTGAAGTCTGAAATGGTAAATTAGTTAAATATGGGTCATAAAAGCCTTATTAACGTAGATTATTTCCTTTGCGAGCGGCTTCCACGGACTCCTCAACCGGCTTGAAGTTTGCGAGCCCGTAAACGTGAATAAGAGCAACGCACCATATGTTGTGTTGCACCCGTACGAGCCAGCGCATAAAAAAATCATTCTGCACAGGTGGCGGTGGTGCGGCCAAACGAAACGACTGTGGCAATAACTGATGCAGTAATAAGGTGAGGTCTTTTTAACCTCGGCTTGCCGTATAAAGTTCGTGTAGCGAGAGCTAGCAGCTTTCCATTTCTTTTTCGCCAACCTCTGAAATACGCACAGCATTTCTATACGTATGAAAATTCTAGGAAGAGTGAGACACTTAGTGTGATCCAGAATGAAATTTTCACTCTGCAGCGGAGTGTGCGCTGATATGAAACTTCCTGGCAGATTAAAACTGTGTGCCCGACCGAGACTCGAACTCGGGACCTTTGCCTTTCGCGGGCAAGTGCTCTACCATCTGAGCTACCGAAGCACGACTCACGCCCGGTACTCACAGCTTTGGCAGGTACTGGCAGAAGTAAAGCTGTGAATATCGGGCGTGAGTCGTGCTTCGGTATCTCAGATGGTAGAGCACTTGCCCGCGAAAGGCAAAGGTCCCGAGTTCGAGTCTCGGTCGGGCACACAGTTTTAATCTGCCAGGAAGTTTCACTTAGTGTGATGCTTCGCGTGGTGTTTGATAAGTTGTTTTGTATCTTCCTGGCAGTGGCTTATTAAGGGTGTTTTGTTTCTAGTCGATCTTTGTGGACGATTTCAAAGCACCTTCGGTTATAAAGTGGAAAATTTGCGCTGCGAAAACTAGTCTGCTTTGTTGTTTTTGTGACCCGTGTGTTCATGGAAATTTCTGCTGGATGTCCACCATCATATTTGTTTTATAATTTATTTTATACTGGTTCAGGATCCCTCCACGTCATCTGAACATGTTCCCCCAGTGTGATACGTGTCTGTGACTGATTCTGTGTCTTCCCATGCTTTGAGCGTGGTTTCTGAAGCACCCGACTGTCAGCTGCATAATGATGTCGCTTTCCGTACAGGGGCGCGGCGTTGCCATCCTTGGCCGAGTGGAGGTAATTGAATGAATGGCGGTGCATAGTTGACGGTGATTTCTCATACGCGAACGATTACAGAAATATAAGGCAGCTGTCGTCCGCTTTTTGACGTTGTTTTGCCGATCTTTATTGTGAGAGGCAGCCTGTGAAAGATGGGAAAGAGCGTGCGTAAGATAAATTGTTTTGCCCTCTGAGAAAGTTTTAATTTCGTTTCTTTGTCGTCACCATCTGTGAACATTCTCGTGTGTGTCTCAGATTCCACATCAAGAAATGTATCATGATGTATACTTGGCGGACGGTGAAAGATATGTGAGTTGTTTTATCGGATGCACTTTTTGTTTCGCAAAGAAACGTCTCCCATAATAGAAGCAGCCTCATTTGCACCATACACGACGTATATATTCAGTAGAATGTCTGTCTTCTTGTGGAAATATTCCCATTGCAAACACCATTTTCCTTTATAACATTTCTAACCGACACCGGTGGTACTTTTTGTGAAGAGAACATTTCTACCGTGGTAGTGAATTACGAATGCTATTTTTCTAGCTTAACATTCTGTAAAGTGTTTAATGTTCTATACAATTGCGCTTTAGAGAATGACGTAGATTTTTCCTTGTTGCCGTCCTATCTATCACAATTTGTAGTCAGTGAGTGGCATTTTCCGCGGAATATAGGAAAGTAGAAGGTGCCTCCACCACAACATGAAATCGTGCTCGAAATTAGAAACAGCTGAAAATGATGTTAGCAGCAGAAATCGTGACATACTTGTGCATCTGTACCTGTTCATCAGTACCATAATATTCAAAGCTTCGCTCTATAGACAACTGCGGGTGCAGTATGAATTAGTAGTTGAGATATGCAAGACCTGGGCAGCAGATAGCATAAAAATAGGAACACATTGTTGTATAACTACGCTGGAAACGTATTCTGCCTATTATTTTAAACTTCACAACACTGTGGCTGTATGACATGTTGTCTTTCTTGTGCTATTTTGGATCGTGCTTGAGTTCAAGCAATCGCTGCTTTTCGTGTCTCTTGCTAGCTTTGTCCTGGCATTAAGCTCGACCATATTCTTCCTTAAACACCTACGAAGACGCTGAACTGGGGATCCCGAGATATCTATGTGCAGTGGTATGTTATACGGAAATGTCATCTGTGACATTTAAGTATTTGCGATCTTATATTGCAATTGGCGTTTGGGACTTATTCACGTGTATTTGCCTTTTTTTATCTTCGGAAGAGGTGAGCAGTTTGGATTATCGTTTTGCCCATGGAGTACTACCCGCAAGCAATCATGAATTAGCACCCTTTCTGAACTACAGTGCTGGGGGCAGGAGCCAATAACTTAGCGCTCTCGTTTATTTGAAATAGCACTGCCAGTTTCCATTAACTATGCCTCATA